>NC_136510.1:45178832-45276332 GCF_053919585.1 Euprymna scolopes
ATGTGTGTATGTATGTATATATATGTATATATATATGTGTGTGTATGTATGTATATGTATGTATATATATATGTATATATGTGTATGTATGTATATATATGTATATATGTGTATGTTTATATATATCTGTATATATCTGTGTATGTATGTAAATATATATATGTATGTATATGTGTATGTATGTATATATATTTGGGGTGGAGAGGGCTCCCGTAAGCCGTGGTGAAGGCAACCTTTCAAGGAGAAGCAAATTTCTGATTTAAAAAACCATAAAGCGGGAGAGCAGTACCTGCATTAAGCTGGTCTGCAGTTTAACTTGTTGATGTCTATCTTGCTCTTGATTGTTGCTGAATCTCAACATTTTGAACCGAGAGAGAGATTTAGCCGTCATACAAAGCTAAGACTCTGTAACATCATCTTTGTATAGATACTCCTTCAGGCATTTGGGTTCATGGACTTTAAGTGTCAGAGGGAGTGGCACTCGTCTGGCAAGACGTTGCAATCATCATGTATATATATATATATATATATATATATATATATATATATATGCATGTATATATGTATATATGTATGTATATATATGTATATATATGCATGTATATATGTATGTATGTATATATATATGTATATATATGTATATATATGTATGTATATATACATGTATACATATATGTATGTATATATATATGTATGTATATATATGTGTGTATGTGTCAGCGGCCCAGAAGTTCCCTCACCTGAGTGACTCTGGGATCAACTGAAAACAGCCATCCTGCGGACATCTGAGGAGGTTCTGGGGGTTTCCACTTAAAAGAACCGAGATTGGTTTGATGAAAACAATGAAGAAATACGAGAATTGTTGGAGAGGAAGAGATCATCCCACCGGGCCTTCTTGGCTCGCCCGTCCTGTCCACTGAGGGGAGCAGCCTTCCGTCACATCTACAGCAACCTCCAGTGCAAGCTACGTATCTTAAAGAACAAGTGGTGGTCCAACCTCACAGTAAGAATGCAGCAGTATGCAGATGCTGGTGACTACAGAGTCTTTTATGAAGCCCTCAAGACAGTGTATGGCCCCACGCACCACGTCCAGAGTCCACGGCGTAGTATGGAAGGCCAGACGCTCCTCACGGATGGAGCATCTATCCTGAACCATTGGTCTAAGCATTTCCAGACTCTCTTCAGAGCTGACCGGGTCATTCAGGACTCAGCAATCCTTTGCATCCCTCAACTGCCAGCTGAAGTGAAATTGGATGAACCTCCCTGAAAGAACTCAATGTGGCCATAAAATAGTTGAAGAATGGAAAAGCAGGAGGAATCAACAGGATCCCACTAGGGATTTGGAGATATGGAGGCTCAGCACTGCATAGCAGACTCCATGAGCCCTTGTATGTTGTTGGGAGAAAAGAGAACTCGTATGGGACCTCCGTGATGCAGTCATTGTTACCTTGTACAAAAACAAGGGCGAAATATCAGTCTGCTCTAACTACCGGGGGATCACACTGCTCTCCATCGCAGGTAAAATCCTTGCTTGTTCACTCCTAAACAGACCTTCCATCGCAGAAGACCACCTCCCAGAAACCCAATGTGGTTTTAGAGCAAACAGGGGTACCATGGACATGGTCTTCATACTCAGACAACTGCAAGAGAAGTGTCGTGAACAAAGCAGAGGACTCTGCATAACGTTTGTGGACCTGACCAAGGCATTTGCCACAGTGAGCAGGAAGGGGCTTTGGTTGATTTTGAAACGCTTCAGCTGCCCCCCAAAGCTCCTCAGCATGATAGTTCAGTTGCATGAAAACCAGAGTGGTCAGGTCAGAGTAAATAACAACCTCTCAGAACCCTTCTTCATCATCAATGGCATGAAACAGGGATGCGTTCTGGCACCGACTCTGTTCACCATCCTCTTTAGCATGATGCTCAAGCAGGCAACTGAAGATCTTGATGATGACGATGCTGTTTACATTCGCTATCGTCTCAATGGCAGTCTGTTCAACCTTAAAAGGCTGCAAGCCCACACAAAGATTCTCGAGCAACTGATCTGAAACCTCCTCTTTGCCAATGATACTGCCCTTGTTGCCCACACTGAAAAAGCCTTGTAGCGCCTCACATCCTGCTTCGCAGAGGCTGCCCAGCTCTTTGGACTCTTTGGAGGTCAGCTGGAAAAAGATGGAAGTCCTCCACCAGCCAGCTCCTCGGGTAGAGTACCGCCCCCTCCCATCATCTTTGTTGAGACTAAGCCGAAGACCGTTCAGCAGTTTACCTACTTGGGGTCTACCATCACATCAGATACCAAACTCGACAGGGAAATAGATAACCAAGGCAAAACAGTGCTGGCCAAGACAAACAGTGCTTTTGTCAGATTGTACAACAGAGTCTGGAAAAACAGACACTTAAAAAATTGCACAAAAATCAGTGTGTTGCGAGCCGTAGTACTCTCTATCCTCCTGTACGGCTCTGAGTCATGGACAATTTATCGCCACCAATTATGACTCCTTGAGCATTTTTATCAGCGCTGTCTCCGCACCATTCTCAACGTCCACTGGAGTGACTGTCACCAAGCAGGCAGAAATCACCAGCATCGAGGCCATACTGTTGAAGTCACAGCTACGCTGGGTCAGGCACATCTCCAGATTAGAAGGATCATCGCTTGCCCAAGATAGTCCTCTCTATTGGCTGTTGTGAAGAGAGGGGCAGTGAAGAAAAGATATAAAGACTCTCTGAAGAAGTCCCTCAGTGACTACCACATTGAAACCTCCAGTGGTCTGCTCTCGCTGCTGACCATGATACCTGGTGACATATTGTCCACCTGGCTGTCACCTTCTTTGAGATCTCCTGCACAGAGAATCTGCAGGAGAAGTGCTGCAGGAGGAAGATTCGAGAAGCCTCAACAGCCACACCTGACGCAACTTTTGACTGCAGCCGCTGTGGCCAAACCTGCTTGTCCCGCATCGGCCTCGTCAGCCACAAGCATGCCAGCAGTTGACATGCCCAATCCCCTTCATAGAATCTTCGTTTGCGAAGTACAGCCAAGAAGATATGTATTTATATATATATATATATATATATATATATATTTATATATATATATTTGTATGTATATATATATATATCATATGTATATATATATATATATATATATATGTATGTATATATATATATCATATTTATATATATATATGTATATGTATATATATATGTATATCTATATATGTATGTATATATATCTATATGTATATATATCTATATGTATATACACGTATGTATATATGTATATATATATATATGGAGTTCAGGGATTCATGCGGGTGTGTGTTAAAAGCACACAGATGTTCTAGCATCATATATAGCTTCTCCTAGTCTAATCATCCCCACGTGCACGTCATGAGTTCTGCTACACTAACGGGGCTCTGGTGAATGGCGAATGTTCAGCGCCAGAAAACTGAATCCTCACTGCCTTGTGGAATAAGGTTTTTGAACCAAAGGTCAAGGGTCAGGTAACCCTGACAGTAACCTCCAGAGGAGCTTAGGCCCTGTTGACTGCAGCATTCATGACCTACCGGCGTGTTGACCATGCTCTGGTGCCCGGCTACCTAAGTCCCAGTCATGGGTAAATATCAGTGGGGTAGAAGGAGCTCCTGCAAGCCATGGTGGAGGCAATCCTTCTAGGAGAGGATAACTCTTACGAAAAATCTGCAGTCAAAGCAATTACCAGTCATCTTGCAATGGCTTGTCACTGGGTTATTGTTGTGGAGACTTAGAGAGTGGCAGTCGTGTTGTACAAGCACTTGTCACTTTAATACAACTATGTACAGATGTTACTTGAGATCTATCTTTTATCTCTTATCTTTTTTATATCTTATCATTATCTGTCATCCATTTCTATTGCAAGTCCTATGGCGATGGAGGAGTGGCAACGTGTACAGATTTGACCAGTTGGAGGTACACAGTCACAAATCTGCACAGAGGCGACAGGAACCCAATCTTAACATCGTTGTTGTGCCTTCACATGACAGAGGCCAACTCCGGTGGGGGTTCCTGTGACTGAGCAGCCCTATTCAGGGAGAGCACTGGTCATCCAGAGTTTTGGGAAAGTGCTAGAAAAGGTGCACCAAAAATTGTCTGTCATACTATCACTAGTTAGTTTCCTGCGGCTAACGGTGGTTCATGTAAGCAGGAAGAAAACAAAAATGTATCTTCAAAAAGGAGTAAAATTCAATTTATGCTGTTGGAATGTACGCACTCTTCTTGATAAAGGGTCATCCAACCGTTTAGAGCGCAGGACAGCACTTGTCACTGCAGAGCTACAGAGACAATATAGATATTGCTGCTCTATCAGAAACCCGTCTCCCGGGAGAAGATCAAATGACAGAGGTATCATCAGGCTACACTCTCTTCTGGATTGGTAAACCAGAAGGTATTCATAGAAATGGTGGAGTCGGTTTTGCGATTAAAGCATCCTTGGTTGATACTATGGAATTTCCTTCCAGTATCTGTGACTGCATCATGAAACTTCATGTTCCTCTCTCACACAACAGATTCATCATTATTCTTTCGGTCTATGCACCAACCCTTCAAGCAAATTAAAATGACACCTTGTGTTTCTATGAGTCTCTGCACTCTGTTGTTGCATCTACACCGATTAATGAAAAACTTGTTATTCTTGGTGATTTCAATGCCCGTGTTGGGAAAGACTATGAGACCTGGAGTCCTGTTGGCCGCTATGGTATCGTACCTTAAGCTACTAGAGCTGTGTTCAGAATTTAAGCTTGCTATCTGTAAGACTTTTTTTCAACGTAAACTGAAGCACAAATCTACTTGGATACATCCACGTTCAAAGCATGGTCACCTAATTGACTTCATCATAACTCGAAAACGTGACCTTCGAGATGCATATACTGTTGGTGACATGCGCAGTGCTAAATGTGACACCGATCACAAGTTGGTGAGAAGAAAGTTTAATCTACGAATCCATAAGAAAGTTCGTCAAAGTGGCGTTAAGGTACCTATCCATATTGATGTCGCCAAGTTAAAGTTGCCTGAAGTTCAAAAGAGTATCGCGAAAAAGCTTGATAACCTTGCATTTGATGGTACATGGGTGAATTTTAAGACCCAGGTTTATTCTGCTGGTGCTGAAGTTCTTGGCTTCAAGAGGGATTAGAACAAGGACTGGTTTGACGACAACAATCTTGAAATTAATCAGTTCCTGATGAATAAACAGACAATTTATGAATCTTTACTTCATGAAGATCATTCTGATCATACAACTAATTTGCGACAATACAAAGAGGTCAAAGCCACATTGCAACGTGAGCTAAGAAAAATGAAAAACCAATGGTGAATGAATATAATGGAGCAGATCAATGGTGGATAATGGAGCAGATCCAAAAGGTGTTTGACACAAAGAATTCAAAGGAATTTTATGGAATCCTGCGCCAAATATTTGGTCCTCCTACCTCTTCAATATCTCCCCTGATGTCGAAAGATGGTTCTGTCGTCATTAAGGATCCAGAAAATATCTTGAAAAGATGGCAAGAGCACTTTACTGATGTGTTTCACAATCCCTCAGCAGTAGATGGTGATGCAATTGATAGCCTACCACAATGTGATATCAAATTCAGAATAGATCGTTTGCCTAGTCTGATTGAGGTGCAGTTGGCTATCACACAAGTCAGTGGTGGCAAGGCACCTGGTTTGGATGGTGTTCCAGTGGAACTTCTTAAGATTGGAGGTGTGAATATTGCTAATGCTATCCTTGGTTTTTTTGAGAAAATCTGGGCAGATGCTCCTGTTCCACAGGGTTGGATTGATGGTGTCTTGGTGACCCTGTTTAAAGGAAAGGGAGAGAAGAATGTTTGTGACCACTACCGTGGGATCACGCTTTTGGAAGCTGCTGGGAAAGTGCTCGTACAACTTCTATTACACAGGTTACTGGAGGATGTTTGTCCTAATGCTATTCCTGAGTCACAAAGTGGCTTTAGGTCTGGTAGAGGAACTATGGATATGATTTTTTCAGCTCGGCAAGCCCAGGAGAAATGCATTGAACAACAGATACCGCTGTATCAAGTGTTTGTGGATCTGACCAAAGCATTTGACACCGTCAACAGGGATGCTCTGTGGTTAGTCTTAGAGAAAGTAGGGTGTTTTCCAACCTTTGTTAGAATATTCATGGAACTACACAGCGACATGAAAGCTCGAGTTTTGTTTAACGGAAAATCGTCTGATGAAATCCCAGTTGACAATGGTGTCAAACAAGGTGATATTCTTGCCCCTACTCTTTTCTCTATATATTTTGCTGCTTTACTTGCTCATGCGTTTCGGGATTGCAATAGGGGTGTCTTGAAGCACAGGTCACATTTTTAATCTTAGAAGATTTAATGCCAGAACAAAGCTGCATCATGTCTTGGTCAAGGAGTTACTGTATGCAGACGATGCTGGGTTTTTGTCGCACACTGAGACTGATATGAAGCATATAATGAATAGCTTTGCTGAATCTTGCACTGCCTTTGGTCTGAAGATCAGTCTGTTTAAAACAAAGGTGATATTCACTCCTGCACTGGGTCAGTCATATGTGGAGCCGAACCTCATGGTCTTTGGTGCTAGACTAGGAGTAGTTGATTCGTTTGTTTACCTTGGTAGTTCTCTGTCAAGTATTGGCTCTCTCGACACTGAAATCAGCAGACGAATTCAGAAGGCATCTGTAGCTTTTGGAAGGTTGGAGAAGAGAGTGTGGTCTGATCGTGGCATCACAGACAGGACTAAGATCTGTGTTTACAAAACATGCGTGCTTACCACACTGTTGTATTCATCGGAGACATGGACATTGCATCAAAGGCACATTAAATGGCTTGAACAATTTTACCAAAAATGCTTGAGACGTATCTTAAACATCAAGTGGCAAGCACAAGTACCCGATACTGAAGTCCTTGTGAGAGCATGTTGCTCTAGTGTTGAAACCCTTGTAATCAGATCTCACATACATTGGGTGGGCCACTTGGTTCGAATGAAAGATTGTAGGCTGCCAGAACAAATTTTTTATGGGGAGCTGGAAAATGACAAGCGCCCTCAACACAAGCCTAGGAAGAGGCTCAGGCACTCTACAAAGAATAATTTGAAAGTCTTAAAAATCGGCATCGACATATGCGAAGAACCTACTCAGCAAAGACCAAAGTGGCAAAATCTTGTACGTGAAAGTTGTGATGCTCTAACGAAAAGAAAGAAGGTCCACAGCAATCTGAAGTGAGGGCTTCGCAAAGGTTTAATTGATGGTCTTAACCATGACACACAGAAATGCTACACTTGTGAACGAGTGCTTTTGTCAAAATCTGGCTACGTCAACCACCTTAAGTCGCATAAAACTCCTGTTCAGGTCAACTTTGCACCTATTAGTCCGAATCAAAACGATCTGTTTAATATGCAGCAAAGTTTGTAAGTCTACTGCTGGTTTGAGAAGACATGTGATTGTTCATAGGAATAGCCTTCAACCTCTAGAGGAAAACAACTCAGTGGAAATTGCTCAATTTGTATGTCACATCTGCTTCAAGATGTGCAAATCTGCGACGGGAGTGCAGAGGCATCTGAGATGGCATGGACGACAAGATCATCTGGAAAGATGCAACAATCATCATATATATATGTATGTATATATATGTAGGCATATATATATGTGTATATATGTATATATATATGTATATATATATATATATGTATGTATATATGTGTATATAAATATGTATATATGTATATATATATACGTATATGTATGTATGTATGTATATTTATGTGTGTGTATATGTATGTGTGCATATGTATATATATGTATGTGTATATATATGACTGTATATATATATTTATATATGTATGTATGTATGTATGTATGTATGTATGTATGGAAAACATAAATTATATTATATTCAAATTTAACAACAAAGAATAGTCTATATATTGTCTTGTTTACATATAATAAATTCGTAAAGGATGTAATTTTACATTTGTTTTATTACCATTTTATATTCTATAATGACGCGACATGCTCAATATTGAACATATTTCGACTGCATTATGAATTACTGTAAAATAATGATTTCATAATACATAAAAAGATCATTTACTTATATTTACATATACAAGCATTATATAAACATTTAAAATGGTTTACATGACTTCACAGTCTTCAATTTCATACACACCCATATAAACTTTATTAAATAACTATATTTTTTTGTTCATTTAATAATCTTCTTAATAGTTATTTAACACTTTTAAACATACAATCGTATTAAGTTTAATTTGTTTACTGAAAAATATTACCTATATATATATATATATATATATATATATATATATATATATTGCAATTAGGAAGGGAAGACTTTTATGATTCATGATTAAAAGTAAATTAGTATATATATAAATATATATATCTTCTCTCCGAATATATTTATATATATACTAATTTACTTTTAATCATGAATCATAAAAGTCTTCCCTTCCTAATTGCAATATTTGAATTTTGTATCTCTAAAAACATCATGATATATATATATATATATATATACATATATATATATGTACCTATTTACTATGCCTCCCCACGGGACAGAGTTAGACACCAGGGTCGTTTTTTAACGTGGAGAAAAGGTACAAAAATAAAAATTGCCTCAGTCGTGAAGGATTTCTCCTCCACCGAAAGAGAACAAGAAATGGAAGGGCAGCATCTGAAGAACAGATACTACACTTTGATCTTGTTGTTGTAGTCGTAATGTAATTAAAAAGTGTGGCAATATGAACATACGCGATGTTTTCCTACATATTTTTTCGGCTTGCGTGGAATTTTGACTTGTTGAAAGAAATAAAAAAATAAAAATAAAACTTAGGTATTTGTAATATAGATCTCTCTCTCTCTCTCTCTCTCTCTCTCTCTCTCTCTCTCTCTCTATATATATATATATATATATATATATATATATATATATATGTGTTTTAGTTATTCAATGAATTTAAAAATTTATGACGTGAAATGTTTGAATTTTCATATCAAAAGATTTTTATTATTCTATGTAAGACACAGAATACATTAGAAATATTTTAACTTAAAGTTAAAGTTAAAATATTTCTAATGTATTCTTTGTCTTACATAGAATAATAAAAATCTTTTGATCTGAAACTCAAACATTTCACATCATAAATTTTTAAATTCATTGAATGACTAAAAATTTGATTTATTTGCTCTATCTTGTATATCGAGACATTCTTATTTAGGTGGGATAATACTTATAGAATATTACTGCCAGTAAAATCTTGTATATCTTATAATCACAGATTTCCATACCAGCTGATTGTTGGATAATTTTATTCTGAAGTATAACAGTGTTCAACCCAAAGATATATATATATATATATATATATATATATATATATATATATATATATATATATATATATATATATATATATATATATACACATGCATTCACGTACCTTTATGTATATATTAGCTTAGGATAGGTGCTTGTCTATCCTCACTGAAGAGCTGTGATACAGCGAAACATGTGGATGACTCTCTCTCTCTCTCTCTCTCTCTCTCTCTCTCTCTCTCTCTCTATATATATATATATATATATATATATATATATAATACACATCCTCATCTCAGTATGCTATCTCCCAGTTTGTTTATATCTATCTATATTTCTCTAACACACAGATTATATATATATATATATATATATATATATATATATATATATATATATATATATATGAAAACCACACACAAAAAGAAAAGAGGTGGAAGAAAACTCCATCCTATGTTTGTTTTCACTCTGCTAACAATATGTTTATGCATATTTGTATATACACCAATTATTGTCACAAGCTGTTCACATCTATTTATCGACCTAATTTCAACTTGGATATGCTATCGTATTTATTTACACTGAAATCGTCACAACAAACTACACTAGAATCGTTCAAAAGTGAAAGTGAAAATAAGTTAACAAATTCGCAATGGAAGAAAGGCAAAAAAACAAACCCCCTCCTCCCAATCGATGTCAGTTTTGCCAGCAATGATTGCTTTTGTTTTTATTAAAAAGAAACAGACACCGCACAACGGTTCCATTTTTGGTGCTCTGGTAGTAGAACGGTACCAAATTGTTTACTTGCCCCCCCTACTTCCACTGTATGATGCGAGGAATTAAACAAAAGGTCGGTTTTTAACAACACAAATATAAAATAAAAATTACTTCAGTCTGGAAGGACTACTTTTCACTAACCAAGGACAAAACATATACTGTACTGCACCCTGTTCTCAATCCGAAGACTAGTCTGTTTCTATCTATCTATCTATCTATCTATCTATCTATCTATCTATCTATCTATCTAAGTTCAAGTCTATCTATCTATCTATCTATCTATCTATCTATCTATCTATTTCAGTTCAAGTCGATCTATCTATCTATCTATCTATCTATCTATCTATCTATCTATCTATCTATCTATCTATCCATCCCAGTTTGTTCTCATCTCTTTATAAATATGTATCATTGTCTCGCATTATCTGTGTTCATCTAGATACGTATTTTATTGACCATTATTCTATACACATTGCACACAGACAGATTCGTGATGAACTACAAGATAGGTTTTTCCTATAAAAGAAAATAATGATAATGGCAGATCAAAAAAAAAAAAAAAAAAAAAAAGAAAAGAAAAGAAAAAGAAAACGCAGTTTTATTCCGGAAGAGAAATATTCTAATACAATATTTAAAGACGCCACGGTCACGCTAAAAAGGGTTGGGTGGGGGGTGGGGGAAACAACAACAAAAACAACAACAAATGATAAAATATTTTAGCCATTCGATCATAAAATATTCAAATGCGTCCAGTTTTCTCCATTGGAACGAGATTAAAACGGAAATATGGATCCATTAACGAAAACATAATTCTATGTTTGCACAATGGATTCTGGTCTCTGAAACCTAAAAATTATGCGAGTTTCTTTGAATTCAATCAAAACAGTTTTAAAGAATTCTTAACTGCTTTTATTTAACATATTTTTTTATTATTAAAATTGAATAATATCGTCTTCGACATATCAAATATCGACAAAATATCACATTATCTATCTATCTATCTATCTATCTATCTATCTATCTATCTATCTATCTATCTATCTATCTATCTATCTATCTATTAAACAGTGGATTTTTCTATTATTTTACCACAGATATATTAAAGCCTTTATCGGATATTAACGAGTTGACATTTTCTGTTATCCAATTTATACAAAAATAATTTCTGATTATTATCGCTAAAACACCATTTTTTTTCTAGGTAAAAAAAAAAAAAAAAAAAACACGTCTGGAAAAATAATTGCTCAATTTTAATAGAGTGGTTCAGTAATTTAAAGTACAATGCCCCCCCCCCATCCCAGCCCCAAAATAGTTACGTTTACAAATGCCTTTTAGAAATTTCGGGCGTGGAAATTATTTTACGTTATAAATTTATATCGCAAACGGTTAAACGTTAAGGTTTGCAAAATAAATTATTTCAAGGGAAATACAATTTAAAATTAGACAAAAAACAATTTATTTGGTTTCACCTATTCATTTGTAACGAATTTGCGTAAAAATAATATTTATTATAAGCATGTTGAAGTTACCATAAATGTTGGTTGTGAGTGAAGTAATAAGTTGTCATTTTGTTTATTGACAGGAAGTAAGGTACTTGGTCCATTATTGCTTTATTCGCAACCAATAATCACGGAGCTTAAAATGATTATAACTTGTATTAAATGTGCATGTTCGAACGCAAGTGGGTCACAAATTGATAAATAAACCAGAAGAAAGTGTTTTTGACAGATAGTCAAACTGTATTTCTTAAAGATACATTAGGTCGCTACGTTTACTGGCAAACTGAGCGTTCTAAAATTTGCGCTAAGTGTTTCAAAAGTTTTTAAAATTATTTTACACACACACACACACACACACACACACACACACACACACACACACACACACACACACACACACACAGAGTAGACAGACAGACAGATAGATAGATAGATAGATAGATAGATAGATAGATAGATAGATAATCGGATAATTTGGTGTTCAGTGTTACAGTAATCCGATTTTTTAAAACAAAATTAAACAAAAAATTGAATAAAACATTCAGAGAATGTTGAATAGGCCACCGTTAAATATTAACTCCAACAGGTGGAAGACATTTTATGTTAAATTTAGCGACCGGAACGCGGAACGCCCCTATAAAAATTGACCAAGTCGGTTTTAAAAACATAGAGTTTGAAAAAAAAATAGTGCTTAATTCATAGTAGTATGCCGATTAAACATTAATTAAAAAGGAAAAAAAAAGAAAGATTAAATCCTCGGGAAATCTCAACCCTAGAGGAAGGATTGAACTTACGTAGCAACTATTATTATTTATCTAAACACTGAACAAAGACTTGAGATGAGAATTCAAGGTTAAATAAAAATTTATTACATCATCAGATCAATAAGGATAAAGGACCCCCCCCCAAAAAAAACAACTCTTTAAACCATTGCATTTCGAAGCTAAACGCTTCTCATCCAGAAGAGGAGAAATGCCATGGCCTAAAGAGGTTATTTTTCCTTATTGATCTGATGACATAATAAATTTTATTTAACTTTGAGTTATCCTGTCTTATTTTTTATATTAACTGCCTCTCACTTAACAGTATAGAATTAATAATTTCTTGATAGGTTTGTTTGCTAAAAGATTATTTATATTTTTATCAATTACACACACACACACACACACACGCACGCACACACAAATCATTGTTACCAATTTTCACATTATTCTTCACTGACCTTAAAAACGTATTAACCCTTATTCTCGAGTGGTGTATAGGCCTTGATAAGTGAATACTATATATATATATATATATATATATATATATATATATATATATATATATTAGCTTGTGTAATAATCGGTAAGCATGACCAGATGCTAGTAAAAATAAGGATACAAACAAAGTTTAACATATATATTTCGGACAATTTGTTCGACCATATTCATTTGAATCGACTGAAATGTCTTGGTTCAGCTTTGATAATATTTTTGTTTATTTTTTTACTAGGCTATTGCAATTCTTATCCAGTTTTATAAACTATAATATATGTGTGTGTGTGTGTGTGTGTGTGTGTGTGTTTACGGGTACAAGAAGAAGAAGAAGAAGAAGAAGAAGAAGAAGAAGAAGAAGAAGAAGAAGAAGAAGAAGAAAAAGGGGAAAAGCATCGCTAAAATATAAATACTACTTACTTTATGCGTAATTGTTTCGATACTCTCTACAGGTTTGACTTCAGGTTCATATCCGAGTACCGGAGATGGTACCCGGCCGTTTTGATGGACAATCCGTAATCCGTCATCGTAATTGGCCATTGTTTTTCTTCTTTTTCTTTTTTTTTTCTCCCCTAAAGAAACCCCCCCTTTTTCTTTTATAGAAGAACGGTGATGTTTTGTGTGCAGAGGGGCAATATTTATAAAAAACGATCCAATTGATAATGTAAAATAAAGACCTCCCCGTAAATGGGGAAGAACGCTATAACGGAATGATAAAAACGGACAGGTTAGCGATATTTTGAAGTATTAGCAACGGATGTAGTGTTTTTCTCCTGTTTGTTTTTGATTTTTGTATGGGAGGAATAGAGTGTTAAAAAAAAAAAAAAAAAAAAAGCTTTCACCTCCCGTCACAATCGGTAGCGTCGGTCTTCATTCGAGTAAGAGTGGTTTTTACAGCAGCGCGAGTAAATTACAACACAGCCGTTGTAAAGAGGAAGAAAAAGAAGAGGCAATAGAGATTCTCATGCGAGACAAACGTAACGAGGCATGAATGAATTAGGATTGAAAGAGGAATAGAGACAGACAGATAGATAGATAGATAGATAGAGAGAGAGAGAGAAAGAGAGAGAGAGAGAGAGAGAGAGAGAGAGAGAGAGAGAGAGAGAGAGAGAGAGAGAGAGAGTGCTGTGAGTGAGCTTAGTAGCAAGTGCACGCAACTGGAACTCCCTTTCTCTCGTGCGCGTACTCTCGTTTTCCCTCCCCACCTCTCAATTTTTTCCTACTACAACATGCTACTACGACGTTCCAATTATTCGGCTCGCTTTAAAGCGCCAGTAGATTTTTAGATGAATAAAATAATCGACCCATAATATTAATTACATGATATGTGTGAGAGAGAGAAAGATAGAGACTCCGAGTGCATCCACGCCACTTTTTCTTCTCCGTGGTCTGTCTCTCTCTCTCACTTCCCCCGTCTCTCTGTCTCTCTCTCTCTCTGTCTCTCTCTTTGTCTCTCTCTCTCTCACACACACACACACACACACACACACACACACACACACACACACACACACACACACACACACACACACACACATATGAGGGGAGTTAAAATTATGCAAATTATGATCTGTATCGTTTATTATTCATAAATGCAAGACAAAGTTATTTCTTTATTCCATATATATATATGTATATATATGTATATATATATATATATATATATATATATATATATATATATATATATATATATATATACACACACACAGGGTAACCTAAAAAAACGGGCCCCATGTACACTTTATGTGATATCTCCATTATTTATTCACCGATTGCCCTTATTTTACAGGACATGGCAGAATCAACGACCGTGAGTACACCAAGACCCCAGTGGGAGCTGGGACAAAGAATACACTGTGTTAAATTTTACTACAAGACAGGCTTTTTTAAGAAAACCCAGGACAGTTTCATGCGTCAGTTCGAATGTGAAAAGGCTCCATCCAAAAGCAGAATTCAGACAACTTTGAGAAGTATGGGACCGCGGAGAACCTCAACGCTGCCAGAGAGAACCGTCCAAGCCACTCGGGATGTCCCAAGAAGCGAACAGCTGAGCTGGTTGAAAGAGTGAGAGAGTTTCTCCAGCAGCATCTGAAATGCTCTGTGTGTAAGCGAAGTCAGTCCCTCGGTATGTCCCATGACACTTGCAGGAGAGTGCTGAATAACGATATCAGGGCTTATCCATACAGAATACAGACGCTGACGATCCTTACAGCCTCAGACAAGAAGCAGAGGAGGGCTATGGCCCTCAAGATGCTTGAGAAGAGCGAGGAGACACCAAGTTTCCTTAACCTCCTTTGGACCTCAGATGAAGCCTACTTCCATCTTGATGGAAAGGGGAACTCCAAGACAAATGTCTTCTGGAGGTCCTCTAGACCCAATGAAGTAGCTACCAAGTCCCTGCACTCTCCTAAGTGCATGGTGTGGGCTGCAATCTCGGTCAGAGGCATCATCGGACCAATCTTCATCAAAGAATCTGGCGCAGCAGTGACAGTCACCAAGGAGCGGTATGTGGAGGTCCTCAAAACCTTCAAGAGTGAGCTTCAGACCATCTACTCGTCGCTCATGAGCAAGTTCTGGTTCTAGCAGGACGGAGCAAGTTCTCACACCTCAAACCTGTCACGAGATTGGCTGAAAGAGAACTTCGGAGGCCGAGTGATCAGTCTCAAGACTGATTTTGAGTGGGCACCCCATAGCCCGGACCTAAGCCCCCCCAGATTTTTTTCTTTGGGGCTATCTTAAGGACAGAGTCTATGCAGGGAAACCCAGAACCATCACGGAACTCAAGGAAGCCATCAGGGAGGAGATGAGAGCCATTACCAATTCGGTCTGAAAAACTTTGTGCTGTGCCTCAAGAAATGCACGGAGCTAAATGGAGGCCATCTAGAACATATGCTGTAGAACGGAGAAAAAAAAAGACCCTAGTGTTTTGATGTGATGTTTTGAATATAATAAACTAGTTATGACCAAAGTTTCATTTCATTCGGACAAAACACTAAGAAACAGGGCCTAATTAGAGTCGGGGCCCGTTTTTTTTGGTCACCCTGTATATATATATATCACTTCCCAATATGCTCAACCCAAGATAGGGAGCATTATAGTCATCAACATACAGTACTGTTTCGCTGTTTCATAGCTCATCAGTGCGGCTAGACAGGCAACTCCCTTAAGCCAGGATCGAAACCCGACCGCCCAAATGATAGTCAAGGCTTCTCACCATTGCGCTATATAGCTGCTGCTGTGTGGGTAATGAATTAACGATGTTTTGACATATACAGTATATACATATGTGGCTTCCTTCAGTCTTGACAGACTATGGATACCCACTGTAAGGATGTCTGCGTGTGAAATCAACATTGTTAAACACCAGTGGCAAGTGGAGGTTCAGGACGACTGGAAACAATGCCGAGATAAGCGGAAAGCACATGCAGCACCTAAAATTCCCAAATGATCACCCATCTCGTACTAGCCAGGCTAAAAAATGAAAATTGTATCATCAAAGGACTGCTTTAAGGTTAGTTATTTCCCCAAATTTTATTCATACTTAAATCATTCGTTGACATCTATACTGATGACATGACCATTTATGGCAACACATCAAAGGCTGTAAATGACCAAGTTCTCTCTGATTCTCTCTCCTCTGATCTTGATCACGTGGTACAGTGGGAGAAGAGGTGGTTGGTTACTTTTAATGCATCTAAAACCAAGCTCCTATCTTTACATCATCAACGCTCTGATCCCCATCTGGCATCAATTGAAATGGATGGCTCTCGTCTAGGAGAGGCTCCATGTTTTGATAAGCTCCTGGGATTGACCTTTACTCCTGACCTGAAATGGAACACGTACATCAAGTCTGTGGGAAAATGGCGGGATCCTTCTACCGCTCCAGAAGATATCTCACTGCTGATGCAATTCTCTATCTATATAAAAGCCAAGTACGTCCAAGGATGGAATACTGCTGCCACATCAGGGCAGGAGCTGCTAAAAACAGCCTGCATTGACAGAGTACAAAATAGACTTTGTGGCTTAGTGGGGATGCCCTTTTCTCTTCCCTGCAGCCTCTCTCCCACAGAAGTGATGTTGTGAGCCTGTCTTTGTTTTATCGTTATTTCCATAGTAAGTGCTTGTCTGAGCTCCAATCTCTGGTCGCCCCTCGCCAATCTTTCGTGAAAAACACCTGTTTAGCTGAAACCACTGTCAATAATTTCCCCCATTCTTTATCTGTGCCTAAATCAAAACGTAGATTCCATGATCAAAGCTTCTTTCTTAGAAGTGCACGCCTGTGGAACTCTCTTCCGTTTGCCTGTTTCCCACCTGACTACAACTTGGATGTCTTCAAGTCCAACATAAACAAGTTCCTGATGAACCGCCCCCTTAAGTAAGACACTTTATCAAACTTCCATTACTAACGATTACTACAATATTATCCCATTGACTACTTTACCTGCAATAACCCTTATCCCCGAGTGGCTTCCGGGCCTTGATAAGTGGTGACACCCATGTAAAAAAAAAAAAGAGCAGAAATAGACTCACAATGTCTCTTCTGTGAAGAAAATGGAGTAGGGAGACGAATGGTCATTGCCCGATAAATTTTGAAGATGGTTTTGTACCCTATCAAGGCAGGAAAAAGTGCCCTGAGAACTCCACCCCAGATGTGACAACAGTACTCCACCTTAGGCTGTATTTAACTCTGGTACAGATAGAGGATTGCATCGGGAATAAGATGCTTTCTGGAGCAGTAGAATGATCCAATCATCTGTTCAGGGATTTTGGCAATGGATTTGATGTAGGTCTTTCATTGCAGGTCAGGGGGTAAAGGTCAGTCCCAGAAGTTTGTCTAAAGCGGGTGCTTCATCAAAGCGAAATCCATTCATTTCAACAGGGGCAAAGTGGGCATATGAGCGTTGGTGGTGAAAAGATAGAAGTTTGGTTTTGGATGCATTAAAGTTAACTAGCCATTTTTTGCCCGCTTGTACCATATGCTCCATTTCGGGGGAGAGATAATCTGCCAAATCCTGATCATTATTGGCCTTTGGAGTGCTGCTGTAGATGGTAGTATCGCCTGTAAAGATGTCGATGAAAGAACAAAGAATATGATTTGGTAGGTCGGTCATAAAGACCAGGAAGAGAGTTGGGCCTAGGATGGATCCCAAAGGCATGCCAGCGTTAATACTTCGAGCTTTAGATTTCTGCCTTTCAACGGCTTTGATGGTTGAGAGGAAGTATCCATCTATTCTGTAACTTATGAAGTAGACTTTTGTGCCAGACCCTATAAAATTTGAATAGAAATTGAATGAAAAAAAAAATGAAAAGGAAACAGAAACCAAGACTGTTTAAATCCCACAAAGAAGCCAGGCTTTCATTTGCAAAGAGGTATAAAATGTGGGACAATGAATGAAGCAATGTTTTGTTCTCAGATGAAAAAAAAATTTAACTTAGACAGCCCAGATGGTCTTCAATATTATTGGCATGATCCAAAAACTATCCAAGAGTCGTTTTCCACCAGAGCTAGTAGAGGTGGAGGAGTAATGGTTTGGGGAGCGATGTCAACAGAGGTAACTACAAACTTACAGGTGATCAAGGGTAGAATGAATGCATCTGGATACGTGAACATGATGTGCAATGCATCTCTTAAAGATGAAGGAGAAAGGTTATGTGGAGAAAACTGGGTTTATCAGCAGAATCCACATTGCTTTTTGTACTTTGAGGATGAAGAGATTCCAGTTTTGCTTTGGCCAGCGTGCTCATCTGGCTTAAATGTCATCGAAAATGAAAATTTGTGGGGATATCTAGTAAGAATTGTTTACAAAAATGGAAAACAATATGATTCCATTAATGACCTAACTAAGGCAATATGTGATGCATGGAGGAGCGTACCCATGAATTACCTTGCAAGTCTGGTTTCTAGTATGAAAGACAGAATTGGTGAAGTTCTAATTAGCAACACATTATTAGAGTAAATTTGTGTCAATAATTTTGTTTTGAAAACGTTTTTTTATTAGTTTCTAAAGTTTTGTCCGGCCCTTTCTTATTAAATTTTACGTAATTGCTATGTAAATGTAACCGATTCTCAATTCTATGTATTTTGTTCGTTTAATAAATGAATAAGTATTTCATTGTTTCAAATATTCCTTCATTAAACATAATGGAATTCAACAGAAAAAAAAATCTGATAAAAGTGTGTAAAGCTACGTCTAATACTGTATATTGATTCTACAGAGGGATCGTTTAAAATCAGATATAACAACCATGTGACAGTAACAAGGAAAACATGTAAATTACATACAAATAAAACTACCATTCTATATAAAAGTGCTTATGAAAAAATAAAGAATTCTTCATGGAATGGACCATCTTAGTTAAGACTCCTAATAAAAGAGGAAGATGTAACCTATGTATCACTGAGTTAGTAGAGATATTAACACATAAGGGTAATATTATAAATAAACATAACGAGAGAATACAGGGTTGCTTGCACAAGAGTAAGTATAAGCATAATAAGCATAATAAGCATAATAGTGAAAAAATGAATAAAATGAATAATTATATATAAGGTAAACACAATAGATACAAGAAGGAGCATATATATGGATCTTATACATTTTTTTTTAGAAAATAATAGAGTAGATGGGCTGATGTATATTATGATGGGATAATGTATATTAAGTAATAAGTAAATTGTGTTATACTAGCAGGCCGCCTGGCGTAGCCCGGTCATAAAATACACATTAATATATTTAATTTATGCAGATTTCGCATTTATTAGATTAATTATTAGAGCCAATCCTTTACTGATTATTATATTGAACCCAACAGAGTAAAAAAGGAAAGAAACTCAGACATGTGCATGTAAGTATTATATTTTTTCTAAACAATTTACTTCTTGTAAAAAAAAATACTCTAGCTGAGATCGAAACCAAAACCTAAGGACAGTGAGCCAGCTTGCCAAAAGTGTTTTACAACCTACTTATTTTTAACATAAGGAAGGTTTCATGTGAACAATTCGCGCATGTGCAGTCATAAAACAGTTGACAAACAGATAAAATTCGATGATCCCCCCCTGCCCCAAGTACCAATTTTTCAATTTTTACCTCTTAGCAACCCTTTTTCGAGATGAAAACCGATTAAAAAGTTTTCCACGTGTCTGAATACCCTGTATACCAAATTTCAAGTCTGTAGATCAAAAATTCGTTGAGTGTATAGGTTGAGAGTTATCCTCACACACAAACACATTCTCACTTTTATAGATATATAAATATTATAAGTATTAATACTATTATTACACCTACAATTATGCCACAGTGCATAAATATATGAATAATATATATGTGCTTAAAATAACAAATAGTTTGAGTCCTTGGATATGCACTGTATAAGGGTGAACAACTAAAAAAAACAGAAGTGTGATACAAAAATTGAACCCAGATAAGATCATACAATAATTAATACTTATTTACAATTAGACATTCAATGAAAAATACTTATATGAGGTTCAGGGGGTGGAAACAAGATATTTTCAATATATTTATCTATATTCGTACTATGCGTGCAACAAATGTAAAACATTGTAAAGGATGGCACGGTAAAATTGTCGCCCTAGAAAAGATGACATGATTCCATTTCAGTTTGATGTAAACCAGTTTTCTTTTTTTGTTGATCAGTTGTGTGCAAATCCCATGAGTGAAGAGAGCGTTCTATCATGTCTGAAAGTGACACAATATTCAACGAATGAGATCGGAGATGCGCCGCTGTACAACTCATGCTCTCTACTGATCCAAGTTATGACAACAGGACCATTTCCAGCACCCTCAAAATGCATTTCTGGATTGCCACGAATAACAGGGATGTGCCCAGGGTGATGAAAACAAAGTTTCCGGCCATGGTTATGGTCTTTAGTGTGGTTTTTAAGTGAGGGCCACATCATGCCACCTCATATCTTCAAAGTCGGCTTGAAAGTCAACACCAGAGTGTACCTGGATGTGCTGAAGAATGTGGTGATTCCTTGGTGCAATCAGGTGGACGCTAGCAGACCCTGGATGTGGCAGCAGCACTCAGCGCTGGCCCACAAGTCCAAAGGGATCCAGGCTTGGCTTCAAAAGGAATGTTAAGACTTTGTATGCTTCTCTCACTGACACCCTCCTCCTCCCACGACCTGAACCAGCTGAACTACTTCGTTTGGTCATACGTCGAGAACATCACCAGCATGACCTCCCACAACACCAAAGCCAGCCTGATCGAAGCCATCCGCCGAGTATTCGCCGAGCTCCCACTGGTGCATGCTCCCAGTTCTGAAGCCGTATTGAGGCGGTGATTGAGGCTGAAGGCGGCTACATTGAATAGATATCAGCTCTACTCTTGGCCTTCGGGACAAGATCAAAGTGTAGAATCTGTTCTTCAGATGCTGCACTTAAGATAATTTGTACCAGTCAATGGAGGGGAAACTCTCTATACTGGGACAATTATTATTTTTGGTAACCAGAGTGCCCCCTTTTTGCCTACTTTTAGGGGAGCTGGTTTTTACCTCACATTAAAAACGGCCTTGTGCCTAATTTGCTCAGTGGGGGAGCAAATAAATACCATCTGTTCTTCAGATGCTGCACTTCTATTTCTTGTTCTCTTTCGGTGGAGGAGAAATCCTTCACGACTGAGACAATTTTTATTTTTGTACCTTTTCTCCACGTTAAAAAACGACCCTGGTGTCTAACTCTGTCCCGTGGGGAGGCATAGTAAATAGGTACATAATCAAGTTACCGGAATTTGAGTTTTCAATAATAGTTTTAAAATAAAGTTGCAGTGTTGTTTTCTTTAGGGCGACAATTTTATCGTTCCACCCTCTATAAAATGAACATAGGCACTAATATATATTAGTAGTTCTGTAATACTTAAAATAACCCGAATTAATGTTAATTGCATTTTGTTCAACTAATATTTGCGATAGATGACACATCTTATTAACCCTAACATAATCATAATAAATGAGTTAAACTATAAGCCTTAAGTAATTAATACTGATTATTAATAAAGGTAAACAATAATAAACTTACAAAAATAAATGACTAGTAATAAGTTAGAAAGGAAAACATTGTAAATAAAAACTTCAATTGGATAAAACTGTTCCAAATGTTTGACTTTAATAAAAACCAGAAGTTTAAACACAGCAAAATATAAACGAAATGGCTGCAATAATGAGCACCCAGCTATATGCTTAAAAACTATTAGCTTTTAAACCTAAGAAAATTGAATTTATATGTTAATTAAATTTAATTAAATAATAATAATATTGAAGCATGAATAAGGTCCACTTTTAAGAAGCACGGAACAAAGGAATTTAAAATGTAGGGTTAGAAAGGATGATACCATGCAGAGTTGTGTTTTTAAATAAACAGATATTTATTTATTTCAAATTTCAAATTTTCGGCTTAAAAGTCTTCATCAGGATATTTTTTTAAAAACAATACAATATATATATATATATATATATATATATATATATATATATATATATATATTTTCTTTTCTTATCTTCACGTTTGGACAACGCTCTCCACTGGATTTAAAAAATTAAAATGTTTAAATTCAACGTTATTTCATGCGGTTAATGGTAGCCGAATGGATACAGTCTTTGCTAATCGAGCCAGAGATGTCTCGTGTTGGCGAGTTCGAATCGCTCGACTAGTGTTAATCGTGACGCCCTGCACTGAAGATTCCTGAAAGGATGAAACACTAGTGTTTGTAATTATTTAATTATTATAGTAAAAAAATAATTATATATATATATATATGTGTGTGTGTAGATTTGATTCTTTTATTGATAAAAACCAAGTGAATCTACTCGAACTGGGCTGACTGTGTTTTTAAGCATTTTGTTGTTGTTGTTGTTGTTGTTCTACTACTTCTTCTTCTTCTCATTATTTTATGTCTATTTCCTTTGACTTTTGTTGTATATTATTTTTTTCACTAATGATTCTCTATTTATCAAGGCCAACAACCACTTCAAGATAAGAGTTTCCGTTTGCGTTACACCCATGCTATTTTTATTCCACAATTCTGCACAGAGAGAGAGAGAGAGAGAGAGAGAGAGAGAGAGAGAGAGAGAGAGAGAGAGAGAGAGAGAGAGAGAGAGAGAGAGAGAGAGAGAAATAGATAGAAAAGAGGCATTTTTTTTGGTACAGAACCGTTACCGCCTGGCTGTCATGCTAAAAAAAATTTCCACCACTTCACCAAGGGACAGATTAACGAACCGATGTCGACATCCCCCTCCCCATCAACAACATAAGAAAGGAAATAATGCCTGGGAAAACTCCGTACCAACAGTGAAAGGAGGTGAAAATGTTTTGTAAATAAAAAATGTACCATATACACTCATGAGCAAAAAAATAAAAAAAATAAAAAAAAAATGGGCCAAGAGTGGAAGAAAGAAAGAAATCGATTTTTCAATATTTTTCCATGCATTTTTGTTAATTTTAATTGAAAATTTATATTTTGCAGATCATAATTATTATAGCATATAATAATACTTGGAAAAATTAATCCTAAAAATGGTAAGACCGCATCTTGGTGAGGATATAAAAAACCGAATTGCAGAATTAAGGCAGGCCAAAATGATTTACAAGCAGATTTTTGATATTTTAAGAAAAGAAAATGTGAAAACATCTCTTTCTGTAGTGAAGCGAATTGGTCAAAGGTTTGAAGTCGAACGCTTGGTAAAAGGGAAATCTGGATTTGGTCGTATTCACTTTGAAGGACGACCACAGGCTTAAATTAACTGTTTTGAAGGATTGACAGAAAACTTATGTTGACCATAGCAAATAATTCAAAACAGGGTCTGGAAATTCTCTTTCTAGATATACAATATCTAGACGAATTGGATGGGATTTTCTACTAAAAGGTGTGCAAGAAGCCATTTTTATCTAAGAAGAACATCATGATAGAAAGAAATTTTTCTAATATTATGGCAAGAAAGATACAAACTGGTTCAGGAATGATTTCTGGTCAGATGAATCAAAATTTTGTCTTGTTAGTGATGCTCCCAAATGGTGCAATCGAAGAACTGGAGATAGATTTTCACCAAGTTGCATAAAAACGACAGTTAAACACGGGAATGGAGGGATAATGATATGGGGAAATTTGACTGCAGCAGGAGTTGGGGAACTTATTAGAAGTGAGAAGTCAATCAATGCAAAGGAATACATTCGAATATTATAAACAGGACTGTTACCAAGTATCCAGAAGCTGGAAATATCCCAGAACATTATTTTTCAACATGATAATGCCCATGCACACACTGCTAAAGTCACAAAAAAATAGTTTTCTGATAATTCAATTAATGTGATATTTTGGCCAGGTCGAAGCCTCGATTTAAACCCAATCGAGAATATTTGGTCCATAATATTTCGTGCATTGGATGGAAGAACTTTTTCGAAAAATGACAAACTGTGGGAAGCTGTGCAAAGCGAATGGAATAGCATCTCCTCTTCACAGTGTTCCACTTTGGTTGAGAGAATGTCTAAAAGGATTCATCTTTTAAAGAAATCCAAAGGGAATGCGATTCCATCCTAAGCATTTATTAAAGTAAATGTCTTGTTCTGTGTTATTAGTCTCATGTAAGTTTCCTTGTTCAATTGTTCTTTGTTCAATATAGCATTTAGTGCAATAAAATGTATAAAATTTGTTTGGCACATTTTTTTTGCTCACGAGTATATATATATATATATATATATATATATATATATATATATATATATATATATATATATGTATGTATATATAACAGCTATCTGTCTGACTATCTGTCTGTCTTCATATTTTCAAACTCTATCTCCCCCAAAACTAAAAATCGTAGAGTGGATTTTTTATGGACCGTTCTTTTATGAGTCTTTCGCCGGTTAAAATTGGAAAAATCGTTATACATTTTGTACATTCATCTTATTTTAAAAAAATTTTTTTTAATTTAATCAGTTTATGTGCGTGTCACGTTGGTACAGTGGTAACGTCACCAGCTGTGAATGCTACAGTTTTGCTTTCGGTTTTGATTCTAGCTGATGATACCCAGTACATTCTTTTTTGTTTTACTTTTGAAATCATGATTGTATAATAATATATACGTAATCTGGACAAATTAAAATATCATATTTAAACATATTTTACGCCCTGGCAAAGCACCCCTACTGTTATATATATATATATATATATATATATATATATATATATATATATAGCTTGAGGAGTTGCCTGTCTAGCCGCACTGATGAGCTGTGAAACAACGAAACAGCACTGTATGTGGATGACTATAATGCTCCCTATCCTGGGTTGAGCATATTGGGAAGTGATATACAAACTGGCATTAGCGTATTAAGCGACGCTCTTTGTGTAAACAAATCAAGCGGAGGCATCTGAATGATGTCAAAATAACGTTAAATTCATTACCCACACAGCAACCGTATAGTACAATAGTAGAAGCCTTGACTGTCATTTGGGCAGTCGGGTTTCGATCCTGGCTTGAGGCAGTTTCCTGTCTAGCTGCACTGATGAGCTGTGAAACAGCGAAACAATACTGTATGTGGATGACTATATATATATATATATATATATATATATATATATATATATATATATATATATATATATATAATACCCCCTAAATCTTTTTCCTTATTTAGACACCCGATATCTGCGATTGTTTATTAAAAAAGGTTTGTAAATAAACAAGGTGCTGTTTAGCAAAGATATAAAAAAAAATGAACACAAAGAAAAATTTTTTATGATTCACGTGCTCATCATGGAATGAAGTTCTCATAAAAAATCGTTTAATTTAACCAAGTATTTTTTTTTCACAGAGGAAAATCAAATTTTAGCGAGACTGATCACATTGCAGCCATTTTGGCAATTTTCAGCTACAAGGAAGGGAGAGCCAAGGGAGATAACTCTATCCAATTCTTGAAGTTTTTCAAAACGCACAGTAAATTCTAATAAATTTTGAAATGGTGTATTCAAAGAAAAAAAAAAAAAGAACAGAAAGAAAAAAGGAATATCTAAAATTATTCAAACCTGTAAAAATGATCTTGTCAAATTTTGTCTCTTTGGTCATTTATTGTTTTTCTGGGTCTTCTCACTCTTATTTTTTATGTAGTGCATTTTAGTTGTGTTGTTTTCTTTATTGAAGTGTCCTTATGTTTCTGAGTTTTTGCAATGACGATTAGTTATTTATATTATTTGGATTCTTTCGACTACTGTTCTCATCTTGAGTGCCATTTTCATAACATTCCGGTCTGTAATGGTAGCATAAAGTGGAGAACATGTACTCCTTTGTTGGTGCAGTGATTTATATTGTCAACCATGTGCTTTATATTATTTATATAGTCAACCATGTGCCAGTACGGAGATTCTATTGAGTTGTCCCATTGGAGGCTATTGTCTATACATCGGGGTTTACGAGCTATATTCACAGTGATGTCATCAAACTGACGGGTGTACCCATTTCCTGATCAATGGAATCTTTGAGGGGCTAGACTGTACCCATATCAGCCCCACTCGGTAATGAATGTAGTAGCGTCTCATGTGACTGGGGATAACGGTAAACTGTGGTACCCATTCCACACATCTAGTACCGTTTTTCTGGTGTGTGTATTTATCATCAAGACCTGATTGAATGGAGATGAGGTGTGATGCGTTTCCCTCCAGTGGCATCATTAAACGTCTGTAGACCCACCGTCTGCCTTGGGAACCCATCCTTCTTTGGCATGATCACCATTCTTGAACACCAAGTAGTAGGTGTGCCTACTGGTACCAGTTCTATTATCCCCAGTGCAGCGTCTCTGTCTATGTCCTGCTTCACATTTTTCTTCCAGTGATGGGGAACAGGTATTGGCATGTGAATTGCTGTTGGCATTACTTCTGGGAGGAATTTTATTTCTAAGGGCTTACCCTCCATTGTCTGTAGTGGTTGATGTGCAGAAAAATTATCCAAGGTACCATTAGTGAATATAAATGACTCCCCACTTTTCAATACTTTGCTTCCATTCTAGACCCCTCAAATTTATAACATACTTTTTCAAATGCCCTAACACCCACAAAAGTGTCACGAGTCTAAGTGCTCAACGATCCCTTTGACTCATCGATCCTCTTGGGTGTGACGTTTTCCCACAACCGTTGCAACATTTGGTATATCGTGGGATTGAAGAAGCCTTTGTCTCCTGGTTGTGCTGTTCTTGGTTTGACCTTTGTAAACCAGATATCACAAGAGGGTGTATGGCATCGTTAAAATGGGGAGTTGACTTGTCTGTTGCCTCCAGACTGTAAGAACTTCTGCTCTAATGTAGTAACCTAAGCTATCTCTGTCAGTACCCTTCTTTGGTGTTTGATATTTTGCAGCCCAGCTATCATCTGCTCGGCAATCATATCATCTGAATAGTCTACTTGCTGCCAGCAAGTCTATTTGTTCGGACATTGAATTCGAAATTCACAAAATTTGGCTTGGCCACACAACTTGATAAGAAATGAGTTACTGACTCACCCTCATTTTGTTTCATGGAGTGGAATTTCTGTTAGTGGACTTCTTTGTGCATTCCTCCCACAGCCACCAGTCGTATCTGACATGGAAAGTACACCTCTGAGGCAGAGTTGATCCTTTCTTACCCTACAAGTTCAAAAAGTAACCTGTTTGTTTCCGGTGTACAGGTCTCTTGTAGTTCATTCTGGATTATGGCTGGGTCTAACCCACATACCTCTTTGTATCGTGCCCAGGTGTCCAAAAATAACATCCATTGCCTGTCATTGGTATTCACTCCTATTAAAGGTCATTCCATTTTTTTTTGTTCGCGACATGTTGGGACAACTGTGAAGCATCTCTTTCCTTAGTTCAACATTCTCTTTTTGAAGCTCAACAAGTTGATCCAATAAAAGCATGCTTTCTTGCTCCATGGTATTTTGGTGGTGAATATTTCCAATGTCCAATGTCGTTTTCACAAATTTCCCCACTTTACAATGGTAATCCTGTTTGTAGCACCATGTAATGGAAGTGTAAAGTGGGAAAATGTATCCTTTCAGCTTGTTGCTAAGCTTAAAACAAAAGACAATGCCTGCGCCCACGTCTGTGATATATATATATATATATATATATATATATATATATATATATATATACATATATATATATATACACATCAGGGGAGATCACTACTAGTTACTTTCTATTCAGGGGAGATCATCTCTAGTTGCCTCATGTTTTCAGAGACAGACAACTCATACCTATACACGGTCGATGTAACATCTGACCTTCTTCAGGTGTATCTTGTTGAACTTGGGAATTACAATGAAATTTCAAATGGAACCATTTATTTACTTCATGGGGATAGCGTGCTCTCATTCTGTCAGCCATGACTAGATAGAGGTCCTAAGTAACTCATAATTGTATTTTTCGGTCGCCCACACTTCAATCTTCAGGAAAATATCACCTACACCTGAAGAAGATCGGAGGTTACATCAACCGAAACGTTGTGAAAATAACACTCAAGGTGAGAACAGTAGTCCGAAGAGTTCAAATAACATGAAGTATCTTTGTTGTAATCATATCCATATGTTTTCTTGAAACATTTCTTTAGTGTGTCTTATACATCGTTCTTCCCATTTTTATTTTCTTTTGGTTTTATTTTCAGTTTCGATGATCTTTCTATTGTTCATTTTCAAAGTCCTCTTTTTTGCTGCAGTAATCAGTCACATGGAGTTAATTCTCTTGTATTTCGCAAAAAGTTATTCCGTGATAGTGAGGACGGAAAATTGAGAGGCAATAAGTTTAGCTCTTTCAAGACCGTTTGTGATAAATAAATCCCAGAGGTGTTTTCTGGCACATACACGGCCTCTGATGTCTCTTTCGTTCCCATTTTTATGTTATATATTTAAAATTCTTTTCTTTTTTCATATCCCATCATCCACAGTTTTCTAGACTTACAAGTCCTGCACCCCATTCTCGCGTTTTTACACAAGGTCGCTTGGTGTTATCCTTTGTGTGCAGTATATTGTCATTAGTTTCCTTGTTCTTTGGTCTGGGTACCTGATTTCTTCTTTCGTTCAGTAGATGAAAGGTCCAGAGTATCTTGCTAGAGATACTGCTTAGATATATATTCCTTTTCTTTCAGGCCTGTTTACTTGATGGTGCACGTTTGCAGAACTCCCAGATATTTATAGGTATCATGTTCATCAAGCACCATCCCTGTCTTTTTTGTAGAACATATCTATACCTTCAAGTTTTCCCTTCTTCATCTCTAATAGCGCAATTTTTCCATTCTAAATTCCATTTGAAACTAAAGATTCTGATTGCATTTCTTAGATCCTTGAGCTCCTTTTTTTCCAGATAGTTTTAGTTCACCCATATACATGAGGTGGTTTGTTTTTTGTTTTTGTATCTGTGAATTTGTATTGCACTTCCTAAGCTGTTGAGTAGCATCATGGCTGTGATAAGCAATGCCTCCCTGTATTTTTATCTTTGTCAGGACTTATCCGTGCAGTTTCCATGTTTTCATTGCTTCCTTTATAAACTTGATAATCGTATCAAATATTTTGTACATCCTTGGCTATTAAATCATTCATGTTTGAGGAATTGTGCTACAGGCTTTCTTGTAATCGATCCATGTCATCGGAATTTTTTTAGTTTTGCATTTTATTCTCTTCAGGATCTTTTGATTGATAAACAGTAGGTAACGTGGTCCTCTTGCTACTCTCCAGCATCATTTCTGTTCCCCTGGGCGTAATCTTTTGTTAATAAGAGTGCGGTAGATCTGCTTGCTCGATTGCATTGTTAAGATTCTCCACATGATTGATAAGCAGATTATCGGTGTATAATTGCTTAGAATCACACCCTTTTCATTGGCTTCTTGTAATGATATTTTTCTTCTTTAGTTATACACTCTGTTATAGAGAAATAAGAAGGAAGAAACCGAGTTATGTGTTCATCAACGTTTCGTCTTTATTTTGAGACTTCGTCTGGATGAAATAAAGATGAAATGTTGATGAATACATAACTCGGTTTTTCCTTTTTATTTTTCTATTTCGTCGGAATACAATTTCAATTATTCCCATCACACTCTCTTATGTGCATACATATTCTTAAGTCATGCAGGCTGGTGAATGCATTTCATAATAGCCAGGTTTTTACCAATTTGCCATTTTTCTTAAGGTCATCTTAAGTATTTCTTCATTAATTTCAGTTTTTGTTTTTTCTCCAATTTCCTGAGGCTTTTGTTTTATGTTTTATAGTCATTTGACACTTCTATGATTATTTAGAGGATATAGAGGATTGATAGTGTTCCAATCCAAGTGTTTGTTCCCACAAGGATGCGTTTATGTTAGTTAAGGCCAAGGTATACTCCAACTGCTCTTTATAGCACATTCTATGAGCATGGCCTATCCAGTAGAGGCCATGGTGGATAATAATGACCTCAACAATGGTTAACTGATGCTCGATGCAAAGGAATTTTTAGCATATGTTTCAGCATGATGGAGGAGAACAATATGTTAAGTTATCACAGATTTTTGAGGAGAAGAGGAGAGAAAATGAAGAGACAAGACGAAGGAAAAGAAAAGAGTGGTGTAAACAACCTTGTCCTTCTTCTACTCTTTCCTATAAACACTGTCTGCGTCTCTTCCATAATAGATTAAGCATTAGAAGTAATATCAACCATAAACCTTAATAAAGAAAATAGCAGACAAATGACAGAACCCGATACTCGGACACTGTCGATGATCAATAATAGTTTTAAGAATAATAATTAAAAATGATTGAAAATAGGAATAGAATTAAGTAAAAACATCTCTTTTTATTATTATTTTTTTTGTAGCACACTTCTATATCCTATGGTATTTCAAGTTTTCCCTTCTTCATTTCCAATAGTGCAATTTTTCCATTCTGAATTCCATTTGAATTCGGACTAAAGATTCTGGTTGTATTTCTAGATCTTTGAACTCCTTTTTGTTTCTTTTTTTTTTTAAAGATAGTTTTAGGCTACCCATATACATACATGTAATCAATAAAACAATATTTTGATTTTTTTAATTTATTTTATTTTAGAGAATAAGTTTGCGCATATGAAGGACACACATTTTGTCAGGATTTGCCTTTGTGAAGAAGCAAATAAATAAAAACTTAAATAACTATAAGATAAAGTTTAATTGCTCTTAAAAACCCATAGACACTAGAACTTATTTAAAAACGAATTTGTACTAAATTATAAAAAGTTGATATAATTTTTATTAGACCCTAAGTATCCAATATCTATATTACATTTTTCTTTGTTTGTCTGTTCTACTTTGTCTCAGAAACTACTTGACCGATCTGACTGAAATTTAGTATGGATTTTTATTATGATAAGGTGCAGAGAACCAAGTATTATGGTATCTGTTTGATGCACAGTTAAATTATTAGAGATTAGTATTTAATGAAAAAATGAACACAAATTTACCCATATTCAACCATCAATTTAGCATAAAACACCCATTCTAAGTTAACAAACTATAACTCTTGCTGGGTTTTAACGTGCTAAAAAACTGTAGTTGTAAAACAATATTGAAAACTAGTTAAAAAATATGATATCATTTTATAAATAAGAATACATAACTTGTATTAAAATTCTGATTAAGGATAAAAAAAGAAAAATTATAGGAGTTATCTCCCTGCCACTGATAAGTTGAAAACGATTTTATTTGTCGAGTTAATATTTTAAAAGCAGCTGAATATGATTTGAAAAGAAAATTGGATTTAATAAAACATGTAAAAATTTGACGAATATTTTTCTGTTACTCATAATTATTATAAAAATTATTATAAAAAATAATTATTATAAAAATTATTTAAAAAAATAATTATTATAAAAATTATTAAAAAAAATAATTATAAAAATTATTAAAAAAAACAAACAAAAAATTTAATGGAAGACAAATTTACAGTCTAAGGGAAATAACTAACAAAAATTGTTACCTACCCTGAAAGGTTCTAGGCGTATAAACTAAACACATCTGCAGAAGAAATAATGAAAATCGCTAATATCAGTACATTTCGAACGATTGTGTCGTATAAGATAAAAGGGGTGGCTTAATAACAAAACAAAACAACAACAACAACAACAACAACAACAACAACAAACAACAAACAAACAAACAAACAAAATGTCGGAAATTTATCATCTTTCAGATAAATTCGACGCGAAAGTAACTAGCCTGAAAAAAAATAACAGCATGAAATACAAAAGGGGGGGGGGGTAAAAAAAATTATAAAGGTCTTGTTTCAAAACAAAGAAGAGATTTTATTTATAATAAAATTAGTTGCAAATTTTTCTCTTTGCGGACATTAAATTCAAAGAACGCCAAGGTAACATATAATGAAAAAAATAACACTGGTTCTTATATCAAAATGTCGTATACATGAACGAACACAATATTATGATTCAAAATAGTAGTTCCTAATCACACTCTCATATGTAATAAATTTTAGGAGCATACTCACAAATTGAAAGCCAGTCAGGCACGTGCCTTTTTCTGGTCTTCTCGATTTAAAGTCCTTTTAAAAAATTATACTCCTTCCAATTACATACATACCATAGCCACACAAAATAAAGGCTTTTTAAAAAATTACACTCCTTCCAAATACGTGCAGACCATAGCCACGTAGATAGTTTTCAGAAGCATGCCTCATCGCATGTACCAGAAATGTGGACATAAACGATGATGAGCAATTCGCGCGCGCACGCGCGTGCACACACACACACACACACACACACACACACACACACACACACACACACACACACACACACACACCTGCGCGCAATAATAATAAAAGGTGAATAAATAAGACCACAAAGAAAGAAAGAAAGAAAGAAAGAAAGAAAAGAAGAAGAAGAAGAAGAAGAAGTATAAAAATATATCTGGAAACAAAAAAGCGACGACTCCTAAGTATTTTGACTGACATCAAATGCTGAATATATGAGTCAGATTTACTGGAAATGTCACCTGGCATTCATAAATGTCCTAACACTCCTGGCTGGAAACAAAAACATGGTTGATTGTTAGAAATAAAATAATTGTTGATTGATTCAAAACCACCTACAAAGATTATCCTATCCAAAAGGTTAACCAGACTAAAGCAATCCCGTCACTAAATAAATACCCTAGGAACCTAGTTATATTGACAGTGAATGTGAAATCCCAGAATGAGCGTTTACAGCTAGATGCATGCGTGTCACAAATTATTATATGAACTAAACTGAAGTTGAGATTGATAATCGACTGGCAACCAGGTCTAAGAAACATACTCTGTCAATTCATGTGCTTGCATCCTCCTTCCTCATTAAGCCCCACCCGTTGACTTCCATTAACATTAAAGAGATATATATATATATATATATATATATATATTTATATTATTATACACCCCTGTTTGTCGTGATTCTTTTTCTCACAACGGAAATACAACACACATTTTATTGAGGATATTTTAAGTTGGTTGTTTTGTAGGATTAAGTAAATGTGGTATTATGGCAACTGCAATGATTCTAGCTAAGAGTAGGATAGACAAAGATTAACTACAGATCCATTATAGTCCACAGTTTTTATGGTCTTGTGTCTAAGGTTTAAAATGTTAACTTTACTTCATAGCAAAAAAAAAAAAAAAAAAAAATGTAGTATCGGTTCTGATACTTCGTTTCATTTTCTCTGTCCTTGGTTGGCAGAGAAGAAATCCTTCTAGAACGAGTCAATTTCAATTTTAGTTCTAAACCTAACGTGTCCGTTTTTGTTCAGAGATGAATTTTCCACACATTAAAAAGATTGCCCTCGTGAGGGGACAAGTAAACTAGAAAACGATAAAGTTGTAATCAAATTTTCTCCATGGTCAGTTCTCGTAGACGTAGTCAATTTTTTGATTTTTAACCAAATCCAAAGTGCCCCTTTTGAAGAAGCCAGATTTTTTTCCCATATTAAAACCGAACATCCCTATAACTTTGCTCTTATAAGAAAAAATCCTTCTCCCTCTATAACTGATCAAATTATACAAATAATCAAGCGAGTTTAGGTACAAAGGGAAATAACCCCCGAAAACGCCTTTAGAATTATTTCCCTTGAAATCAGCTTTTTTAAATGATTAACAGTTTCGTTGAAGATGACAGGAAAATGTGGGACAAAAAATCATACCTTTGTAGCACACCCTCCACTTTTTATTGTCTATTTTTACATCTGCCTGATAAGATGTCAATCCCGTTGTCCAAAATCGCTGTTTAATTCAGTCTTATCTAGTTTGTATACTTCGTTTTTCATTCTTATTTTTTTTGCTTTATGTCTATGCACAAAGTGTCCCAAAATAATGTATACCTCCTTTGAATCGGATTAACTCGAATTTTCCCCGTTTCATCCCCATGACGCCTCGTCAGGCAATTATATTATTATATATTTTCATAACTTACTACCTAGCTCTACTCACGTATTGAGTACTGTTGAAGTAAATTGTAAAAATCGATGCATAAAATATTACGCCTCCTTGTATCCACATAAATTGTTTTATGTGGATACATATAATAATAATAATAATAATAATAATAATAGTATATATATATATCACAGCATTATCATGTTGACACACGGATTTTAGGCAACCCTTGCTTCACTACAAAATTCCACATTATTCTATTTTATTTTTTTACCGACAAAAAATTGGGGGGGGGGAAAAGACGCTATTTTCAGAAGATTATTCAGCAGGCTTTACAAACAAATAAACAAATATGTTGAAAAGCTTAGTGATTAGGCAACCCTTGCTTAACTACAAAATTCCACATTCATGTGTTCTTTCCCTCCCTACTACTAACACTATAATTTTAAGTGAAATGATATCATTTCTTGACCATAACTCAGGTTTTCCAAATAATTACATAAATGCATTGACGCGAATGATCATTACGCAACTTTTACTTTACCACAATTTTCAATATTAACGCAGTTCTCTCCCCTTACTACCACAACCACCAACAACACATTAGTAAGAGAAACGATGTCATTTCCGGAATATGATTCCATTGTTATTCCATATTTTTGGAATATGACATTGTGGGAGATTGCATAGTGACCTCAAAATGGACATTACTCCCTCCAGTCCCACCCCAAAAGTGAAGGTTTGTTAATTGCTAGAGAACTCCAGAGCACGATAAAAAGCAACATAATCTTTCTACTCACCTCTACAACTGTGATGTCATTCCCCGAAGTTAATATTGAAAATTCAGAAAAAAATATTGTTAACCACCTACAGAAACTGATAAATTGTCTGAGCCTATTATTTCATTACAAACAGACCAAGCAATTAACTCGTATTTCATCATTTTTCATACTTCTTGGATATGTTACGAATTTCGACAATCATTTTTCATAATTTTAACCCACATTATCGCCTCCCCCTTACGAAAATAATAACTTTATTATATTGTCTGGATTGATTGTTTTATTACAAACACATCAATCAATTAACTCACATTTCATCATTTTTCATAACTCTTGGATATGTTGCTGATTTCGACAATCATTTTTCATAATTTTAAACCCGCATTATGCCCCCCCCCAACGAAAATAAAAACTTTGATATATTGTTTGGACCGATAAATTTATTACAAACACACCAATCAATCAACTCACATTTTATCATTTTTTATAATTCTTAGATATGCTACTAATTTCCACAATCATTTTTCATAATTTTAACCCGCATTATGCCCCCACTCCTCCTTATGAAAACAATAACTTTGATATATTGTCTGGTTTGATTATTTCATTACAAACACACCGATGGATTTATTCCCATTTCATCATTTTTCATAATTCCTGGATATGTTACTAATTTCGACAATCATATTTGATATTTTAACCCACATTATCGCCTCCCCCTTACTAACATAATAACTTTATATATTGTCTGGGCCGATTATTTCATTACAAACACACCAATCAATTAACTCACATTTCATCATTTTTCATAATTCTTGGATATGTTACTAATTACGAAAATAATTTTTTATAATTTTAACCCACATCGTCGCCCCCCTACTTTCGAAAATAATAACTTCGTAATATTGTCTGGGTTGATTTTTTCATTACAAACACACCAATCAATTAACTCACATTATAGCCCTCACATTTAATCATTTTTCGTAATTCCTGGATATGTTACTAATTTCGACAATCATTTTTCATAATTTTAATCCACATCATCGCTATATTAAAATGGTTTTCTAAATAATAGCTCTATTATTTCAGCACAGTCCATATTATTAATTAAGAAACTGATATACATATCAGTTTCTTAATTAATAAATTGTTAGCTGAAACTACAAAATAGTTTTAAAAACCTCCCCTCCCATATTAATATTGGCTTTCTAAATAACGTTAATATTTCAGCGTGGTCCTTATTCTGTATATCAGTTTTTTTATTTATAAAATTGTTTGGTAAAAGATACCTTCCTTTCTCCATATTAAGAATGGCTTTCTAAATAATAAATGCACAGTCCGTATACTGTGTGCCATTTTTCAATTTTTAAATTGTTAGATGAAAGTACAGAATAGTTAAAAACATACACTCCTTATATAATTAATGGCTTTCTGAATAATAACGCTATTATTTCAGCACGGTCTGTATTCTGAACGACAGTTTCCCTCCATCCTCTTTTAAAAATATATATAAAATGAAGTAAGTATGAAATCGTAAATTGCTTCAACCATTTCCAGGATTGATTCCATATCATCCCATCACTTAAAAATAGATATGAAATAAAGAAAATTTGAGATCGTAAACTGCTTCAGCCATTTCCGGGACTGACTCTATATCACCGCCCCCCCTCTCTTAAAAATAAATATGGAATAAAGGAATATTGAGATCCTAAACAGCCTCAGCCATTTCTGGGGCTTCATATCCTCCCTGTCTTTTTTAAATATATGTAAAATAAAGTAATTTTGAGATCGTAAACTGCTTCAGCCATTTCCGGAATTAACTTCATATCCCCCCCTCCTATTCTTAAAATATATTCTGTGTCGATTATTTTGTACTTTTGCTTTGTTTTGTTTTTTAAGGAGGAGATAATGCCTGGTAGGAAACTATATTACGCTTACTTGGCCTTTTTGCTAAGATCAAAGTGTAGTATCTGGTCTGGTGCAGCATTTCAGCGCCCCCATCTCCCCCCTCCTTTGTTTTTAAGGAGGAGATAATGTATGGTGAAAAGAACTTGGTTGCTTGGTCTTCATGACTGAGGCAATTATTTTAAATTCTTAGGAGAAAGTAAAGAATAATAAAAAACATATCCTACCTTACTCATATTAAGAATGGCTTTCTAAATAATAACGCTATTATTTCAGCAGGGTCCATATTTCAGTTTCTTATTTAATAAATTGTTAGGTGAAAGTATAGACTAGTTTTAAAAATACCTTTCTCTCCCCATATTAAGAATGGCTTTCTAAATGTTATTATTTCAGCACGGTTCGTATTCCACATATTATTTTCCACACCCTCCAGCTTAAAAATATATATGAAATAAATATGAGATCGTAAAATAAAAAATATATAGGCTTACAAATTCAAAGCCGCGAATAAAATTTACGTATTATTTCATTCTTTTTTATTAATACAAAAAAAAAAAAGGAGATGGTGTTATCAACTAAAATTTAAATCAAAACATCTAGCGTTGCAGCTTAATGTTGTATTCTCTATTAAGTGTGCACACGCGTATGACCGCAAAAAAATGTCTGCTTGTAGTTAATATACATTTTACATGTAAATTTACCGATGTCTGTATGCGTTATTCATGCATGTAAACAAAGATATTATTCGCTATAAACCATCCTTGGTTAATGAATATTATTTCCTGAAAATTTCAGTGCTATGTGACCAGTAGTTTAAGAGTTTACCTGTTAGATATTTCCACACACACATACATGTACTGTTTTATTTATATAGATTTGAAATTTTAATATTTGATGGATTGTCTTTACCATGGCGGAGAAGCTTCATCTACTTGAATGGTAACCTTCTACAATATCAGAGGGAAGCTAACAAGTGCTACACCCTAGCCAAGGGTCATCTGGAACTATACAAGGCAGAAGTATTCAGCTCCATAATGAATATAATACCTAGCCACATACCTAAACACATATAACTCCCTGCAACCTCTTTCCCACAGAAGAGAAGTAGCGAGTTTGTCTTTTCTTTATCGTTATTTTCGTGGCAAGTGCTCGACTGAGCTTCAATCTATGGTCCTCCCTCACCAAACTTTCATGAGAAACACTCGTCTAGCTGAAAACACTATCAATAATTCCCCCCACTCTTTATCTGCGCCTAAACCTAAACATAGATTCCATGAACAAAGCTTCTTTCTTAGAACTGCATGCCTGTGGAACTGTCTTCCGTTTTCCTGCTTTCCAGCTGACTACAATAGGGTTGTCTTCAAGTCCAATGTAAACAAGTTCTTGATAAGCTGTTCCCCTTAAGTTAACAAATTTTCTGAATTTCTATTACTGACAATTACTATATTGTCCAATTGACTACTGTACACTCTTTAACTCTTATCCTCGAGTGGCTCCTGGGCCTTGATAAGTGGTGATGCCTATGTAAAAAAAAAAAAAAAAAAATTAATACTGGCCAGGCTATACATATATATATATATATATATATATATATATATATATATATATATATATATATATATATATATATACTCGGGTTTATGTTATTCAAAAGTAATGGACTAATGAATTCAACGAGGTTGTTAGATAGTGCTCAATAAAAAGAGCTAATAATACTTATTTATTGTTAAATAAACATGTTCACATCCCGCTGAATGAATGAATAATCTTATTATTCATTGACCATTTGAATAGTCAAGTCGCTGCCTGATGATACGTGTTGTTTGATTGAAACAAATGACTGTTTGTAGCAGCGGGATGTAAACATGTTTATTTAACAATAAATAAGTATTATATATATATATATGGGCTGCGACGTTGTTTGGCTGTGGAATTTATTATATATACAATCGCTCACATTCTGAAAATCCTATCATAAGTTGCTCGCTTGGTTAGCATTGCTGGATGGCATCGTCCTTTCGAGTTAAAACTCCTACTTGTGAGACATTGACTTGGGGTTATTAGCTGGTTGGATGACCGCGTCCCTTGTTGAGACGAAGTAGGTTCATTTCACAGTCGGATTTCGGCGCGGTTTGCTTGATATGTGTTGGTTAATAGAAATTCTTGTGTGCAGGGCGTTTGCTCAGTTGGTAGAGTGCTTGCATGCAAGAGGCTCGGGTTTCGAATCCTGAGTTCGGATGTGTCTAACTGATGAGCCCAAATGTGGGCGAAACTCGAGTCTTGAACTTCCGGTTCTTTGACTGTCATGGCTCTTGTGGGCTGCGACGTTGTTTGGCTGTGGAATTTATTATATATATATATATATATATATATATATATATATATATATATATATATATTTACTAGTGTTCAGATGATTAATCAGAATCAGAAAATTTTTTGTCTATATTCCGATGCCAAAAACAATTCTTTTATTTTTGAGGATAATTTTTGTTTCAGACTTAATTTCCGCTTGCTTGTTTTAATCATGAAATGATGAACAGTTAATGAAACTAATATGTATAACTCATACGCCATGAGTATATTTTTGTTTTTTGCTTAAGTAAATGCACATATTTCATGGGATTTTATGATAATCCAAAAATTTTAAATTAAAAAAAAAAAGTTAAATATTTAGAGATTTCAAAGGACTCGGACTCGGTAATTGTATCGGAATCAGAAAAAATGTTGAAATCGTCCCATCACTAATAAATACCATAAAAATATGTGGAATGGACCGGTTTTGCAGCACTTTTCTATATCCTTACATAGATTTAAATCAAGATAAATTTTTACTTGTCTATCTATCATTCTTATTTTCATTTTGATCACGTGATTTTCATTCTAGAAATGTGTAAAATAAAAAACTTTAACTGAAAGGAAATGTTTAATATGTAAGAATTAAACTTAAAAAATATTTAAAATATAAGAATTAAACTTAAAAAAATGTGTAAAATATAAGAATTTAACTTAAAAAATGTGTAAAATGTAAGACTAACTTAAAGAAAAATGTGTAAAATGTAAGACTTTAACTTAAAAAATGTGTAAAATGTAAGAATTTAACTTAAAAAATGTGTAAAATGTAAGACTTTAACTTAAAAAATGTGTAAAATGTAAGACTTTAACTTAAAAATGTGTAAAATGTAAAACTTTAACTTAAAAAATGTGTAAAATATAAGAATTTAACTTAAAAAATGTGTAAAATGTAAGAATTTAACTTAAAAAATGTGTAAAATGTAAGAATTTAACTTAAAAAAATGTGTAAAATATAAGAATTTAACTTAAAAAATGTGTAAAATGTAAGACTAACTTAAAGAAAAATGTGTAAAATGTAAGACTTTAACTTAAAAAATGTGTAAAATGTAAGAATTTAACTTAAAAAATGTGTAAAATGTAAGACTTTAACTTAAAAAATGTGTAAAATGTAAGACTTTAACTTAAAAAATGTGTAAAATGTAAGAATTTAACTTAAAAAATGTGTAAAATGTAAGAATTTAACTTAAAAAATGTGTAAAATGTAAGACTTTAACTTAAAAAATGTGTAAACTGTAAGAATTTAACTTAAAAAATGTGAAAAATTTAAAAAAAATTTAACTCGTAAAATTCAATTCATTTTATTACGTAAAAAAATGGCGGCATGAGCGCACGCAGACACTTTGTAAACACTGTTTTTTAAAAAATAAAAAAATAATAGAAATATTATTTTTCAAAAAAACTTTAATAGTTTATTTTGGAAGTATATTCCATAAAGAAATTAAACAAACCACTTTAAAAAGAGAAATTACGAGTTTTGTATATTTTATTCGCAGTTTTGTTTTAAGGGTGTCAAAAATTTTCCCCCAAAATTTTGACACACCTAGACGATTGTTATTCGCATTATTTGGATTCTTCAGTCTACAGTTCTCATGTTGGGTGTCAGGTGTATCTTGTTAAACTCGGGAATGTTTCTATCGAACTTGGGAATCTGAACGGAATTTTGAACGGATCCCTTTATTTACTTAATGAGTGTAGCACGCTTTTTTTTCAGCTATGACTGGATAGAGTTCCTAAGTAATTTGCAATTGTATTTTCCGGTCGCCACACTGAGAATTGAACCTTCAACCTCCAGGAGAATATCGCTTTCACAATTTATTTATGTTTTTCCCAAATACTCTGCGCCACGAGTCCTTGCGATTCTTAGTGTGAGCTATTGAAAAATACAATTGTGACTTACTTAGGACCTCTATCCAATCATGGCTGACGGTAGCATGCTATCCCTGTGAAGTAAATAAAGGGTTCCATTCAAAATTACATCCAGATTTCCGAGTTTAGCGTAAACTATCCTGCGTTCAACAAGATACACCTGAAAAGGGTTGGCGGTTACAGCGACCGAAACGTTGTGAAAATGACACTCACAAGGAGAACAGTAGTCTGCAGAATCCAAATAAAATATCATTTTTAAGTGATTTATGGGAATTCGTAGACATTACAACAAAAATATCACAATTATTGTTAAGTCTCACTTTATTTCATGATGTTGTTTTTAAAATGACAACGAGAGACAGTTACTTCTCGGTTACTCATAAAATTTGATTTTTATATTTAAAAATAAAAAAAATATATATAAAACATGATATTTGGTTTTTATTATAGGGGAAATTCTGAACAAGGACCCACATTTTGAAAAATTGAAATTTTATTTATTTATTTTTATTCATCGAAAACAAGGAGCATTACCACTGAGATGCAAGGGGCTACCGTGTTTTGTTGAAAGGAAATCATAAGTGGGGAGTTGTGCAGCAAAATATTTGTTCACATTATATTTAAATTTCTGCATGTTAACACAGGCAATAAAAAAGGAGCAGGAAGGATTTCCAAGGGAAAGGAGCTATTAGAATAGAAATTTTCCTTACAGTGACAGGGTGCGATTTTGCTGCCAATTGAGTTGGTTGGGATATTTACATTGAGGCGATACAAGTGCAGTATTCTGGTGAAACATTCCATGGAAATTTGTGTAAAACAAGCACAGGGATACAACAATGCGTCGATGGGACAGAGGCTTGAGCTTGTTAGGCAGTGTGGGACATATTAGATTAAATGTGTAAAATGTAAGACTTTAACTTAAAAAATGTGTAAAATGTAAGAATTTAACTTAAAAAATGTGTAAAATGTAAGAATTTAACTTAAAAAATGTGTAAAATATAAGAATTTAACTTAAAAAATGTGTAAAATGTAAGACTTTAACTTAAAAAATGTGTAAAATGTAAGACTTTAACTTAAAAAATGTGTAAACTGTAAGAATTTAACTTAAAAAAATGTGTAAAATGTAAGACTTTAACTTAAAAAATGTGTAAAATGTAAGACTTTAACTTAAAAAATGTGTAAAATGTAAGAATTTAACTTAAAAAAATGTGTAAAATATAAGAATTTAACTTAAAAATGTGTAAAATGTAAGACTAACTTAAAGAAAAATGTGTAAAATGTAAGACTTTAACTTAAAAAATGTGTAAAATGTAAGAATTTAACTTAAAAAATGTGTAAAATGTAAAACTTTAACTTAAAAAATGTGTAAAATGTAAGAATTTAACTTAAAAAAATGTGTAAAATACAAGACTTTAACTTAAAAAATGTGTAAAATGTAAGACTAACTTAAAGAAAAATGTGTAAAATGTAAGACTTTAACTTAAAAAATGTGTAAAATGTAAGACTTTAACTTAAACTTAAAGAGAATTGAAATTCAAGGAATCTTGCTTAACTGTTAATGACTGTGGACCAAATTCTATGCAAATCTGAAATATTTAATTTTTCAAATTGGAGTTTGTGTGATATTATAATCCAAATTCCAAAAGAAACCGAAATTGGGGAATGTTTATTATTTGATTTATAATACCTTTTGTTAAAATATGAAAATTGGTTGTATCTGAATTTTTATGAAGAGCTTCCAAGCCCCGCTCTCCTCGTCATCTTTGAATGAAACTTAATTAAATATAACCCACATTACCCATCTTTACGACTAACAGCTGTGTTTCAAAACAGATGATGATTAGTTCAGGAATTAATTCTGTAAATACCAACAAATATACAAATATATGTTATTTTTATTTACTGAATTTTATCGCTTTTAAATGTAAGATTAAAAAAAAAATTTTTTTTTTAGCAATTCTGTTGTATTTAATTGTTTTGCTTACCTAAGCGATGAGGGAGTTACCTGCCCTCTTGTTCGGGACATATTTCTTTTGTTTATTATTATTATTATTATTATTATTATTTTTATTTATTAAATATTTAATTATTTTTTTTCACGTGCAGAAAAGTTATGTACACGTGTTTCGGGGTATTAGCTTATGCAAATATATTAGCTTATACTTTTTATAAATACTTTGCTGTTGATTTTGAGACAATTTATTAATGATGTAGATAATCTAAACCTCAAATACTAGTATAGTACGTGATTAATAGGGCTACGACAACAGAATATTCTTTTCATTGTTTTTACATGATTTCATTGTATTTACATGATTTCGAAGGTTGTCACAACCGAGGGTGGTAGTGGGGATATGTTCCCTTTCCCTAAAAATATGCCTACATAGTGTGCATCTCAAATAGCCTCTGCCAACCAAGTCCAGTTTCTGGCCTTTTCGTGTGATTTAAATACTAAGCCTGGCGAAATTGTTTATACTAACTGGGAGAAGGAGCAAAGGCGGCCTACTGGCGTCTTAAAACCAATCATTTCAGGCAGGTAGGGCTTCGTCAACTTCGGATGGTAGCTCAGGTGGGAGAAGGCAATTTTGATTCAAAACCTCCACTGCCTTGTAAGATTACTGAAAGATTAAGGAAGTAAATCTCAGCAGAAAATCCGGAGACGGAATTCCTAAGGCGGCCTTATTTTATATTATCACCAGCAACTCCTGCGGCACAGTTAAAGCCAAGTTGTATCGATTCTGTCTTTCCTTTGGATCCTCTGACTTCACGGGAGGGACTGCTGTATGGACAACAGCTATCCTCCTATATCGCCCTACCCAGAATATGTAGCTCCACTGCTACACCAGCGTCTCCTGAGACAGACGATTGCCTACAGCAACAAACAGATGGTTAATGAGGTTTTAGGTGAAATATTATACAATCTGGTATATTTCTGAGTTTTACTTAAGAAAAGCAAATGAAAGGAGAGTATATGAGAATTTTAAAAAGAAATAACAGGCAATTTAGAAAATAGATGAATAAGTTTAGTTGAAGGTTGCAAGAAGAAAAGGAGGAATTTAAGAGAGGATTTTCTCAAGCCTAATAGAGAAATTTAGATGGAGGTTATGAATCGATCCATCTCAAGAAATGAAAGGGAGAACGAAAGGTTTATTGGGTTTGTATTACTGTACACATAGATTCGAAAAAGTTATCAAAAAACAAATATATAACAAGGTGATATAAATAATAAACTAGACAAAATACTGTTAGAAATTCGCTCAATATATATTACCGTGACACAAGTTGACATATATTCGTTGGTTTTTTAATGGTACTTTGTCTAGTTTATTATTTATAACACCTTTTCCCAAACTTACCGTGTTAAAGAGAGAGTCGGGCGCCATTTTGAGTTTTCCAATACATCGGTAAACACTGCAAACATGTTACATTGAATAAAAACACGAAAATATATATTCAGTTTGCTAGAAAAGTAACTTATCTTGCCTTTGATAACATTTATTTGTTATATATTTGTTTTTTGACAACTTTTTCGAATCTATGTGTACAGTAGTACAATTAATTAAGGGTTAGAGAAGATTGAAGTGGTTGGATTTAAAACCATACTTTATGAATGTACGATGACAAAATCTGCCCCATCGTCGCAATGCTACATTCATGTGCTTTAACGGAATGTGATTTGACAAGTACTGGTATCCATCGACGTAAATACTCATCTCTAATGAGACAAGCAGCAAAATCCCATACCTTCACTGTAGAGCTCCCCCAAATGGCAGAGAGCGTTCTATTAGAATTTACTCCTTTTAAATTGCTTTCCTGACTGTAGTAACATGCAGATGTTTAAATGTAATGTGAACAAACATCTCACTGATAAACTTTTTATATAGAGTGCCCTTGCAGAAATGGTCTTTAATGCATGTCTCAATGACGATTTGCGTTGTTTTGAGGTGAATATATATATATATATATATATATATATATATATATATATATATGTGTGTGTGTGTGTGTGTGTGTGTGTGTGTGTGTGTGTGTGTGTGTGTGTTCATCAACGTTTCCTCTTTATTTCGAGATTTCCAACAAAACACCAGTACAAATATTTGAAAATTGATGTAATGAAAAAAAAAAAAAAAGAAAAAAAAAGAAACATAAACGTTATATAGCCGTTAATATATTTAAAAAGATATGATGTAATTCATATTCTTTTTGGAACAAATATGAATATGAATTGCACCATATCTTTTAAAATATATTAGCGGATATATGACGTTATAGAAAATACTTATTCTCTTTTACAATGCTATATCAAATCTTTTTTTTTTTTAAATTTTCAACGAATTTTTCCGTTTCAGAAATGAAACAGGGTTATACATTTCATTACATCAAAAATATATTTTCAAATATTTGTACTGGTGTTTTGTTTTAATTTCATTCATCCAGAGGAAGTCTTGAAATAAAGACGAAACGTTGAGGAACACATAACTTGGATTGTTCTTTTTTATTTGTCTATTTGGCTGGAATACTATTTCCATTATTCATCATATATATATATATATATATATATATATATATATATATATATATATATATATATATATATATATATATATATATATATTTATTTATTTATTTATTTATAAACAGGTAAAATTAAAAAAATGGGTGAATAAATTACAATCCAAAGGAGATAACCTATGAAAATTTATTAAGAGTTACTTCCCTTGGATTCTGTGACGCTTGTAAATGAAGTCAAGGAAATATTGATCCAAATCACCGAGATTGACATAAAACATTTCGAACATCATCCCCCCAAAATGAAGATAGTAAGCTCGTAGCCACGGATATAAAGATCCGTTCGACTGGATACGACAGCACATACAATAGACCGAGTTGCAGTAAGGATAACGAATAAGTCAGTCTTAAAAATAGTATTAGGAACATTTAAAAAACAATGTTCGGTTTTTGTCCAGAATTCCTCCTATATTAAAAAGGAGAAAGAAAAATTTGTATGATGTACGTACCTGTGTCGAAACGAAAATATCGTATTAAAAAATCACGTAAATTGATCTAGTAATACGTTCCTGAATTTTTGAGATGAGGGTTGGTAGCAGTGTCAGAAATCGCCATTAAAAATGCGTGATAAAAACTTGAATAATTAGAATTACTATCTTTCGAAGTTTATAACTACTTGAAAAATGTAATTCAAACCCTAAAAGGGTTTAAACGTTTGATTTTATAGGTAAATTTGCCCAAAACTATTCTTTTTTTTGTTTTAAATTAGATTATTTCATTTATTGATCTTTTATCTTCAATTTGTAATATATAAATCTGATGTGAGAAATTAATTATTTTCATTTTAATAGATATTTGAAAATTGGGGGGGGGGAATTAAAAAATGTCTAGAATATTATATTCGGTTTATTGGAAAGAGCATAAAATTTCACACTAAACCTGCAAATATTATAAAAATTGAACAAATAGAAAAATTTTGATAGGTTTTAAAATTGAAAAAATTGAAAAAAAATTTAACTCGTAAAATTCAATTCATTTTATTACGTAAAAAAATGGCGGCATGAGCGCACGCAGACACTTTGTAAACACTGTTTTTTAAAAAATAAAAAAATAATAGAAATATTATTTTTCAAAAAAACTTTAATAGTTTATTTTGGAAGTATATTCCATAAAGAAATTAAACAAACCACTTTAAAAAGAGAAATTACGAGTTTTGTATATTTTATTCGCAGTTTTGTTTTAAGGGTGTCAAAAATTTTCCCCCAAAATTTTGACACACCTAGACGATTGTTATTCGCATTATTTGGATTCTTCAGTCTACAGTTCTCATGTTGGGTGTCAGGTGTATCTTGTTAAACTCGGGAATGTTTCTATCGAACTTGGGAATCTGAACGGAATTTTGAACGGATCCCTTTATTTACTTAATGAGTGTAGCACGCTTTTTTTTTCAGCTATGACTGGATAGAGTTCCTAAGTAATTTGCAATTGTATTTTCCGGTCGCCACACTGAGAATTGAACCTTCAACCTCCAGGAGAATATCGCTTTCACAATTTATTTATGTTTTTCCCAAATACTCTGCGCCACGAGTCCTTGCGATTAAAGGTTCAATTCTTAGTGTGGACTACTGAAAAATACAATTGTGACTTACTTAGGACCTCTATCCAATCATGGCTGACGGTAGCATGCTATCCCTGTGAAGTAAATAAAGGGTTCCATTCAAAATTACATCCAGATTTCCGAGTTTAACATAAACTATCCTGCGTTCAACAAGATACACCTGAAAAGGGTTGGCGGTTACAGCGACCGAAACGTTGTGAAAATGACCCTCACAAGGAGAACAGTAGTCTGCAGAATCCAAATAAAATATCATTTTTAAGTGATTTATGGGAATTCGTAGACATTACAACAAAAATATCACAATTATTGTAAAGTCTCACTTTATTTCATGATGTTGTTTTTAAAATGACAACGAGAGACAGTTACTTCTCGGTTACTCATAAAATTTGATTTTTATATTTAAAAATAAAAAAATATATATAAAACATGATATTTGGTTTTTATTATAGGGGAAATTCTGAACAAGGACCCACATTTTGAAAAATTGAAATTTTATTTATTTATTTTTATTCATCGAAAACAAGGAGCATTACCACTGAGATGCAAGGGGCTACCGTGTTTTGTTGAAAGGAAATCATAAGTGGGGAGTTGTGCAGCAAAATATTTGTTCACATTATATTTAAATTTCTGCATGTTAACACAGGCAATAAAAAAGGAGCAGGAAGGATTTCCAAGGGAAAGGAGCTATTAGAATAGAAATTTTCCTTACAGTGACAGGGTGCGATTTTGCTGCCAATTGAGTTGGTTGGGATATTTACATTGAGGCGATACAAGTGCAGTATTCTGGTGAAACATTTCACGGAAATTGGTGTAAAACAAGCACAGGGATACAACAATGCGTCGATGGGACAGAGGCTTGAGCTTGTTAGGCAGTGTGGGACGTATTAGATTAAAGACTCTTGTTTTACATCTTATCTAAGAAGAAGAAACATTTAACAGCTGTACTACAAACAACAGCGACAGTCACTATTACGATTTTGAATCTATGCTGACCTCCTTATCTTGCCGCTGATTGGTGCAAGCATTTAACTTCCTTTCTGGTTTGCTCAATCCAAGTTTAGTACACAATAGAAGTTGATAAAAGGGAGGGCCAACTAGACTCTTTCGCTTTTCTTATCCAGGAAAAGACATTGTCAACAACTCCATATTGCTCAGACCAACCCACAAAGTTTCTCTCTTGGAACTACAGAAAAAACCCTTTGGTCTTTGGCTCTAGTTTGACTCCAACAAGAAGACACAAGAATTCATCATGACTACCGATGGACAGACAGGGACTTAATATAAAACACACATGTTTACATGATCTTCATCTCAACACCTGTGTACTGCATGTAAACATTCTTTATAATTATCCTGCCGTATTCACTTTTAGCAGGTAAGTTCACAAGCATTCCTTAGTTACATGTATATCCCAGTTATGCTTTTGCAGTTCACAACAGCCAACGTCTTCCTACATACAGCGCTTGGTATTCCTAAATAGTCACCCATCATGTACTGACCAGGCTCATTGTTCCTTATTTTGGTGATGTGATCTAATGAGAATTGGTGTGTCAATGTGATTATGCCTATATATATATATATATATATATATATATATATATATATATATATATATATATATATATATGCATATGCATATAAATATATGTATATAAATATATATATATATATATATATATATATATATATATATATACTCATCCACATACAGTACTGTTTCGCTGTTTCACAGCTCATCAGTGCGACCAGACATATATATATATATATATATATATATATATATATATATATATATATATATATATATATATTGACCTATAGTCGGATGTTATAAAATAAATAAGTCGATTAAAAAAAAATCACGAAATGTAATAAAACTCGAAGCGCTTTTCGTCAGACAGATTTTTCAAGGATATACGTTTGAAAGAAGGAACAGAAAAAGGTTTTTTTTTTCTTTTTCTTCTTTTTTTTTGTAGAATTGTTTTAATAATAAGCGAAAAGGGACAGAAACGAAAAAAAAAAAGCCTAGATGGAATGTATCCTACCAAATAGTTCCAACTGTAACCGAAGGTTTCTCTACTTACACAAAGTAGGGGGGCTAAAACTGATGGCAAGCGCCTCGAGGACAGGTTGAACTTAGTGCATATTCTGTGTAAAACAGAAAAAAACAACCAGAAGAGAATGTAGAAGCACTGTCATTTCCATCTACTAAGTGTTGTCCAATGGTCGATTCTATTAATTGGGAACTACTGGAAATAGGCTGATGCTGGGCGATTCTAACCTGAAGACGCTGTGTCGTCTTGCCTATATAGATGGCACCACACCGACATTGAAATTTATAAACAATATTGTTTGACTGCGAGATAGGCAAGACGTTCTTACGAAAAGAGGGAAATGCACACTTTGCAAAAAAAAAAAAAAAAAAAAAAAAGAAGAAGCAATTTGGAAGGATATAGCACCAAAATTAGAAGTGACAAGAGAGGAAATCTTGTCTCCAATACGTTGGCCTTCAGGTCCAATCCAAGATAATTTGAGGTCTACTGGAAATCTAGATGGACCATATTTGCGTTGCTCGGGAAAGGATTCTACTTTTTTGTTTACAATTTTGTTTACCAATGGAGGCGGATATCCATTCATAATGAAAATCCTTTTAACATTATCGATACAAGAAAGAGAGCAAATGACAAGTGCCCGATGAGTTAAGCTTCTAATAATGTTGAGCTTCCTAGTTGTTGGTGCGAAAGAATCCCAACTCAGGTAACGCCCAGTAAAAGTAGGTTTTCTATAAATGGACGTAACAAAAGAAGTCCCTTATTTAGAAACTAAAACGTCTAAGAAAGGAAGGGAGTTGTCTTTTTCTACCTTCATCGTAAATGAGATGGAAGGGTGTAAACTATTTAATAATTTAAAGAAAGACACAGCTTCGTCATGCGCAGCTAAACAAGAAAAGTGTCGTCAACATAACGCATGTCAAAGGCTGGTCTTGGGCACTTATTGAATAACAACTGATCCAAGAAACCGACAAAAATATTAGATAGATTTGATCCAAGGGGGTAGCCCATCGATATACCGTCAACCTGGCGATACATAACGTTGTCGAAACTGAAGGAAACGGACTAAGTAGCCAGTTCCATAAGTTCGACAAATACCGCCTCAGGAAAAGAGGGGAGGGGGCTGGGACCTCTATATAGAAAATCGGCACACAAGTGGGACATTTGTAAATAAATTATTAATGTCAAAAGAGACTAAGTAATATGAATTAGTAGTAAGAAGAAAATTCCTTAATTGTCGAAGCAAAATAAAAAAAGCCAGGAGTACAATATGTTGAATCCAAAGAGCAAAATGTTTCAAGAATTACAACCAACCATTTAGCCAAATTGTGTTGGGCCGAGCCTATCATCAACAAAATTGGTCTCAATGGAGGATCTACCTTGTGTACTTTAGGCAAACCATAGATTCTGGGACGCCGTGAGCCTACAGGTCGTATAGTATTATATACATCCTTGGGAAAAAACTTCCGTTTATGCCATCGGAGTAGCTATATATATATATATATATATATATATATATATATATATATATATATATATATATATATATATATATATATATATAAGTTTGGTGGTTAAATTTTAAATTCTGAAAAAACATATAAACACATATATTCGAATTTAGAATTTATTGTTTAACAAAGAGAATATATAGAAGGGGTTGTGTTAATTTCCTTAATTCATGGATTTTCAATAATGAATGGACGCTTATTTTGCTTTTCAGCACAATTATTGAAAATAGTTTTTTGAGTGGTTGTAGATAATTATATGGAAAAAATTATACCAAAAGAGAACCTGGGTAGTCCATTATCGGAAGGAGTACAATGTCCTTCGGGGTTATAAATCCAGGTTGGCAGAAAATAGGTCCAGGGTAGAAGGTAATATTCCCATATAGCAAAAGCGTATTGCTCCTTATTGATTTTTCGAAAGGTATACGGGGCAGCCGTATTTGTTGGTGCGTTGAGTGTGTGTTGGTTGATGTAGTCCAAAAACTTTCTCGGTGTTGACAAAGTGTATCCGATGTTGGTTGGATATACCATTCCATTGTAATTATCCCCGTGAATAATAGAATTTGAGCATTGAGTTATGTATGCAATGGACCTCGAAATCAATAGTATGGGTAGCAAAATAGCAAAATAATCCGAAAGATGATATTCAGAACGGTGCGTTGGGCGATTGGTTTCTGGTGTGAGTCCCGGTAGAAAGATAGTTCGCTTTCTTATTGATAGTGGGTGAGGGAAGCCTTTTAGATGAAGAAAAGAAGACAGTGAGGTGAAGTAGAGAGGGTAAAGAGAGAGGGGGAGGGTTAAAATTGGGCGAGCACACAGGTGTTTAATGAATTTTTCCAGGAGGGGGGAGGATTTGTATTTTAGTATTCTATAAAAGGGTTGACCTCTTGATTTTAAGTTCAAATGGGAAATGGATATTCTTATGATTTTCAATGGGAGTGTGCGTGATATGGGGTGGGTGTGCTGTTTTTGCTGTGCGAATGGGTGAGGGTGAGGTGGAGATAGAGACGAGTCATGGTCTAAAATTTTGGAATGCTTGGAGGGTTACTTATTTAAGTTAGTTTAAGGTTGGATTCTTTTAATTTTGAGTGTATATTTAAAGGTAACTTGATTAACTGAGATACAGTTAGTTCATTACGCTTATTGTCGTAGTGTGATCTGGTTTAATTAAGTTTATTTAAAATTTATTTAAAATGTATATATTTCTGTTTGGAGGCGATCTATGGATGACTTTGTTTTGCTGTTCATTGATGTTTGAGTTTGTGCTTTTTATACGTTCGTTGATGTTTGAGTGAGTGTTTTTTATACTGTCGTTAATTAGCTATTTTTATAATGGGGAGATTTGATTTAAATGCGGGGCTGGGTGTGGGATTGCCCAAACGTAGTTGAATTTAACTATTTATATAATGATTACTTGTATATCCATCTGTCAAACCTAAACATAAGTGCAGATATAAGTATATATATACCCACAGACACACATACACACGCACATATACATATATACATACACATATACATATACATATTATACACATACGCAAAACACTGATCCATACCATGCGTACATACATTCGAATATATGTGTCTATATGTTTTTTTAGAATTTAAAATTTAACCATCAAACATATAGTGCTCTATTCTTAAATATTGAGCTTTTTCTTTTTGGCTAGGATCACCTTGAAAGTATTACTTCAAGTAATATCTATCAGGATTTTCATCTGAATTCTATCAGTGTCTTATCTCGCTTATATATATATATATATATATATATATATATATATATATATACATATATACATATATATATACATATATATATAAGTTTAATGATTAAATTTAAATTATGTAAATCAAAATATATACACATATATTTAAGTTAAGAATTTATTGCTTGAAACAAGGAATATATAGAGAAAAATTATATATTTATTTCCTTAATCCATTGATTTTCAATAATGGCTCATATCATTAAAGGAAATGAAATGCAATTAGAAAAATGTTCAGCTTGGTTCAAACAATAAATTCTTAACTTAAATATATGTGTATGTATTTTTTATTTTTATTTAACTTTAATCATTAAACTTATATATTGCTCTATTTTTGAAATATTGAGTTTTTTTTTATAAAAATGAAAGAACATTGCATTATAACTAACATTAGCTGGCGAATATATATATATATATATATATATATATATATATATATATATATATATATATAGGGTGTCATTGGAAGCGGATGTTTTTGATTCACCATTTTTCACTTAAAGTGTCATAAGCAAACACACGATGTTCATGGCTCAACGATAGCATTGGGGAAATGAACAGAAAATAAAATCAATTTAAAATCAATAACTAAAACAAAATTTAACGTAAAAGATAAACAAATAACAACAAACTAAACGGCATCTTAAGCAGGTTTAAAGACTACCTTCCCCACTCCCTATCTCTTAGTTAAGGAGAGCAAGAAGCGTTCTAAAACATCCGTTTCCCGTGACTCACCCTATATAATATATAGAAAAAAATTATATATAGTAGTCGCAGTAATTCCCCTCTGGACCAAAGTATCGTAGGTTTGCAACAACAGATGCCACATACAAATTCAATACATCTAGGCTAATAGCCACTATTTTATGTAGCATTCGAACACCATTTTAGACACATTCAGTCAAGATAATAAAATACGTCATTGCATCCTATAAGTAGTACCATCACAATCGCAACATCTTTAGAGGAAGGAGTCCCTATTTTCTCTCTAAATATTTAGTTCTACTACTGCTACCAGTTGTCACTGGAACGAATTCTACACGTTCCACAGATTCTGTGATTACACCGACCGTAACTGGCTAATACATACATAAACCTACCATAATCTTTCCAATTTCCGATTCATAAATAATAAAGGTTACCTCTTCAAAGTCCATCCATTCTGATTGTCTGAGCTTTGTAAATTCTCATATTCCGGAGTTCAGTTCTTCACTTTATAAACGAATACTTACTAACACTAAAATATGGCGTCACTAAGCGGCATATTATTTCGCCCGGCGTCAAGTTCATTTGATACATAGGTCATTTCAGTCATGTAAGATCGAAAAATATTAGAGAGAGAAAATCAGTAAACGAACGTTAAATAACCTGTTTACTTGCTTTCTTTTACTAATTTAAAACACGCTGTCCACTATAAGAATCTCTTTCATCGGCGTCGACGTCTTCGCCAAAACAACAAAACTATTACACAGCCCTTGCGATCGAGTTTTTTAAGCATTAAACACATTCTGTGTAGATTAATGATGTTTCAAACTGACGCAGTTCATATATATTTATATATTGAAGAGTTTAGCTCTCAAATATTTGCGTCTTTTGTATTAAGATTTCTTATAAAAAAACAAATTAAAACATATGGAAGTTTATTTGTTAATTATTTGATCTTTTTCGTATGATTTGACGACATTTATAGGTTTTCCGGTATTCTGATACTGAATATCGCATGTAAATTTATCGCCGAAAAATATTTTTATGTAATAAAAATATGCTTTCCAAACAGCGCACGCGCGCACGTTATTTGGCTTGTGGCAAGATTATTTGTCAGCGACAATTTTACATGTTTTTGTCGTTTACAGATTACTCAAAACTATAAATGTCGTCAAATTAAGGTGAATGTGAAAGGCAGTGAGAAACAGCCAATTTAACTTTTTGAACCTTGAACATTGCCTTTATTAATGCTATATAGAAAATATGGCTATATTGACGATGTTAACTCTGGACTAAATTGAGGAGGTTAGCTCCCAAATATTTGCGTTTTAAAAATTATTATGCTGAGAAAAATATGGAAGTTTATTGAACGAAATAAAACAAACTCATTTTTTTCCAACAATTATATTTCCGCAACATATTTATCTTATTAAAATTCTGGAATGTTTTTTCAGAATAAATCAGAATAAAAAAACGCGATTATTTAGAAGCTAAACTCTTCAATATATAAATATATATGAAATGCGTCGGTTTAAAACATCACCAATCTACATAAGCACACAAAAAATAACCATAATGACGGGTAAAATACATAAATATTTATATATTTCCGTACACACGCTTTGTTTTTCAATTTGGCTTTTATGTTTGTGAAAATCTGGCTATAGTTATCAATTTGGCCTTTTTTGGCCTTATTTCCGAAAGGCTTGGCTTAAAATATTTAGTAGAGTCTGACAACCTAATGAGGGTCAGCTATTGTACACGTTTACACCTTTAGAACCTTTAAAATACACATAACTTTCAGATTGTAAAATAATTAAAAAAACAAAAGAATTGATGGACCTGAACAATACTGCTCCTACCATTTACTTTTTTATTTTTCACTTATTCGTAAATTTTTCAGGCGATTATCAGCGCTTAAATGCTTAAATTTGGAATTATAACGTTATAATACAGTAAACTCCCAGTTGTTAATGTGGCCACTAGCATTTTAGATTTTTCCTTTTCAATTTTTCGCAAATTTCTACGGCGTTTATCATCGTTTACACGCATACCTTTCACATTACCAAGATACTTTGGAAAAAAATTTGTATGCGCCTTACAAACAGAAAAAAGGAAACATTTAACGGCTAGAGGTAGCATTAATAACTGACGTGGCAAAAAAAAGTGTGTGTTCCATTTATTAGGACGTTATTACAAATTGATTCCCGACTATTGCAGTCATTAAAAATACTACCTTAAATTTCTTTTTTAATGTGAAAATTAAACCTTTACTCGATGATAATCGCCGGAAAAATTATGACAAAGTTAAAAGGAAAAAAATTAAAGAGTACGGGAATCATTGTGGCTTTTGGTTGTTTCCTTTCCTCGTGACACAATGTTCCTTCCCGAATAAATGCACTGAGTTATAATTAATTTTTAGTACATTCTTTTATTTTCATTATACATTACAGGCGTACGGTAGCAACTGCTATCTAATAGGTCAAACTACCCTACTTTTATTTGACACGTTAGGTGAAAGCACAGAATAATCGCATCAACATGTTAAGAATGGGTTAATAGATACTAACGTTGTTACTTCGGCACGGTACATTCATTTTGGTCTCGGGTATCAGTGCCCATTATTTTACTGGGCCGGCAGTGGCTCCCACTAACAACCGTAATTTAATTGCTTTTTTTTCTTACAGGTGGGTTGCGGGCATACTTCCATCGGGCAACGCCGGTACATGGGTCCTGCTAGCATATCTATCTATCTATCTATCTATCTATCTATCTATCTATCTATCTATCTATGAAAGTGAAATTATGTGTGTGTGTGTGTACGTTTCCCTACCAAACTACTCTGTCAATTTTCAGTCTACAGACTCGAGATTTGACATAAGGGGTATTGAGATTTGGGGAAATCTTTTTAATCCGTTTTTGGCCAGAAATTTGGCTGTCAAGGGGTCAAACTTCAGCGAGTTGACTTTTGAAAACTCTACCAAACTCCCCCGCCAATTTTGTGTCTAAACACTTAAAATTTTAGATGTAGGTTATCTGGACATGAGTCAAACTTTTAAATATATATATATATATATATATATATATATATATATATATATATATATATATATACATATGCACATAAAGTTATGAACAGTACAAAGGGCCCGAGCAAAGCCGGGCTGAACTGCTAGCATTAAATAATGATTGAAACGTGATTCAAGTCAGACTTTTTTAAATCGTCGTCGTATAATGTCGAATTACGATTCCACTGATTTTTTTTGGTGTTTGAGAAGCTAGTAAAGTCTAGCTGTGTTTAAGAAGCTTGTAGTATCTAGCGTTGTTGGAGAGGCTGGTAGTGTCTAGTAGTTGTCTGAAGTTGATGATGATCTTAGGGCAGGGTTATGAGATGATCTTTAAGGATAATAGTGTGATGTGGTTTGATATGCATCGATTCGCATATCGATGAGGCTTCGCCACCAAAAAGACGATATAAAAAGACCAAAGTCGAGAGGGCAGGGTATTTGAGTCCTTAGAACCGAACTAAGTAGATCGGACCGTAGAAAGTTGTACGAACGCTGACAAGATTCCATTTTTAAAAATTACAGTGTAATCAACATAACTAAACAAGGCTAGGAGGATTTCTTATTCATTAAATTACACTAGTATAACAGAATAATAAAATCGCTTTTGGGGAATTGAGGATTTCTGCATTAATAAACCTTGTACCAGACTTGTCCTGAACTCACAGGGAGGTACGCAGCGACAGACCTGTCCAGATATTTCAAAATGTCAGCGCAAATCAGCTTGGCTCAGATTGGCAAGCGATGGCTGCCGATCTGAACTTATTTATGCAACCGTGTGCAAAAGGGACAAAGGTCAAACCTGGTTGCTGCCATCAAAATTTGTTAACAATGACAGTATTTCAGTGTCATTTAAAAAAATGTTTGCATGTTTCCCTCTTTCTCTCTCTCCCTCCCTTTCTTCTCTCTTTTCATAACTCCCTTTCTCTCTTGCAAAGAGAGGAGAATTGTATTGAAGAATTTCCCTGTGTACATAGACTGCGATAGACGTATAGCAGTTAGGACCGTAATCGCAGACGGTGGATAATGGATCTTGAATTTAAAATGCCCCTTAAATGTTAAAAATAAAATAATTCTGTTTTTATAAAAAACTGTGTTTTGTCTCTTATTTTATACAAGCGCTCAATTCCAGCCAAATGGTCTCTGCTATCAACGCTGATAAACATGCTGCCCATAATGACGCTGACAAAAAACAAAAACAAAAACAAAAAAACAAAGACAAAAAAAAAACAAAAAAAAAACGGAGACGAAACCCACCAGCAGATGTAGCCGACGTCATATAAACCCCTTAGTCTAAAGGGGATGTGCCTATCGTTTCATCGTGTCTAATATCTGGGGAGCTGGTTGCCATGCCAGGATGTAACAACAGTTCCAGAAAAGTCGTGACCAATCCTTGATACTACTACTACTACTACTACTACTACTACTACTACTACTACTACTACTACTACAACAACAACAACAACAACAACAACAACAACAACAACAACAACAACAACAACAACAACGTCTATGTCTATCATCTATGTGCACATTGTTTATTCTGCTGGGGAATTGGTTGCCGTGCAAGGACGTAACACCAGTTTCAGAAACGTCCACACAACAAGTAACTTTCCCCAGATTCACGTTACACTGGAACCAATGGTTTTAGGATTAATTGTAATATTTCTACGCTTACATTTTTTTTATTACTTTCCTATATTGAGCTAAGGGTGGGGAGTGGGGGTGATGGTCATGCACAATATTTTATTGCCATTATGCACATTTGTTGTACAATATTAATTTACCTCCTTTTTTCATATTTATTCTTTTGACATTATTTCTTTCTTTACACAGGTTACCAACTCGGCTGTGTGAGTTTCTATTCCAGGTCATTACAAATCACTTTACCAAAACAAAACTAATGTACCTCAATCTATAAGAATTTCTTCTTAATTGTAAAAACACCAGAACCAGTGGTGTCAGGTTTGGTTGAAATATGTATTTGTAAACATTTCTTATTCATTAATTTCCTTTACTGAGGATGGTCATGGGGAATTATGCACATATGAACACTTATTCAAAAATTTAAATAACGTGCAATTTTATATTTCTATTTATTGTCACATGAATAAATTAATGTAGTTTGAATAAGTGCTCCCTGTGTAAGGTAAAATAATCAATCGAACTCAATGTTGGATATCTAGGCCGTGTACCAAGAAATCATTTTGACAAATGCGTGTACCTGTAAGAATAATAAAATAATTATCAAATGTACCAAAAGGTCATTTGAATAAAAAATATGGGCCTACAAGCATGAAGCAACAAACGTGAAATTGTCGGAAAGAAAAGTTGAAAGTATGAAGTCTGAAAATCATTTTTGGCAAAAGGTTAAACAGCTGTAATCAAAGGCGACTCAATCCAGTGAAACGAAAATGACAGAATAAAACGCCATTGGGGTGTGGTTGCAATGACAATACAATCCCAAAAGGGGCGCTTCATCTGATCCCAAATGCGTATAGAATAACAACCAAAAATAGTCAATCGAACCCAATTTTGTATATCTAAGCCGTGTGTACCGAGAAATCATTTTGACAAAAGCGTACACCTGCAAAAACAATAAAATAATTATTAAATGTATCAAACGGTCATTTGAATTAAAAAAATATAAATCTTACACTGACACTTGCATGAAGAAACAACAAACTTGATCAATCGTCAAAAAGAAGATAGACTGAAAGTATAATGTTTGAAAAATCATTTTCGGTTAAAGATTACACAGGTGTAATCAAAGTCAGGTTAATCCAGTGAAACGAAAGTGACGAAATAAAACACCATTAGGTCTATGGTCACAGTGACAATACCATCTCAAAAGCGACATTTCAAGTGTTCAGAAATGCTTATAAGATTAGAACCGAAAAGCATATCGGTTGAAGAATCAACCTGTTGAATTCCTGTGCGTGTATCGCCATACTAAGAACAAAGCATCCATAAACGTCACCAATAATAAAGCTATATTGTTATATTTTTATATACCAGTGTATTGTCATTCTTTTAAAGGTAGTAGGAATACAGCACTAGTAATGTTCATCTGTCTGAACGACAAAGACCGTCTGATCATCTTAGTGATGATAGATAACACCCGCTGGAAAGTGTGTTTAAAGTGAAGCTGATTTGCGTTGAACCAATTTGTTTTTCGTCTCAACCAGCCTGATCTAGCGGCAGAACAGGGTCAAGACAGCTGAAGGCTACATGAGATCGGGGAGCTGCTAGAAGAGTCAACATTCTCCTACATACAGTGCTTGGTATTTCCAAATTGTCACCCATCTGGTACTGGCAAAGCTCAACGTTGCTTAACTTCGATGATCTAACGATAATCGTCGTATCGACGTGATTAGGCCGTATAATGGGGCTTATATTTTGTTAATATATAAAATAATACTTCCATTCAGTCTTGAAAGACAAAAGATACCTCGATTAGGGGCAGCTGCGCGTGTAATTATGTGGCAAAGGTTGCGCAATTACCAACCACACCTCTCCTGAATCGACACTGCTTGAGTCCATATATAGGACGACTGGAAATAATGCCGAGATAAGTGGAGAGCACATACAGCACCTGAAAGTCTCAAATGGTCACCCATCTAGCACTGACCAAGTTCAACGTTGCTTAACTTCGGTGATGTGACGAGAACCGGCGTGTCAAACGTGATTATGCCGTATAATTGTTAATCTATATATTAATACGATAGCGTGTATGTTCTTTTGCGTGTCACGCTTACATCCGGGTCGTTTAATTGTTATGTCCTATTTTTTTTCCTAAATAATTTTACCAAGAATTCCTCCTAAGTTTTTGTTTCAGTTTCGACTATAGCTGATGGCACTTAAATCATCTATTTTTTTTTTTTAATAAATAATTTTATCACGAATTCTTCATAAGTTTCGGTTTCGATTATGTATGCCGATGTTTTAAATGTCAATTTGATATTGCTTTATTTTTTGTGATGCATCTATACCAATCTCTCACAAAGTTGACCTTACCGAGCGCTCTACTTACGCATGTATTTCACAACACATAATAAATATAGCTGTGTGCTGAACTAGTTTATACAAGTCGGAACGATAAAATTGTCGCCCTAAAGAAAACAACACTGCAGCTTTATTTTAAAACTTTTATTGAAAAATTCAATTCAGGTAACTTGATTACGTAATAGAGCTGACATATATTCAATGTAGCCGCCTTCAACCTCAATCGCCGTCTCGATACGGGTCCGGAACTGGGAGCATGCCTTTTCTACAAGCGCTGGCGGAAGCTCGGCGAATACTCATCGGATGGCGGCGATCAGGTTGACTTTGGTGTTGTAGGAGGTCATGTTGGTGATGTTCTCGACATATGACCAAACGAAGTACTCCAGCAGGTTCAGGTTGAGGAAGGAGGGGTACAGTGAGTGAAGGGTACAAAGTTGTATTTCTCCTTCTGAAAACAAGCCTGGGACTCTTTGTACGTGTATGCCGACGGCGAGTTCTGTTGCCACACCCAGGGTCTGCCAACGTCCACCTGATTGCGCCTGGGTATAACCACACTTTTCAGCACACAGTACACTTTGGTGTTGACTTTCAAGCCGACTTCGAAGATATGAGGTGGCATAATGTGGCCCTCACTTGGAACCACGCCAAAGACCATAACCGTGTCTGGAAATTTTGTTTTCATCACATTGGGAACCCCCTCAAGGGTTTAGCCGTTCGGATTTGCATTTTGAGAGTGCTAGCAATGGTCCTGTTGCCATAACATGAATGAGTAGAGAGCATGAGTTGTATAGTGGCACTTCGATCTCGCTCGTTGAACATTGTGTCACTTTCAGACATAATAGAGGGCTCCTATCGCTCATGAGATTTGTACACACAAAGTCTGGGGCAAAAAAAAAAAAGGCTAAACGAAACAAAACAAAAAAAAACAGTTTTATCAAACGGAAATGGAATCATGTTGTGTTTTCTGTGGCGGCAATTTTATCGTTCCACCCTGTACTTAAATTGAAGAGCACATACAGAAAAAAACAAAAAAAACAAAAACAAAAAAAAAAACAAAACGAGAAGCCATTGACTTTCGAGATGTACCTGAAAGATGGGACGACATGTGGATAGCGAATACTATCAATTTGGTAAGGTGATCTCGTTCAACGCTAAGATGGACGAGTTATAAATTACTTGAGATGGCAGAGAAAATAATGAATCTCACGCAGCCGGTGTCCGAGCATTGCGGGAATGGCGAGCGTCAGACGGCCAATCTCCACCAGGCACACCCGAGTATTGGATTGCCGAGATGATCTAAGGTTTCTTCAGAATTCCGCAGTGATTAAACCGTCCGCTATCAGGCCATAAGTATATTTCCTTGGAGGGATATGAAACTAGAGGTTTACTCTTTCTATAAGAGATTGACATCTGAAGAGAGAGAGAAAGAGAAAGGGAAGGGGGGGGAGAGAAATAGAGTAATAAGACACGGGATGACGTCAATACACAAAATAGATAAACAAATAAATAGATAAATAAATTAATAAAAATAGTTTCCAATTATAAGAAAGTGGATTTTACTTTGGTCAAAAGTTAATTTAACCAATACCTCATCTTCCTTTAATATATATATATATATATATATATATATATATATATATATATATATATATATATATATATATATATATATATATATGTATAAGGAATGTAAAAATACCAGCGGTGGTTGACGTTATGTTTTGAGAAAAATACAAAAACCGAATGAAATTATTAAAATAATCAACGTTTCGTCCTTATTTCAGAGGACATCTTCAGGATAATTGAAGTAAAAATGTAAGAAAAGAAAAAGTCATAGATCGTACGAAAAGGAGGACAGTTTTTGAATCCTACCCATGTCGGGAAGGACAAACATATGTGTGCGTATGGGAAGGTTGGGTTGTTCGATGTCTATATATATATATATATATATATATATATATATATATATATATATATATATATAAATAAAAGTTTGATGCATGTTCAGGTAACGTACATCTAAAATTTCAAGTGTTTAGACCCAAAATTATCAGAAGAGTTTGGTAGAGTCTGCAAAGGTCAACTCTTTCAATATTGATCTCTTGGCAGCCAAAATTTCGCCCAAAAACTGATTAAAAAGCTTGCTGTATGTCTGAATACCCTTTATGTAAAATTCCAAATGTTTAGACCCAAAATTGGGAAAATAATTTGCTAGAGACCGCAAAGGTAAATTTGGCAGCCAAATCTTCAGTCAAAATCCGATTAAAAAGCTTGCCCTATGTCTGAATAACTTTATGTAAAATTTGAAATTTGAGATGTAGGTTACTTGGAAATGAGTCAAATGTTTAATATATATATATATATATACATATGCACATAAAGTTATGAATAGTACATAGACGGTTTGGACTGCTAGTATATATATATATATATATATATATATATATATATATATATATATATATATATATGTTGCATAGGGGTACGTGAGTTCTTATTTAGTGTCCTTGTTTGTAGAGATAGAGACAGGTCTTATATATAAAGAGACATTGAAGAGATATAGAGACAGTGTACATGTTACTACAATAGCCAACGGCATGTAATACACAATGAGAGGAGATTTGATATATAGATAGATAGACCAAGAGTTTGACATTTATACTTTTGACAGTTCTGTGAACGGGAGTGTTTCTATAACATATATACTTTCTAACATATTTTTTAGATGATGATTTTATCAAGGTTCTTATAACATAAATGGACAATACCTTTTCTGCTGAATAACAACACGACGATGCAGATACAAAACCCCATGATGACGCCCTTTATTTCATGACCGGTCCTGATCTTGCTCAAGGAATTCAAAGTTTCTTTGCATGACTTTTCTTCTCTAACCTTCGCTTCCAAGGTTTGGTGTCAGCAGCTGCTCCTGACCTCTCTCTCTTCACTCTCTTCACCCCCAGACTGCATTTAAAACTCTACCTATATTGAGAACTCGTCACATCATCGCATGATTAAACATGTGCTCATCGAGCACGTTGCATTGACATGCGTCACGTTGCAAAACAGCCCACACTGACATGACCCCACGAGTTCAGTAACCTATTTTTCGAGTAACCTCTTTACAAAATATATTTACAATTTCAATTGACGATTAAATTCCTTATTTTAATTTTCACAGAAACAAATTTCATCATTACATTCCTTTTCCAATAAACAGATATCTAACTATTTTGTGTGAGCTAAACAACTGCGATTCCACATTCCTTATTTTCAATAACATTCTGTATTCATTTCAAATTATAATTGGAATTCTCAATGCCAAATCTAGCTTCGCCAGTTCGAATCCTTGACTATCCTATTTCATATTTACTCACAAGGACAGGCTTCTGTTATTGTGACACACACACACACACACACACACACACACACACACACACACACACACACACACACACACACACACACGCACACACACATATATATATATTGGCTCTGCAGCAGGTCACCATCAATTAACAATGGTAAGTAGAGAAATCAATAGTACTTATACAGTAAACTTAGTCATATAGTGTAAAAAAGCAGAGGCTGTAACATCGCTGTATGCCTAAGGATGATTGCTTTTATTATCTCTCTATCAATCGCATGTATATATATATATAAATATATATATATATATATATATATATATATATATATATATATATATATACTAGCAAAAGTACCCGTCGTTGACTGGGTTCAAAAACAGCTACAGAAAATGGACTCTGATTTATGAAAGTATGATAGGTTATGAAAAGGAAGGGTTGTAAAGAGATAGCTTCGAATTTGGGGGTATCAAAGCCAAAGCAAAATATGATGAAAGTAAAAATAAAATAGATAAACCCCATAATTTATTATACCATACTTGTTCACACTGAAACACTTATCACAATATTCTGTGGATCTATATTAAAAAACTTGTTTAAACTTTGTGACATATTTCCATTCTATGGAGGTCAGGCGCGAACGAACACCCCATAATTTTATTATACCATATTTCTTCAAACTGAAACATAATTATCAAAGTATACTTACGCAGATAGATATGAAAATAATCCTCTAAGTACCATTTTTCCAATATTTGCCCCTTTAACAGCCCTTTTTCCGAATGAAAACTGATTAAATACTTTTCCAATGCCAAATTTCAAGTCTGTAAATAAAAATAAATCGTTGAGTATATAGGTTGAGATGTGTCCTCACACACATCCTCACATTTATATATAATTCCTATTTTCGTTTCGTATTTCTATTCCTCCTATATGACGAAAAGTGAAACTATCAATCCCCGAGTTTTCCGTTAAATACTCTAAACGCCGCCTAGTTAAAAAATAAAATAAATAAAAATAAAATAAGATAAAATATATATATATATATATATATATATATATATATATATATATATATATATATATATATATATATATATATACCACCAGCTTTGAGTGCTTCAGTTTCGTTATATATATATATATATATATATATATATATATATATATATATATATATATATATATATATATATATATATACTAGCATTTCAGCCCGGCGTTGCTCGGGTATTTGGATGTGTATGTTGAGCCAAAAAAAAAAAGTGGTAGTAGGAAGGCAGGCTCGAACCTGCGGTACGCAAAGGAGGAAAAGAACGGGATAAAACCTAATGTTTATGCTGTTACGACCACCGCCAAACCGGAAGCGACATTTGTTAAAATTAAGGCTAGGCAATCTAAAGGAGAGGATAACTTTCAAAAATATCGGCGAAAAAAGTGACCCCCCCCCTGTAGAAAAGTGCCTAGTTGAAGGGGAAGGTACTAATGTTTTTAGCCAATTTTTCGATATTTGTCGTATGAAAGGTCGAACTTTAAGACGATACTGATCTTGGTAAAATCCGTCGCCTCTATTGAAAGTTTAAGAAAGACATGCAAACATACATACATACATACATACATACATTTATATATTGGTAACTAAAAATTTTCGACCCAAACTGATGAAAAAGCTTGCCCTATCTCTGAATACCCTTTATGTAAAATTTCAAATATTTACCAACGTGACACGCATACAAACTGGTTAGAAATAAAAAATAAAAAATAAACAAAGATGAATGTACAAAATGTTTAACGATTTTTTCAATTTTGACCCATTTTTAACCCCTTAAAAGCTAGTTTGACCCTTAAAAGCTAGTTTGATCCTTAAAAGCTAGTTTGACCAGCTAAAGACCCATAAAAGAACGGTCGGTAAAAAATCTAATTATTTGAGGCCTCTAGTTTTGGAGGAGATAGAGTTTGAAAATATAAAGACAGATAGACAAACATATAGCCGTTTATATATTAGATTTTAAAATACAAAAACTATTCGATTTTCGTTGTCTCGAATCTTTCATTAAGAATTGTAGACTCAGTTTACGATAAATATGTCTGGAATAAGTATTTTTAAAAGTTGAAAATATTTGTTTTTCGTTATCTCTAATCTTTCTTTGTTTTAGATTTTCTCCTATGCTGATATAATTATGAATTAATTAGAAATAAGTACTTCAAAATACTGAAAGTGTTTTCCATTATTTATAATCTTTTCTTAATTAAAAAGTCCCCCTAGACTGAGGTAATTATTAATTTGATCGAATTAACATAAATATCTTTCTCAGCATATGAAAATAATGAAAATGCGAAACTAATATCGTGTTTACATTATGGAACCTTAGAACAACGTTCCTATGGCGTATCCATTTCTAAGGTGCATATATGAATGTGTTGTTAATAAAAATCGTAAAAATCATAAAAATGGACAGAATTTAATGAATTTTTTAAATACTTATTCACAATTGGATGCATTTATATATAAAATGAAGTTTTCTGTAAAATGCAGGCTTCGTGAAAAATGAAGATTCATAAAATATACATTATAAATTACGAACAAAGTATATTATAATAAAATGCTAATATTTTAGAAAGTTGAAGTAAGCAACCAGTTCTTTTGTCATTTACCATGAATTCGTGAACAACGTAAGGAATACAAGTTTGTTAATTGTTTATGAAGGAAATAAAAAAAGTATCTCAATAATGTATACAGCAATTAGTTTAATGGTAAAGAATAAAATTTCAAAAATAAATAATTGTTAATAGAAAAATAAGTTAAAATCAAGTTCTGTCTGTGATTATTAACGCCTAAGTCAGCTGTCGTTCGTGCTTTACGATGACTGCCTCGGAAAAGTCACTTCTGATCAATGTTTACCAGTTGTAAAATATAACTGCAATTATAGACGGATGCAAAACGTCTTACGTCGCCATATTATATTTCAGAATAATCGGAGACATATGTTAAAGATTTCGTATTTAGCGTCTAAATTAAAAACAACACGAAAAATCTGGTTTAGTAATTACAGCTTTAACTCGTAGTTTTTAATTGTTATCAGCTGAATTTGAGTCTTACCTTCAAGCACAACGAAAAATAATAAATAAATAAATAAATAAATAAAGCTTACCCGAAACATTTTTGCTATGACGTATCAGAAAAATAAACGTTAACAAAGATAATCCAATAGACAACTGACATTGAAGTATATAATACATATTTTAAAAACCGTAACTTTTAGTTTACTAAAAAAATTAATAGCACACACCAAATCACTATTATAATATGATCTGATACATTATAGTCATTAACGTTATAAAACGTGATAATACTTCAAAAAATCATACACGTCTTTTGTGTCTGAGCTCGTTCGGACACTTTGAGTTTTGCAATAAGAAAAGTCCATATTTTTGCCGTCTGGAAATCTGTTATTGTGGGCATTCAGTGTTAATCAGCGTCTATTGAGCGCCATTTAAAAATGGCGGACCCGCTTGCTGATTTCCGTTCGGTTTTCAACTCTTTAACATTGGCGGAAAAAAAATTGTCAGCCATTTTTTTCTTTCTGCAATTTCTTTTCTTTCAGCGCCCATTTATTTATTTAATTGCTTTTTTTTTTTTAGCTACGTCCATGCATTTCTGAAAGAGGTTTTGTCCGTCTGTCGACAAGAATTAAAAATGAAGCTGCATTTTCGTCGCTAAATGCGCAAATTGAATAGACGCGTCTTATTAGCCGCTGCTGCTGCTGCTGCTGCTGCTACTACTACTACTACTAATACTACTACTACTTATACTACTACTATGCCTGCGATAAATTAATGGGAAACGACTGTTGTGATAACGCAACATTATTTGCAACAGTTTTCGAAAGAGGCAGGAAATTTAAAGAGACTTGTCACTCAATCCAAGAAACATCGGCAGTTATTGCCAACAATCACTAATAATGACTTGTGTGAGAACGCCTCACCCTCTTATCCCATCACCCCCATAAAAGTGAGGCCAAATAGCCGAGTAGAGTCAAAGAGGATGGAAAAACCGAGAAGAGAGCACTGACCCGACCTCCACTGGACAAGTGCAAAGAGAACTGGGACCTTGGGGAGGCTTATTACCACTCAAATTTCAGTGGAGACCAATGGCCGCTGCTAGAGAGAAATCAATGGTATGCGGCTGTTGCGATAACGCAAATTAATTTGCAGATGTTATAGAAAGAGGTGGAGAGTATTAGAAATCTGGAGAGATTTCCTGTCACTCAGCTTCCAGGAAACACCACAGGTTGTTTTCAAGGAGAAATCTTTGATGACCTGTGTGAAAGCTCCTTGTGAGCCAACAATAATAATAATATCCTTCAAATATAGTGTTGGCTTATGCCATGTCAAACCACACCAAATAATTGATAAATGTTCAGGAGGATGGAAAGACTGAAGAGAGAAAGCACTAACCAGACCTCCACTGGATAAGTGCGAAGAGGACTGGGGCCTTGGGGAGGCTTATTACTACGTAAATTCCAGTGGAGACCAATGGTCGCTACCAAGAAGAAATAAATCGTAAACAGCTGTTGCGATAACGCAAACTAATTTTAAAAGTTATCGAAAGAGGTTGTGAGTACTGGAAATCTGGGGAGACTTGTTGTCACTCAGACTCCAGGGAACACCATAAGTTGTTCTCGAATAGACATATTTGATGATGGCCTGTGTGAAAACTCCTTGTGAATAATAATAATAATAATAATAATAATAATAATAATAATAATAATAATAATAATAACTAGCAGAACCCGTGGAAATTCCACGGTAGTTAAAATCTTTTAAAACACATCAGTAAGAAATTCCTTATTGTTATATTAAAAAAATTAACGTATGGAAGCAAGTAGAACAAGCAAAGAACTTTAGTTTAAACTTTTATTGAAGGTCAATGCGATCGTAACTGATGCTGTTGATATTGTGAGGAAGTGCTGGTGATGATTGAGGCGGTGACAGGGACGTCGATCAGCTGCTTGGAGTGAGAATAGTGGTCAGTCAGCAGGTTCTGGGGAGTTAGACTGTGAATTTTAAAAAACTGTGTGACATTGTTGACATCGATTTTGTGAAAGTTCTGATGGCCCCAAGTTGTTTGATATTTTAGGACATTTTGGATTACACGTGTGAGTAATGAATAGGTCACAGAAAATTGCCATTGCATCTTGATAAAGCTGTTGTAGATTCCTAGGACTTCATGTAAATGTAGATGGTAGAATAACTGGTACACCAGAATAACCATCTTCATTCTTTGCTAAATGATCCATTAAGCCAGAATATTGAGCAGCTCTCAATAAACTTTGATGGCACTATTGTAAGAATCATGCTGAAAGCCATTCTTAATATGGGGAGGGGGGTTAACTATTCTGAAACTACACTTAACAATGTAAAAAAATAAGGGAAAATATATGTATGAACAATAAATATTTCTTCAGTTAAATAAAATATTCTGTAAATCTTTTAATAAGGAATAAATATTTATTTAAACCATAATTATTGAAACATTACGTCAAAGAAAAAAGAAGAAAGACAAATGACTTCCAGCCATGTAAACAATTTAAACAGCATATTTGAGCGAACAGATCTACCACTCTCTTATTAATCGTGGATTACCACTTAAGAAAGAGAAAGGATGCGTGAAAACTAGCAAGAACAACACATACTATACATCGATTAACAGATCATGAATAAGGTAAAAAGCAGAAAAAGAACATTCTCATGGCATGGATCGACAACAAGAAATCTTATGACATATTCCTCCAAGCATGGATAATTTAATGGCCAAAAATGTACACAATATTTCATACAATTATCAACGTTATGAAGAAAGCAATGGAAACATGTAGACCTGAATCGACAACTAGAGAGAAAGCCATGGCAGATATGATACAGAGAGACGTTTTCAACGAAGACTTCCAATCAGCACTACTGTTTATCATAGGCATGATGTCACCCAACAGCATAATCAGAGTACAATGGCAAATAGGTTTTTATAAGCAAAAAAGAAAGCGTAAACGACATTATTTATATGGATGGAAACTTTACAAAATATAAAAAAAAGAAATGAGAAAATTTAATTAATAATATCAGAATTTGTGGCCAAGATATTCGAATGGAATCCCAAATAGAAAAGTGCATGACTAGAGACAAAAAAGGGAAAACTTGAAATAGCAAAGGCTAACTGTCCAATCCAGGAACAATGAGGGTGTTCAACCAGCAAAATGCTTATAAATACTATATCATAAATATCTGGCAGTTCTGGAAGCGAACGCCATCAAATCCGAATGAAAGAGATAGTTTGAAGGAAATACGTTCTGGAAAGAACGAGAAAACTTTTTGAAAGACAATTATATAGTAGAAGTATAATAAAATGAAGAAATATCTTGGCAGTATCTTGGCATAGGTTGGACAAAAGAAAAATCCAAAATAGGAAACGAATGACTATGAACAAGAAGGCTGATATTGACCGATTCTAAAGCCGAAATAAAGAGGCAATGCGACAATAAATGAACTAAAAAAATACATAACTCAAAGTACTTAAAGGCCGATTACCGCTGACAAAAAAACTCCCCCCTCCAAAAAAAAGAAATAAAGATTCGTGAAACTGGATGGGAACAAAAAGGCGATAAAAGCAAAATTGGATGAGAAGCTGCCACTTGACCTATTTATAACATTAAGCAAAAGGTGCACGAAAACTCAGACATGGCTACGAAAATGACACTTGAACAATTAAACGAAATCGCTACTTACAACAGTAAAAATGAAATAACTATATTAATGCTAATATAAACAAAAGCACAGAAAAAGTAAACATAGACTGTGTGGAAAAAGCGACGAAACAGTACACCACATAAGTGAATGTATCAAACTAGCTAACAAATACAAGAAAAAGCAATCTATGGGGAAAACAGTCCACTGGAAAATATGCAAACGTCCTAATTTGATTATTCAGACAAATGGCACAGACACAAACTTAGGAAGAAAAATTATTGATGAAAAATTATTGAAAATGAAATTATACGGGACATGAGAAATACAGACAAATAATCTCATTCAAGCAAGAAGATCGGGAGTTATAATAAACGACAAGTAAATAACAAGCGAAATCATGTTTCGCTTTCCCAGCAGTTCACAATGTAAAGATCAAAGAGAAAGAAAACTAATCCCATTACAAAGAACTTGTCAGAGAGCCAAAAGGAATGCAGAACGTAAAGGAGATAACTATGATATCGATAATACATGTGTCGCTGCAAAAGTAATGCTTCTTATTTTTTAACTAAAAATATTGAAGAGCTGCGAAGACAGGAGTGGTACCATTAAAACGAGCGACCTTTCTTAGCTCCAGAATTTACTTTTCTACATAGTCACCACCATTCTCAATGCACTTTTGACAACGATAGGTTAGTGGCTGTGCATGGGTATCCGGAGCGTGTTTTGTTACTTACATATATGTCGTCATACTGAAATCGACGAACTCATCTCCTAACTGTGCTGACATCAACTACATCGGTTTCGTAAATGTTTAACAGGCGCCAATGAATGTTGATAGGTTCAATTTTTATGCATGTAAGAATTCAATGACGCACCTCTGCTTCTGACGCACGTCCATGGGAGGGGTTGCTTTCTTAGAGTCTCACACCGTCAACATCTGCAACAAGAGATGAAACAATATCTGCAAAAAAGAGATGAAACTTTCAGGTCATGAATGCATGAGTTTAGTCATCATAACAGTACAATCTCATCTGATCTATTCGGGCGGAAGAAAAAATAGTAGGCATTACTTTTGAAATGCCCCTCGCAAGAGTAGCACTAGAAGCAGTTTCGGAAACCGAAAAAAGACTAGGAAATATTAAGAAAAATCCTCGCGTGTGGGAGCCAACACTGATCAAGGTTACGCAAAATGATCGCGAAGGAACTATGAAGATGGGAAGATCGAAGAGGGAGAAGATTATTCAGGAGGATTATTGCTACTCAAATTCTAGAGAAGCCAACGACCGTTATCAACGAGATTTCAATTAGAAACAGCTGCTGCGAGAATACAAAGCGATTTGAGTTTATCGAAAGATGCAAAGTGCCGGAACTTTAGACACACTTATTGTCATTTCGATTCCAGGAGTATCAATTGTTGACCATTAGCAATCATTCGTAAAGAATAGTGTAAAAACCTCATCCGAAACTGAAACTATACTATTATTATCTTTTATTGCCCAATTCAATGAGGCGAGTAGTGTAGTATCTGTTGTGTTTTCATGATACCCCCACCCCCAATCATTACTCCCTCCTTTTGGGGTAGTGTAGTACATATTGCTTTATTATGATACCATACTCAAGCCATTACCCCCCTTTTTGTGGCAATGTGGTATATGGTCTTTCGTCATATATACTAGCAAAAATATGCAACTTGAGGGACTACTACTACTACTACTACTACTACTACTACAACAATTGAAATAAACTACTGTCATTCAGATTGCAGAGAGAATGAATGTGAAAGCTCTAAAATTTTATTTTACAATTATTGGTAATGTATCTTCTCGGCCTCCTTATTATTTGAATTCTTCGGATCGCTGTTGTCATCTTGAGTGCCATTTCCACAACGTTTCAGCCGATGTAACCTTCGTGTGGGCGACCGAAAAATAAATTGCGAATTACTTAGAATGGAACGAAAGCATAATACCCCGTGAAGTAAATAAAGTTTCGTTTGAAATTTCGTCTGAATTTCCGAGTTCGCTAAGTTACACCTGAAGAAGGCCGGAGGTTACATCAACTGAAACGTTGTGTGAAAATGACCCTCAAGATGAGAACAGTATTCCAAAGAATCCAAATACTACGGATAACAAATCTTCATCTAAAAACTTCAGAAACATAATCTTTTGGGGCTGTTTGTATTATTTACAGCGTGTTTTTGGTGCAATTTTAACAAAATTTCAAAGTGTTTTTGTTAAGAAAAGTTGTTATTATTATTAGTGTTATTATTATTATTATTATTATTATTATTATTATTATTATTATTATTATTATTAATGTTTTGTGAAATATGTCATAGAAATTTTCATCGAATGTTAAATTAAACCTAAATATATTTCCATAAAAAAAAAAAACAAAAACAAAAAAAAACAAAAAAACACCAAACACACAAAAAAACAAACAAACAAAAAACAAACAAACAAAAAAACAAACAAACACACAAACAAACAAAAAACAGACTCTCTGTTCAGGCGTATTTTTTTTTTATTTCCTGGTTACTAGTAGAAACGCATATTTTATCGGTAAAAATTCCATTCGCTGACAACCTTTAGCAACACGATTTGGATATATACTGTACTTGTGCCAGACTAAATATCAAAGCGAATTTGTTTGTCATGAATTTGTTCGGAAGTTATGCTGGAATTCAGATTTGCCAGCAAATTGAGAGATAAGAAATGTTTATTTCTTCGGCTTGCGCTTATGAAATTCGTTTGTGCGCTTATCGGGAGAAAAAAGACCTTTCTAGATGGCCGCTTCAAATGTTGTCGCGAAATGAATTATCAGACATTGTTTATTACAAATGAAATTTTATAACTTGGTTGTACGGCATATATTTTTTTTGTTGCGATTGACACACGCATACACACTATGAGTTAAGCAACGCTTGTTTCCCTACGGATTTTGTCAACTACTACTTTAATAACGCAAAATACATGATAAAATATACTTTAGTTCGGAAATGAATTATATAAATTACTAACAGGGAGACACGACGTTGCCCGGGAATGAATGAAGATCAATGGATGTTTCACACTCCCACATTTTATTGTCATGTAAATCAGTAAAAGCGCCCATTTTTCAATCCTCCCTACAGTGACTTAGACCTCAATGCATTATACTCTACATTGCACTGTAGAGAACCTGCTGTTGATTTTATAATATTATTTTTCTCATATAATGTCTTCAATTCAAAGTTGAAAACGCAAATATCAAGTCTTATGGTTCAATTGTGCTCTAAACAAACATTCATTTAGAACGCGTCCCTGTCATATCAAAGAACCTATAATTTTCTTGAAAAATGGACGCATGTGTAACTTATATCTAATCTCTATATATAGTCTTTCCATATAGCCTCTCTATATAGTCTCTCTCTCTCTCTTTCTCTATCTATTTATCTCTCTCACTTTACACACACACACACACACACACACACACACACACACACACACACACACACACACACACACACACACATATATATGCGATGCCTCCGTTTAGTCTCAAGAGGAAATGGACATCCCTGTAATGATAAATGCGTGTGTAATTGTGTGGCAAGGATTGTGCAATATCCAATCACACTTCTGAATCGGCACTGCTAGGGTCCAGTGGCAAGGAAAAGCCCAAGACTTGTGGCGAAGACATATACGAAATAATGCTGAGATATATATATATATATATATATAGTAATTTATAAAATATATGTGGCGATTAAGCTACACTGAATATTCTGCGTTTCATCCACTATAGGATTCGTCAGGCTTATGCATAAGCCTGATGAATCCTATAGTGGATGAAACGCAGAATATTCAGTGTAGCTTAATCGCCACATATATTTTATAAATTACTAACTAACTCTACCTACGTATTGAGCACTTTTGAAGTAAATACTTAAAGTTTGCGCATAAATCTATACCTTCGTATATTAATTTTATGTGAGTAAATGAAGTAGTTATATATATATATATATATATATATATATATATATATATTAGTTATTTATATATATATATATATATATATATATATATATATATATATATATATATATATATATATATATTACAAGCTATCACATTGCAAGAAATGGAAATTTGTTGGTGTTGAGAAGGTGAACAAAAATAAATTATTAAAAAAATCCTTTTTCTAGTAAATCTTACCTGCTTAGTCAAAACAGTGATCTAATGTGTGAACTGCTACGAATGTTTTCATGACTTGAATCACTGTATAAAAGTCTTTACTAAACAAGTAAGATTTACTATAATATACTATTGCTGGCTTCCGGCTTTCAAATTTTGCTGAGTCTTGCCACACTGATTAACCCTAAAAGAAAAAAAAAAAAACCTGTTTACAACTGACTACTTTAAATTCTACTGCTGTATCATAGCTCCTCATTACGGTTAGACAGACAAGTATTCAAGCTCAAACTGATATTACGAGCGTATATATCATCATAAACGAAGAAGAAGCGGCATTGATTCTAGTTGAATAAAATCGGCTTCCTCTAAGGTGGTAGTTTCAAGGAAATATCAAATTCACAAAGTCGTTTGTATATTTACGCCAGGAGAGATGACAGCGTTAGGTTTTTGACGTGCTTGCAGGGAAATGTTTACGTCTTCCTACATGAAGCTCCTTTTTCTCGTATTTCTAAATGGTCACCTATTTGGTACTGAACAGACCCAACGTTGCTTAACTTCGCTGATCTAAGAAGAACCGGTGCGCCAAAAGGAAAATTTACTTTTTTAGAAACAACATAAAGAACCGAAAAATGCTCTCTTCATTTTTATGCAGTGTTTTGCATTATTGCCGATGGCAGCTGGCGATTTCTCTCATCCAAGTGTAAATAACAATACACAAACATACTGTTTCGCTGTATCACAATTCAGTGTGGTTAGAAACGTAAATGCGCCAGGTTGAGATTGAAACCGGATCTATTTAACGAGTAAGGAAAATCTGACTTTTTTTTTTTTAATAAAAACGGGAAGAACATTGCATTATAACTAACATTAGCTGGCGAATATATATATATATATATATATATATATATATATATATATATATATATATATATATATATATATATATAAAAGTGAACGTGTGTGTGTGTGTGTGTGTCTGTGTACATTTCCTTACGCAAAAACTCTGTCAATTTTTAGACTACAGACTCGAAATTTGATATACAGGGTACTGAGATTTGAGAAAATCGATGTGATCGGTTTCTGGCCAGAAATTTGGCGATTAAGGGGTCAAAATTGGGTCGAAAATTTTTAGTTACCAATACATAAATGTATGTATGTATGTCTGTTTGCATGTCTGCCTTAAACTTTCAATGGATGCGACGGATTTTACCAAGATCAGTATCGTTTTAAAGTTCGACCTTTCATACGACAAATATCGAAAAAATTGCTAAAAACATTAATATCTTCCCCTTCAACTAGACACTTTTCTACATGGGGGGGGGGGTTAATTTTTTCGCCGATATTTTTGAAAGTTATCCGGTCCTTTAGATTGTCTAGCCTTAATCTTAAAAAATGTCGCTTCCGGTTTGGCGGTGGTCGTAACAGCATGAACGTTAGATTCTACCCCGTTCTTTTCCTCCTTTGCGGTACGAGTTCGAACCTGCCTTCCAACTACCACTTTTTTTTTTTGCTCAACATACACATCCAAACACCCGGGCAACGCCGGGCTGAAATGCTAGTATATATATATATATATATATATATATATATATATATATATATATATATATATATATATATATATAGTAAGTTATAAAATATATATGGCGATTAAGCTACACAGAATATTCCGCGTTTCATCCACTCTAGGACTCTTCAGGCTTATGCGCGAATTTTATGATTGTCTGTCGTTTTTATATAAGTACCTTCTATTGAGATTTTATTTAGCCAATCAGCTTTCTAGTATCTACCGCGCCCTTCTTATCAGCCAATGAACATGCACTTACCGGACAAAGGCCTATTTGACCTCCGGTTGACCTGTTCCTTTGTGTGTGCTCTATTTAGCCTGGATATTTCAGTTTCTTGATCTGCTTTAAATCTAGGTTAGTTTTTTTTATGTTAGTTTATATATATAAATATGTACATATATATACACACACAGGTTGTTGTTTTGTTTTGGTTTTAGCAATGTTTTGAATGAATTCAATTATTTACGAAAGTGCATTTTTTATCTAAATGCGAGTTGGGAATAATTTTCCCTTTTAACCAATTTGGTACCCCCACATGGGGAGAGGTATACATATCATTTTTAAAATGTAATTATCCACTGACACGTGTTTCGTCGTCTACGACTCATCAAAGTGGCTGTATCTAGCGAGATTCGGAATCGGGACCCAACGGTAATGAGCCTAAACCCTTACCCCTGGACCAACTGTCTGGATATATCACGATTTACTTAGATGTTGTTTGTTTTGGTTTTAGCGATATGTTTTGAATGAATTCAATTATTTACGAAAAGGCATTTTTACCTAAATGCGAGTTGGGAATAATTTTCCCTTTTAACCTATTTGGTACCCCCACATGGGGAGCGGTAAAAATAATATATATATACACATACATATATATATATATACATATATATATATACACATATATACATACATAAATACATACATATATGTGTGATAGTTTATGTATATTCATGTTTATTTAATTAATTTATTTTCTATTGTTTTTGTTAGTTTTAAAATTATTTTGTGTAGCTATCGTAAAGTAAATTTTATCCTGTGAACACAGTTGTTCGCTATTTCTCTTCTACAGTTTAATAGATGTTAGGGTTCTTTAAAGTACAGGATAGCAAATTTTTCATGAAGGCATAATCTACATGGGTCGTCTAGGTCTCTACATGTGGTAGCTTGTCTTATTATTTTCCATTCGACTACCGGCGAATGTCCGCTTTCCCTTGAGTTACTAGAAATAAAAATACTAATAACGAACAAGATAAATGCAACTATAAACACCGCACACTTTGCCCACTTCAAAATAAATGTCTAACCAAAAGCATAGTTTACGAGGCCACAATATTTGCGAAAGAAAACCCGAATAACAAGAAATATTACGTAGGTATGAAGTCAAAACTCGATATTATGACCACAAAAGTGCATTCAACGATAAAAAACACCATATGAAAACAACGTTAGCAAATAAATACTTGGAACTCAAGGAAAATTCTCTTAATAATAATAATAATAATAATAATAATAATAATAATAATAATAATAATAAATAAATAAATAAATTGCTGAATAAAACCGCTTTTCTTTTCTTTTCTTTCTTTTACTTTTATTATTTATTTATCCTTTTCATTTTTCATTTAATTTTAATTTTTAAAATTTATTTTCAATTTTTAAATTTAAATTTTTAATTTTTTAATTTTTAATTTTTTTAATTTTAATTTTTAATTTTTAATTTTTATTTTTACATATTAGCTCAGTTTCTCTTAATTAGCGTAACCTGCCTACTGAAAGCGGTTTTATTTTATTTTATTACCAATTTGAAGTTATTTTGGAGTGGAATTTGAAGCTCATGTTCTATAATTATAAAAATACTAAATATATTAAATTATATTTTTATTAATAAACAGATCCACCGGACCTATATATTTTTTTACCTTTATATAAACAAAGAAAATTGCTCCAGGAATATGCCTACTTCGGACTATTGCCTTGTGATGTGGATTACTCAAAATACAGTTTGGATCACTTTATCACACTGTTATCAAAGACATTCCCTTTGGATTTTACCATGCAATTGGGATGTGAATTTTTATATCCTTTCCATTAACTTCCCTTAGTCTATGATATTTAAATACTTAAAAACTTTTAACTGTGAGTTTCCATGTCTCACTGACTTTAGCAAATAAGGTGTTAACTATTATAATTATTTGCTAATATTTTCTCCTCTGAAGAGATGGTAGACATCGAAATCCTATAGGATAAGGAGTTATAATATTTCCAATGTATTCTTTGTCTTACACAGAATAATAAAAATCTTTGGATTTGAAATTTAACCATTTCACGTCATAAAATTTTAAATTTATTGAATGACTAAAATTAATTTTATTTGCTCTATCTTGTATATCGAGCAATTTTTATTTAGATGGGATTGTCCTTATAGAATATTACTGCCAATAATATTTTGTAAGACTTATAATCACAGGTTTCCATACCAGTTGATCGTTAGATAATTTTATTCTGAAGTATACACACACGCACACACACACACACACACACACACACACACACACACACACACACACACATATATATATAAATAAAGTTATAAAGTATATATAAATCTGCGTAACATAATACTTTCATAACTTTCTACCTAGTGCTACACACGTATTGAGCACTATTGAAGTAGATGCTAAATTGATATATAACATATTATATCTCCTTATAACGCGCGTGCGCACACACAAACACACACACAAACACACATATATATATCAGTATAAGTCTATATATCTATTATATAGTTATGCATATATTAACACCTACTAAGCCTTCGGGTTGTGATGAAAGTGTAGTATCTTTTCTGACAGAGAAGTAGAGATACTTTTTGACTTGATAAATTTTATCCCATCCATTTGGGAGTGCTGGATAAAATCCAAATAAAAACCGCCGACAATTCGTAGACATTTATGCTGATGACACTACCATCTATGGCAGAACATCAAAGGCCGTAAACGACCAAGTTCTCTCTTATTCTCTCTCCTCTGATCTTGAACACGTAGTACAATGGGCGAAAAGAGTGACTGGTTACTTTTAATGCATCTAAAACCAAGCTTCTGCCTTTACATCATCATCAACGCTCTGATCCTCATCTGGCATTAATTGAAATGAATGGCCCTCGTCTTGGGGAGGCCTCATATTTTGACAAGCGTCCTTTACTCCTGATCTGAAATGGAACACGTACATCAAATCCGTTGCCAAGGTCGCTGGAAAAAAATGTTGGGATCCTTCTATCGATCCAGTAGATATCTACATACTGATGCAATTCTCTACCTATCTAAGAGCCTGGTACGCCCAAGGATGGAGTATTGCTGTCAAATCTGGGCAGGAGCTGCTAGAAACATATTATCCTGCCTTGACAGAGTTCAGAATAGACTTCATAGCCTAGTAGGGATGCCGTTTTCTCTTCCACCCAACCTCTTTCTCATGGAAGAGACGTTGCGAGCCTGTCTCTATTTTATGGTTATTTTCATGGCAAGTGCTTGTCTGAGCTCCAATCTATGGCCCCTCTCTCGCCAAACATTCACGATAAACACTCGTATAATCAAAACCACTATCAATAATTACTCCTACTCTTTATCCGCGCTTAAACCTTAACGTAGATTCCATGAACAAAGTTTCTTTCATAGAACTGCACACCTGTGAAACTGTTCTCCGTTTACCTGCTTTTCAGATGACAACGATCTGGTCATCTTCAAGTCCAACGTAAACAAGTTCTTGGTGAGCCGTTCCCCTTAAGTAATCCAATTTACCAAATTTACTCTTCTAACGATTACTATGATGTTGTCCTTTTCACTACTATACACTCTTGAACCCTTATCCTCGAGTGGCCTCTGGGCCTTGAAAAGTGGTGATTCCTTTGTAAAAAAAGTGCCATCGCGTAAATAAAGACATTTCCGAAAACAACCCTCGAAATTAAGAGATCGTCTTTCAGCAAAAATAGTCGGAATGGAACTCATCTTACGTAGACGGTTATTGAACTAGTACCGTTTAAAGTTTATTAAATTATCGATAAGAAAGGCAATAATAAATTCATAGAATGGATGTCTATGTGACGGCCAGATTGCTTGCACATCGTAATAAAGATTATATTTATGTGCGTTTTGAATTACTGACGTACATTGATTCGGCGAATGTCTTTAACGAATAAGAGTCTCCGTCGGAGGTCAAGAAGATGACCTTCGTTTTCTGGGTCTTGATTTAATAACAAAAGATCGATGGAACTTTCCTCAAACACCGAAATGAAGATGAGAATGATTTCTATATTCCGCTCATATATATATATATATATATATATATATATATATATATATATATATATATATATGTGTGTGTGTGTGTGTGTGTGTATATTTATATATATACATATATATATATATATATATGTGTGTGTGTGTGTGTGTGTGTGTGTGTGTGATTAAAGTTAAAAAGTCATTTCTCCTCGAATTGAGATTTGTATTTCAAATTGGATGGACGAATTATTATGAATATCATCAGTTTTTATTTGATTACTTATAAAACAATGTCGTCTGCCGTTCTTTCTTCCGGTCATATTTGTCCGCCATCTTGAATCGCTCCTCGCTCTTTTCTTTTCGATTATTCCAACACACAACCGCGTTTTAAGGCTGATTTTTGATAACTGCCAGAACGATGCAGCCGCAAAACTTTATTTACAACTAGTTGATGTACATGTTTACGTCAATTGAAAACTTATACCAATATTTTTTGGAAAACAACAACAACAACAACAAACAAACAAACAAACAAACAAAAGCTCCCCCCACAAAAAAAGAACCCAACAAAAAATCTTAATATGAAATCTCAGCCCAACCAAATCAAAACACAAGTCTAACTGCACACAGGCCATTAGCTCAGAGCCCATTTCTCTTTGAGAGCCACATAAACTTAAATTACCTGTCAGGTCCCAGAAAACCAAATTGATCGTGGAACACGCAGAGGTCGAACTTCAACTCACTCTCCTTGCTCATACTCTACATATTATATATAAATACTCTGGGAACACCAGAAAGGTCACCAAAATATTCCCTTAGAAAAAAAAAAAACGAATCTGCTGCCAATCCAAGTACATCAAAACTAAATGTCCACGGTGTTCCGGCCATTATTTTTGGAAAAAAACTCAGGTGGCTCTTAATCACAGAAAGTAACTTTGTATTTGAAGGAACACCATTTTGCTCAGGTAGATAAGCCAAATTCTGGGTAGTCAAACTCTAAATGAGAGATATTTTCCATTTTCTTGTGTGTTCCCTTTTCTTTTAGTTAAATAGTTATCATTTGTAGCAAGTCTCTTTTTCGTATGCAACTGTGCAGCCCACTAAACATGCCGTTATTTATACGCTGACTAGAACCAACGCCTAAACATGAACGACAACTGTCAGGGCGGGCGAAAAGGTTTACACTGACATCAAGTGCCTTACAAGTTTCTCTTGTCAATTTGACATAGGTTTTGTAATAGCTTTCAAGTATTCATTTTCAAAAGTGTATTGTCGTCCTCTGCCTTCTTCATCTACAAGATTGTCATTACAGCCACGAACTTTATAAAACGACTATCTTATTGTAAGATATCTTGACGTTGCCACGAACTTGTTCTCGTCCGTGGTCTGTTTTTGCATCCGTTTGACAATTCATACAGCCCGCATCCCTCTTCTCCATCTTTGATCACGAAAAGTTTCAAGTTACCGAGTGTCGGTCGTCAGGCAGAAGGAAGTCATTCAACAGGAAAAAATATCAACACAGCTTTAACGTAACAATAAATTAGTTTATGTACGGAATGTCGATACGATTTATATGAAAGAAAATTTTCGTGAACACTAATATGAAATTAGCACCGTAAATCCCATTATACGAGGTGCATTCAATAAGTTTCCAGACTTTTTTGTATGGTTACTTTTATTGATAGTAGACATATGAAACTCTAGTCCGCTTTGAAGTAATCTCCTCCAGTTGCAATGCACTTGTTGTACCGCTCCAACAACTTCTGGAAGGCCTCTTGTGTGAGCGTGTTAAAGCCCCTCGTCACAGCCTCTTTCGTCTCCTCAATTGTCTTATAACGACAGCCTCTAAGGTTTTCATTGAGCTTAGGGAATAACCAAAAGTCATCCCCTTTTTTCGATTGACTGGCCTTAATTTAAACCTTCGCTACTTCCGGTTTGACGATGGACGTAACGGCAAAAACGTCACTTTTTTCACATTGTTTTCCTCCTTCGCGGTACAGATTCGGGCCTGCCTGCCTACTACTACTTTTTTTGGCTGACCCCCCTCCCCCAAACACCGGGGGGGGGGGCAATGTTTGGCACCCAGGCTAAAATAAAATAGCTAAGATTTTATATATTACATCTTGTGCTGTGTGTCATTGTTTGTTTTGCCTTAAATGTCGAGACGGTGCCAGCATCAAGAAGATTCAGCCAGAGGGAGCACCAGAATAAAGACGATTCCAATAAAAGAAACTCCAACCTGAAGAATATTCCTGCCAGAGGAACTACCAGAATGATGACGTAATCCTAAGAGAATGAAGGAGTCAGCCACACCCAAAATCATAGGTATGCCTTTACTCTTCAACTCTGACAAAAAGAAGTTAAACCGACTGAGCTTCATAATCCTATCCTATGTGTCACAGTCTGGTACCGTTTCCACGACATTTATGTAACACGCAGGTCGGTCATGTCATTGATAGTGTTACAATTCCGCATATTCAGTTTCTCGCGAATAATTGTGTGTACAGTTACCACACAGATATCAAATTGTGCACTTATTGTCTCTATAGATACACAACAATCGTTATCCATGAAATTCTTTATTTGGCCAATCAAATCTAGTGCTCTAACTTCCTTACTCCTAATACATCTCTCATCCTACCTAACAGATTCCCTGCCTTCATTGAATCTCTTATGCTACTCAAAAACTAATGCTTGTTTTATGGAAGATGGTCCAAAAGAAGTCTGAAGCATTACATACGTTTCTATTGCATTTTTTACAAATTTAAAACAGAATTTTATTGCATATTGTTATTCTAAAGTGTTCTCACATCCAAGTTGCACTTTTGAAATTCACCAGCTGTGACAATCAGGCTTTAGTAGAGTGTATTCCAATTTCTGCTGTAGCTGTTCATTTGAACCTGAAATTATAAAAATTGGTCAGTCATCTCATAAGATGTATAGCAATAACATACTAAATTTTCAAGAGTCTACGACAATTTTAAATGCCTGTGCAAAAAAAAAAAAGTCTGGAAACTTATTGAAGGCACCTTGTACTTTGAGAATCACTTATCGATTCCTGCGAGATCGGCACAAGAGTACTTTTCAGGACTTTGTACTCTACCCGAAATGGAGAATTTGACAATCGGCATGGCAAAATTTTTGCTTATATGGAAAACTGAAGTGCAGTTTGGCTAGAATAGGGGAGAGTTAATTCGTAAGTCTTTTACGAGTCTCTTTATCCAAATTGCATTAATTATCTGCTCTTGCAATCTAGATAATTGCAGCCCAAGAATTTTTATTATTTTTGTTAAAGGATTCGTCTAATTAGCTTCTTCTCTGTTTGAAGTTACTGCCTCCCTTCTATTTTGTAAAGAAAGAAGTCAGTTTATTTTACCGCTTTAATTGGTCAGTGCTTTTGTCCTAGCACCTGAACAATTCTGATTGTAAAATTCGTACAAATGCCAGTCAAAATAAAAACTGATTATTCATGTAATGCTACACACGTTTACACATGTAGACACCGCTACAAGAAACAACGACAAAGAAAAACTCGACTCATTTTTTCCCGTTGAAACAACGACATTTATTTCCGGGTACTTTGCCGAATAAGGCCTTGTCTCTTGTTCAAAACTGTCGCTCTCGGCCCACACATCTATCTCTGCCTTCCTGAACATGATCGAGATTATCGTTCTGTGTACATGTCCTTTTTATAATCTTTTTTCCTTGCCGTGGCGTCACTTTGCACATGACTCGGTCATTTGGATACAGCTGCCATACGCGCATCTGCACTGCACTCTGTTACATTCTGATATCAGCCGAGTTTCGAAATTGCGATCAATAAACGTCACACGAAAAGTTTTCTTTTTATATTGCGTCGCAACTTTTCGTATCAAATTTGATAATTTTACTCTCCCTCCCCTCATCATTTTTCTTCTTTAGATACGGGTTAGTTTTCCACGATAACTGGCGTCTATAGCCAATTCTTAGACATTTAATTCGATTTTGGGCGATTAATTTTATTACCCATACTTGTTACTCATGCTTTCGGCCAGGAGAGTTAAACAATCAGATATATCATTTGTGAAAACGTACTCTTTTAACATTCAGAATAACACGGCGGACCACAGCTGTGTTGAATTATGCTTTCTGAACAGCGCTCGCCATTATTTATTTTTTTAATTCTGTTGTCGTGTATTCACCCTACGGATAATAATGAACTCTTCCGCTTATTATAAAGACCGAGAGAATATGTCTCTTGGCGTGATCACACGGGTTACGTTCGAGTTTTGCACTTGCGGCAGTCGGACCGACGTATACTCACACTCTTTATTTGTATTTGCTTTTCTGTTCAATGTGGTTCGTTTCCACTAATTACCGAGTTGTCCTTCTTCCAGACCCATATTGGACCACAACAAATCCTCACATTTGAAATCTCCATTTTCTCATATTTGGAGAAACCAAAAATCGGTAATCACCCCTCTCCTTCTTTATTTGCTATACAGCATATCAACCCATTTCGCATAATGGTAAGAGTGAACCGCTAAACCGGGGTTCAATCCTTAGACGAGTCATACCAAAACTTAAAAATGATAGTAGATGCTATCTTGCTAAAGACTCAGCATTATAATGGGAGGATCAAGGGCAAGTGGGGCTCTTCAGAGAATGAGTGGCACCCTCAGCTACACCTTAATGAAAAAACAGCCTTTGGAATGCTCCAAACTAATGAAAAACCAGCCTTTGGATCGCTCTCGAGTATTGCCAACCACAGTTTAGCTTATAAAGCGTAATCATACTGACACACCACCAGTTTCGTTCGATGACCTAAGTGATGTTAAACATGGCCAGTACCAGTTAAGTTAAGTTAATCATTTGAGAGTACAGGGCGTGAGAACAGTCGAAACCTCTCTGAAAAATTACAGCCGGGATAATTTTAGCAAGTACTTTGATATAACTTTTTAATCAAGGGGGAAAAACCTACCCAGGCTGTGAAGTTATGTTTATATATATATATATATATATATATATATATATATATATATATATATATATATATATATACACACACACACACACACACACACACACACACACACACACACACACACACACACACACACACACACACACACACACACACACACACACACACACACACACACACACACACACACACACACACACACACACACACACACACACACACACACCCCCATATATATATATGTATATAATTATTTTTACTATAATAATTAAATACCTACAGAACCAAGTGTTTCATCCTTTCGGGAATCTTCAGTGCAGGGTGTCACGATTAATGCTAGTCGAAAGATTTGAACCCCGCAACATGAGACATCTCTGGCTCGATTAACGAAGACCCAATCTATTCGGCTGCCATTAACCACATGAAATAACATTGAATTTAAACACCTTAATTTTAAATGTTCATTTACGTCAGTCAGACACTGATCTAATCGTTATACGATGATCTATGTATAAGAGCTAAATTGACCAACTTTAATTAAACTGAAAGTGCTCAACGATAAGAAACGAATTTCTTATATATATATATATATATATATATATATATATATATATATATATGCTAGAAGGATACTTGTCCTAAGACGAGTAGAACACTTTTTTCGAACAGAACAATTTTGCACTACTCGTAAGTTACATTACGAAGAGTAACTCGAAATATATTAATGCTGAACTGTATATTTAGAATCCTTGTTCTATGTTTCATCAAAACCCATTAAAAAAGTAGTATTTAATACTTTAAGGAATCTTAAGAAGATATTAAAATTCGGACAATTTTGTTTGATTCCTGTCTATTGAATGTAGATCAAATTCAATGCAAAATAAAATAAAATAATCAAACTTTCAGATGAGTGGTTGTGTTTATACCACGTCCTATAAACAGTGGAAAATATTCTCCAAATAAACTGAAATATTTTTTTGATTGATGTGCAATACATATTGTTAAAATTTCACAAATACATAATATATATATTGTTAAGATTTCACAAATACATAATACATATTGTTAAAATATCACAAATACATAATATATATTGCTAATCTACTAAGATTTCACAAATACATAGTATATATTGTAAAGATTTCACAAATACATAGTACATATTGTGAAGATTTCACAAATACATAATACATATTGTTAATATTTCACAAATACATAATACGTATTGTTACAATTTCACAAATACATAATACATAGTGTTAAAATTTCACAAATACATAATACATATTGTTAAAATTTCACAAATAAATAATACATATTGTAAAAATTTCACAAATACAAAATACATATTGTAAAAATTTCACAAATACATAATACATATTGTTAAAATCTCACAAATACATAATACGTATTGTTAAAATTTCACAAATACATAATACATATTGTTAAAATTTACAAAATACATAATACGTATTGTTAAAATTTCACAAATACATAATACATATTGTAAAAATTTCACAAATACATAATACATATCGTAAAAAGTTCACAAATACATGATACAAATTTTTAAAAATTCACCAATACATAATACAAATTGTTAAAATTTCATAAATACTAATACATATTGTAAAAATTTCACAAATACATAATACATATTGTTAATATTTCACAAATACATAATACATATTTTTAAGATTTCAAAAATGCATAAAACATATTGTAAAAATTTCGCAAATACTAATACATATTGTAAAAATTTCACAAATACATATCACATATTTTTAAAATTTCACAAATACGTAATACATATTGTTAAAATTTCACAAATACATAATACAAATTGTTAACATTTCAAAAATACATATTGTTAAAATTTCACAAATACATAATACGAATTGTTAAAATTTCACAAATACGTAATACATATTATTAAAATTTCACAAATACAAAATACATATTACTAAAATTTCACAAATACATAATACATATTGTTCAAATTTCACAAATACATAATACATATTGTTAAAATTTCAAAAATACATAATATATATATTGTAAAAATTTCACAAATACATAATATATATTATTAAAATTTCACAAATACATAATACGTATTGTTAAAATTTCACAAATACATAATACATATTGTAAAAATTTCATAAATACAAAATGTATATTGTTAAAATTTCACAAATACATAATACATATTGTGAAAATTTCACAAATACAGAATACATATCGTAAAAAGTTCACAAATACATGATACAAATTGTTAAAAATTCACAAATACATAATACAAATTGTAAAAATTTCACAAATACTAATACATATTGTAAAAATTTCACAAATACATAATACATATTGTTAAAATTTCACAAATACATGATACATATTGTTAAAATTTCAAAAATGCATAATACATATTGTTAAAATCTCACAAATACATAATACATATTGTAAAAATTTCGCAAATACTAATACATATTGTTAAAAATTCACAAACACATATTAAATATTGTTAAAATTTAACAAATACGTAATACATATTGTTAAAATTTCACAAATACATAATACATATTGTAAAAATTTCACAAATACAGAATACAAATTGTTAAAATTTCACAAATACATAATACAAATTGTTAACATATCAAAAATACATAATACATATTGTAAATATTTCACAAATACATAATACAAATTGTTAAAATTTCACAAATACATAATACATATAGTTATAATTTCACAAATACATAATACTAATCGTTAAAATTTAACAAATACGTAATGCATATTGTTAAATATTCACAAATACATAGTACATATTGTTAAAACTTCACAAATACATCGTACATATTGTTACAATTTCAGAAGTACGTAATACATATTGTTAAAATTTCAGAAATACATAATACATATTGTTAAAATTTCACAAATACGTAATACAGATAGTTAAAATTTCACACATACCTAATACATATTGAAAAAATTTCACAAATACATAATACATATTGTTAAAATTTCACTAATACAAAATATATATTGATAATCTGCTAAGATTTCACAAATACATAGTATATATTGGTAAGATTTACACAAATACATGGTACATATTGTGAAGATTTCACAAATACAAAATATATATTGTTAAAATTTCACAAATACTAAATACATATTGTAAAAATTTCACAAATACATAATACATATTGTAAAAATTTCACAAATACATATTGTAAAAATTTCACAAATACATACTACAAATTGTTAAAATTTCACAAATACATAATACAAATTGTTAAAATTTCACAAATACATAATACATATTGTTAAAATTTCACAAATACATAATACATATTGTAAGAATTTCACAAATACATAATACATATTGTTTAAATTTCACAAATACATAATACATATTGTTGAAATTTCACAAATGCGTAATACAAATTGTTAACATTTCACAAATACATAATACGTATTGTTAAAATTTCACAAATACATAATACGTATTGTTAAAATTTCACAAATACATAATACATATTGTTAACATTTCACAAATACATAATACATATGATTAAAATTCCACAAATACGTAATACATATTGTTAAAATTTCACAAATACATAATACATATTGTAAAAATTTCACAAATACATAATACATATTGTAAAAATTTCACAAATACATATTGTAAAAATTTCACAAATACATAATTCAAATTGTTAAAATTTCATAAATAATAATACATATTGTTTAAATTTCACAAATAATAATATATATTGTTGAAATTTCACAAATACATAATACATATTGTTAACATTTCACAAATACATTATACGTATTGTTAAAATTTCACAAATACATAATACGTATTGTTAAAATTTCACAAATTCATAATACAAATTGTTAAAATTTCACAAATACATAATACATATTGTTAAAATTTCACAAATACATAATACGTATTGTTAACATTTCACAAATACATAATACATATGATTAAAATTCCACAAATACGTAATACGTATTGTTAAAATTTCACAAATACATAATACATATTGTAAAAATTTCACAAATACATAATACATATTGTAAAAATTTCACAAATACATAATACGTATTGTTAAAATTTCACAAATACGTAATACATATTGTTAAAATTTCACAAATACATAATACATATTGTAAAAATTTCACAAATACACAATACATATTGTTAAAATTTCACAAATACATGATACATATTGTTAAAATTTCACAAATACGTAATACATATTGTTAAAATTTAACAAATACATAATACAAATTGTTAAAATTTCACAAATACATAATACATATCGTTAAAATTTCACAAATACATAATACATATTGTTAAAATTTCACAAATACATAATACAAATCATTAAAATTTCACAAATACGTAATACATATTGTTAAGATTTCACAAATACATAGTACATATTGTTAAAACTTCACAGATACATAATACATATTGTAAAAATTTCACAAATACATAGTACATATTGTTAAAATTTCACAAATACGTAATACATATTGTTAGAATATCACAAATACGTAATACATATAGTTAAAATTTCACAAATACATAATACATATTGTTAACATTTCACAAATACATAGTACATATTGTTAAAATTTCACAAATACATAGTACATATTTTTAAAATTTCACAAATACATAATACATATTGTTAAAATTTCACAAATACATAATACATATTGTTAAAATTTCACAAATACATAGTACATATTGTTAAAATTTTACAAGTACATAATTGTTGTGGTGGCAACCACTTATTTGACACCGTCATTTGTACATATTGTAAATATACCTTTTCTTTAATACACTTATTATTGCGTTATCTTGTTGTTTGCGTCTTCATTGTATTTTCTTACTAATTATTGTTCAACCTTGCAACCGCAACAGTTGGCGACGAGATATGAAGCGTCAAATATAACAGTTTGACGAAGAACTATTTAACAAAAAAAAAAGTACAACGCAAAGGTTGACCATTTTTTTAAGGAATGCAAAGTGTTGACGAGCAAACGGATTTTACGCTAAAGAGAAGTTTCAACTCTAGTGAAAAAAAAACAAACTCTAACGTGGCAAAAGCGACAATTTACGCCGTTTTCTGGGAATCCGACTTGCAAACGAATGTAAAAGTGAATTTTTGTTTGTCGCTACACGACAAATCTTACTAAAGGACCAACTTGCAAACGAAAAGCGAACTTTGTTCTGTCGCAAAAACGACAGGTCAGACCCGTATTACGAAAAGCAAGGAAGTAACCTACGAAAAAAGTTCACCAGTGGATTCTAATTACTCTTCTCCGTAAACAAAACAACAACTAAAGGACTTTTTAATTAATGTTTTGGTTGACGTCGGTACTAAAAGGAAATACCACAGCTAAAACTAAAATTCAAGGAAAGGATTTTTTTTCTTGAAGTTGTCACTGAATAACGGATAATACAGTAAAACGTCACGGGACAAAAAGGTAATCTCATTTTAAGAGGTATTTTAATTACTAAAATACTAGAAAAAAAAACTCAAAGAACTAAATGTACTGCATACATTTATTCAATTGTGACTCGATTAAAAATCCCCAAAAAACCCCAAACTTTTATTTTGTCGAAAGAGTTACTTATTAGTAAGTTTAGTAAGTGCCTAAAAACGGAAAGTCAATTCCATTTCGTGATTCCAGATAAACCTGTTTTATTTTTTTTGCAGCGTGGCTCGCAAAAACAATATATTATTGCAAGCAGCGATATTATTATTGAAAACAGGAGCTTACAGCAATTTGCTATTTTGTTGTAACCCAAACCGGTGTATATGGTACAATATTTTTTTTAACTACACACTAAAAAAAACAAAAAAAACATGGAAGACTTATCAAAAATGTTCATGCAATTTTTACAAGCACAAGCTACACAAAACGAGCTTTTGCAAACACAAATACAGGCACAGGCTGACCGCGAGGAAAAGAGAGAGGACAGATTATTGAAATGGTAGCAGGAACAAGAAGAAAAGCAGAAAATGGCGCAATTAAAGCAGAAAAAACTACAATTGGAATATGAAGAAAGACAAGAGGAACGTTTTGTTAAAACACTGGAACTACTAAAGAGTAATCGAGAAAATGTCGATAGTGTTAATTTCTCCCATACAACTATTTTTAATAGCATGGACACATTTCATTATGTGCCTGAGGAAGAGAAGAATTTTGAAGCATACTACACAAGATACGAGGATGTTTTTCAACTGGACTGTAAAAATTGGCCAAATAGTCAGAAAGTGAGCCTCTTACTCAGAAAATTGGGTACATCAGAACACTGCAAATTCGTAGATTACATAAAAAAAAACTGCGGAATTAGAGTTCATGGAAGCTGTAAAATTACTAAAGGAATTATTTAATCCAAATATATCTCTTTTTCATAAAAGATGGCTGTGCATGAATCTAAGAAAGATGGACAACCAAGATTATTTGACATACGCATCAGTTGTCAATAAAAACTGCGATAATTTTAAGCTTGCAGAACTAACGGTAGAAGATTTTAAATGTCTAATCTTCGCTCAAGGGTTAGTTTCCACGAAAAATGCAGAAATACGCAGACGAGTGTTGTCTAAGCTGGAATCTGAGCAAGATTTAACCCTCCAGAAACTAGCAGAGGACTGTGAAAAGGCCATTACACTAAAAAAGGATTAAAAAAATATAGAAGAATCCGGAGTGGCATATGTAAGAAAAGTTAGAAAACCATACGCACCAACCAAGAACTTTACAAAGAAAAGCAATGGAACGGGATATTCCAAAGATAATAACCATAAATATAGTACACAATATAACAAGCCTCTTCCTAGATATAACTGTAAGAGATGTGCAGAAAAGCATTGGGAATCAGATTGTCCTTATAAGAAGAAAAAATGCTACATTTGTAAGAAGGTGGGACACAAAAGCGATTGCTGCAGATATAAAGATTACACCAGAAAGAGAGTACAGCAAACAAAAGCAAAAACAAAATTAGACAAAGATCGGCGAAAATACGTAAAAGTGGAAATATTTAAAACATCAATAAAGTTACAACTCGACTCCGGCTCCGATGTTTCTATAATAAACCTGAATACGTGGAAAAAGTTGGGAAAACCGGCCATGATGAAAACTAGTAAAGCAGCCCGGACGGTAACTGGTGGTGGTATAAAATTTGAAGGAGAAGTTGTCCTCCCGATAAAATTGAAAGGGATTTCGAAGAAATTAAAAATATTCGTACTAAAAAATAGTGAAAATCTGTTTGGAATAGATTTAATTGAGAAATTCGGACTATGGGATAAGCCAATCAATACATTCTGTAAAAAATTAGAATGTTCTTCTCCAACAACAGTTAATATAAAAGACGATTTAAAAGAATTATTTCCTGAGGCATTCACGACTAACTTAGGTCGCTGCAATAAATTCAAGGCCTCGTTTGAACTTAAAGAAAACGCCAGCCCAATTTTTAGAAAAAAGCGAAATGTTCCGTTCGCTGGGTTGGAAAAGATTGATAAAGAATTAAATAGATTGGAACAGACGGGAATTCTATCAAAAATAGAACACAGCGAGTGGGCAGCCCCCACCGTATACGTAAAGAAAAAGAATGACGAAGTTAGAGTGTGCGCAGACTTTTCGACCGGGGTCAACTCCCTATTAAAAGATCACCATTACCCCCTACCAAGCCCAGAGGAAATATTCACGAAGTTGAATGGGGGTAATATCTTCTCCAAGATAGACTTGAGCGACGCGTATTTGCAAATACCGGTCGAGGAGAATTGCTCAAAAATACTATGCATCAATACGCATAAGGGATTATACAAATACAACCGATTGCCTTTTGGCATCAAAGTAGCGCCTGCCATCTTTCAGCAAGCGATGGACACCATGCTAAGTGGTATTGAGTGCGCATGTGCATACCTGGACGACATTGTTGTCAGGAGCAAATCCCTAGAAGAACATAAGGAACATTTGAAACAAGTATTTACTCGAATACAAGAATTCGGCTTTAAAGTAAAAGAAAGTAAATGTGACTTTTGTATGAGCGAGATTAAGTATCTTGGACACATAATAAACAAACATGGACGACGTCCAGACCCAGACAGATCTGCGGCAATAAAAAATATGCCAGCACCCGATAATGTAACAACCTTGCAGAGTTTCTTAGGACTCGCAAATTATTACCAATCTTTTATTGAAGGAATGCATAACTTGCGAGCCCCCTTAAATAATCTGCTTAAAAAGGATACACCGTGGAACTGGACGCAAGAATGTCAAACCGCTTTTGACAAAATAAAGAGCGCACTAACATCCGAATTATTCTTAACGCACTTTGACACAAACTTAAAAATAGTCGTCGCCAGTGACACTAGCTCCTACGGCTTAGGAGCATGCATTCAACATATTATGCCGGATGGGTCTAGAAAACCAATAGCGCACGCTTCGAGAACGCTGATACCAGCCGAAAGGGCATATTCACAAATCGAAAAAGAAGCGTTGAGCATAATCTTTGCCGTGACTAAATTTCACCGATATTTATATGGTAGACAATTCATACTTGAAACCGACCATAAACCGTTAGTCACGATCTATGGATCAAAAAAAGGATTGCCGGTATACACCGCAAATAGATTGCTGCGCTGGGGTACAATACTACTTAATTACGATTTCCAGCTACAACATCTAGCATCAAAAAAAATTTGCCATGCGGATGGACTGTCAAGACTGATACCACAGAAGCACAATCTGGAAGAATCAGTCATTGCAGCAATTCGGACAAATGTTGAAGAAAAAAATATGGTAGCAAACATCATTAAGGAACTACCCGTAACTTTGTCGAGAAAGGGAAGCCGAGAAAGACGAATATATAAAGGACATAAAAGAGAAAATTATAACGGACACAAAGGTGCAGGAAGTTTTCTCCATATGTGACGATGTGTTACTGTACAGCGAGAGAGTGGTAATACCCAAAACATTGCAGAATAGGATGTTAAGAGATTTCCACACAGGACATCCGGGGATAAATCGAATAAAGTCGTTAATGAGAAGCTACGTGTACTGGCGTAACATGGACACTGAAATAGCGACAACAATTGATAAATGTAAAGGATGCCAGTTAGCGGCAAAATCTCCACCTATAGTACACAAACCTTGGCCGAAAACCGACCAACCATGGTCGAGAATCCATATGGACTTCGCTGGTCCAGTAGGTGAAAACTATTATTTAATTGTAGTGGATAGTTTCACAAAATGGCCGGAGGTAATGCGTTGCAGGAATCCAACAACGAACAACTCAATAGGGTTCCTACACGAGTTGTTTGCAAGATTCGGTGTAGCAGACACACTGGTCACTGACAACGGAACGTAGTTCACATCCGCAGAGTTTAAGGAATTTTGCGACACGTTCCGAGTGAAGCACATCACGACTCCGCCGTATCATCCAAGGTCGAACGGCCTCACGGAAAGGTTCGTGGACACGCTAAAACGAGCGTTAAAGAAATCCATTGGAACACCAACAGAAAAAGCTTTGCAACAATTCTTGCAAGTATATAGGATTACACCACATCCTAGTACACCATCAAACATATCACCAGCTGATCTAATGTTTGCCAGAAAGGTAAAATCAGCGTTTGACAAACTATTGCCAAGGCAGGCAATTATCCGAAACACTACACACACGAGAAGAAAGAAATATAACTCGAGAGATCGAGTATATTTTAAGTGCTACAGAAATAACACATCTTACTGGGAATGTGGAGTAGTGGATAAACGCATTGGTGATTGTACATACATGATTAAAGGTCCACAGAATATACATAAAAGGCACCTAAATCAGATAAAAAAACGTCATATCCAAGATGATGATGATACGACAACAGTCGAAGAGGAGGGCACCATAGATATCATATACGAATCTTTTAATTTGGAACCGCCTCAAAATGCACCTGAACCCCGAAGATCAGGTAGGAAAAGAAAAGTGAATGAACCATTAATGGTAAACCCCAAAAGAAAAAGATATTGAAATCTGTGTGACTTCAAATCTTGGGAGGGGGGTGTTGTGGTGGCAACCACTTATTTGCATATGCGAATAACATAACACTATAAATGGCAAGCCTAGGTTGGCCTTGGTGTGTCTTACTCAAATGCCACCAGAAGTGACGCCGAAGAGCGTACATGTCCTCCCCCCAAGACTCTCTGACTCGACACCGTCATTTGTACATATTGTAAATATACCTTTTCTTTAATACACTTATTATTGCGTTATCTTGTTGTTTGCGTCTTCATTGTATTTCCTTACTAATTATTGTTCAACCTTGCAACCACAACAATAATTTATGTTAAAATTTCACAATGGCATAATACATATTGTAAAAATTTCACAAATACAAAATACATATTGTTAAAATTTCACAAATACAAAATACATATTGTTAAAATTTCACAAATACGTAATATATATTGTTAAAACTTCACAGTTACGTAATATATATTGTTAAAATTTTACAAATACAAAATACGTATTGTTAAAATTTCACAAATACGTAATACATACTGTTAAAATTTCACAAATACGTAATACATACTGTTAACATTTCACAAATACGTAATACATACTGTTAACATTTCATAAATACGTAATACATAATGTTAAAATTTCACAAATCCGTAATACATATTGCTAAAGCTTCGCAAAACTCGAAGTAGGAGCAATTCTTTTATATGTAAACATATCTAAATTTATATAAAAAGTAATACACCTTTTATGGATCTGTCAATCATATCTGTCAATATATTTTCTAGATGCGTCAATGGTGGTCTTTTGTGATGCACTGTCTTCACATCCAATTTTTGGTTCTACTATGTGTCAAAATTCGTAATAATCAATTAATTAGTTTAGGAATGAATCATGTGTATACAAATATATATCCACTTATCTAATTTTATATCAACAGCGATAGATGTCTTCTATCATTTTTCGCAGACGAGATGAAACTCAAAATGAGCACATCGCCTGCCTCCTGAAACTGCAATTATCTGCTCTAATCTGTTCTTCGGCGCCCTGAAGATTTCGCATGTGCATTTTATTAGCCCAATCAGATCGGAAAAGCAAAGACGTAACTTTTCGCCCGGGTTCGACAAAAGTCTCGATATCAATCATGAATAATAAAACAGCATTACGCATATCTTTTATTGTTGTCCCATAACATCCACGAGACGAGGATAGGCGACCATTTCCCGAACTTAAAATGATTCAGCGAAGTAAAAGTGGTTTTATTTGCTACAGGACCAACCAGCAAGACGCCAGCAGCGCGCCTTATCGAACTGACAACGGTTAACCACACAAGAGATTGTCATGTATTCCATACCCGGGAAAATGTTTGGCAAAGCTTAATTGCAGGCAGTTGAAGACGCACACACACACACACACACACACACACACACACACACACACACACACACACACACACACACACACATTTATTAAGGATTTCACATAAGTTTTAATGGGCTTATGATACCACGGTTTCACGACGGTAAAGTAGGACTTGGCTAAAAGGCGAGCGTTATCCGTCATATCGATCGTCAGTCATTATATCGATCAAACATGACTAAAATCGGGACAGCGGATAATACCTGGAAAAAAAATTAGCCAGGCATTATTTTTAGTCGCAAAACTATGCTATCATAAAGCAATGTATATTCTATACGATTTAAAATGAATAAATATGACGCTTTCGTACAATAATTGAAAACGATCAAATTTCTTTCCACTTAAAAGAATCGACTATATATATATATATATATATATATATATATATATATATATATATATATATATTTGGTACTCATGCAACGTATAGCTTTTGGTTCATGTTTTAATTTTTAGCCTTCAGAGTTCAGGCATTAACGTCAAACGAAAAAGTAAATCGT
>NC_136510.1:45281332-45331332 GCF_053919585.1 Euprymna scolopes
GTTGTTCCTTTGTTATTTATTTTTTCTAAAATCCGATTGCTGCATCGGAACGGCCAGTTAAAAATACATGATATACTTTGTTATTTTCTTTAATTTAATCCATTTTTTAGAATTTATTAGACAAAATTTAACTTTTATTTTACCGTGCCAATAAATATGATCATCACTGTACATATACATAAAATGGATATATATACACGCATGTATATATATATATATATATGTGTGTGTGTGTGTGTGTGTGCGTGTGTGTGTGTGTGTGTGTGTGTGTGTGTGTGTGTGTGTGTGTAGTTATATTTATGTTAGTGGGCTGGTTTTAGCATTTGTAGGAAAAAAATCTGGTCTATTATATTAATAGCGTTGAACTGCTCTGGATGGATTGTAGCTATATGGTATCGGATGCGTGACAGTTAATTGCTGCAAGCAACGAAAATATGATCATCACTGTATATATATAAAGGATGTCCAAAAGTCACTGAAGGGTGAAAATCTTTGTCATTTTACCGTTAATGATTAGTTTTCCTCTATTTGTCTATTTCAGATATTTTACAGATAATATTTTGGAAATTAATAATGGATAAGTATAGAACTGAACAACTGAAGATAGGTTTACCCCGGTGTGATGTATATGAACAAAGGCTGAAGAGAGCCCAACATAAATGACCAAAAACTGGACCCCTCTGTTGAATTTATAACTGACAGTAGCGACGTTTTTCTGATGTTTTGTAAGACATATATAAATAACTGCGCTCTTATATTGAATTTTCTTTATAATCGAGCACACTTCTTGAGTTCTCCGCCCCCCCTTCCACACGTGCACACACGCTAGTTTAAATTGTTTTGGTTTCGATTTCAGCCTCGAACACTTGCTTATCTAACAATGCTAAAGAGCTGTTATAGTGCGGAACTGACTGTCTGTAGAACACACGCATCACGCGCACGCGCGCGCACACACACACACACACACATATATCTATATATATTCATTAGGAGTAAAAAATGATATTATTGACTAAATAAGCAATGCTCGAAGAGGTATAATAAAGAAAACAAAAGTGTCGTTCGGGAGATGACATTTCACTGGGAAGACGTCACTATAATTCTTGGAGCGTAGATAAGTTTGACAGGAAAGTACAATTCTGTCGGAGCACGGTAATGGCGGCGAAGAATGTCGGCTGCAATGCGCGTGTGAAATGTAATTATGAGGCACTACACCGTTTTTGTTTGATGTGATAGTTTTTTTTCTCTCTCTCTCAGTTATTTGGTATCTTCCTTTAACGCCAATTCGATCGAGAACATTCGGTCTTTTGCATATTCTATCGCTACTACTACTACTACTACTACTACTACTACTACTACTACTACTACTAATAATAATAATAATAATAAGAAGAAGAAAATGATAATAATAAGAAGAATGAGAAGAAGAAAAAGAAGAAAAAACAATAAAACACACATAATGGTATTATCTCCTTCTAGCACCACACCAAATGGTCGTGAAGAGTCAAAGAAGACGGAAAGGCCAATCAAGAAGAGCAGCAAACGGTCATACAGTGGAATACTGGGATAGCACCGGAACTTTGGGGAGGCTTATTGCTATTCAAATTCAAATATATTCAAGCGCAACATTCGTTGCTAGAGAGAAAACGGTAACAGCTGTTGCGATATGATGCAAAATAATTTCCAAAGTTTATCGAAAGTGGAGATGATGGAAATTTGTGGAGTCTTGTTGTCACTCGCACTCCAGAAGAACACCATCGGTTATTGCCAGTGAGCAATCACTGATAATGACTTGCATAAAAATTCCCAGTGAATTCTTTTGAATTCCATTTTCACCCCAAACAAGGTAGAGTGCCGCTTTAATGTAGAGGGCTACTAGCAGGAATATAAGTTGCAGGGATACTATGTAGGGAGTTGAACAACGAGATGTCTGTTCACATTACATTTGAACTTCTGCATATCAGTACAGTTGGGAAAGCAGGAACCTAGAAGGGAATTCAAAAGTCTAGCAGTTCTTGGGAAGTAACTATTGGAGTAGAAGGCCTTTTTTACATCTAAAGATCTCTACTGTTTAGGGGTGGGACTTTGCTGCTTGTCGGGTTTGTCGGGGCTATTTACGTCGAGAGGTACAAGTGCTTGTAGTTTGTCGGATCATTCACCATTTAAATACTTGTAAAACAGGCAGTGGGATGCAACATTTCGTCGATGGGACAGATGTTGAAGCTTGGGTGACAGTTAAGTAAATAATAATAATAATAATAATAATAATAATAATAATAATAATAATAATAATAATAATAATAACCCAAGCAAGAAAACCGAATTTCATAATAGTTAACAAGAAGGAAACGTCTTGCGAGATTGTAGATTTTGCCGTTCCAGAAATCAACAAAACAGAACAGAGAGACAAAGGATAAGACAAGAAAAGAAAAATGAGAAGAGAAACAACTACACGGAACAGTCATAAGGATGACAAAAGATGAAAATAACCAAAACACTTGGACATGGATGCGAAAAGGACACGTAAACCGAATCCCTAATAACTGCAGCACAAGATAACTCGATAAGAACCAACCACATCAAAGTAAAGATCGACAAAATACAATAAAACAACAAATTCAGACTCTGTGGTCAAAGAGTGGAAACGATAAACCATATAGTAAGCGAATTAAAAAAAACTGGCCCAAAAGGAAAACAACATACACGACCAAGTGGGAAGGGCAGTAGACTGGGAATCATGCAAACAACTGCATCTCGAACGCACAGACAAATGGTACAAGTATAAGCTGGCAACAGTACTAGAAAACGAAAATCACAAAGTCCTATGGGACATGGACATACAAACAGATAAACCCATCCAAGCAAGAAGACCGGATGTCGTAATTATTAACAAGAAAGAAAAGTCCTGTCAAATCGTAAACTTTGCTGTTCCAGCTGACCACAGGGTGAATATCAAAGAAAAGGAGAAACGGAGCAAATACACAGAGCTAGCCAGAGAGCTGAAAGGGATATAGATGATGAAGAAAATCAAGATAATACCTATAATAGTAGGAGCACTAGGAACAATGCCGAAAAACTTTGAAAAAAGAATGAGCAAAATTGGAATAATAGGAACGGCGGAAAAATACAACGAACAACAATAATGAAAACGGCTGAAATATTAAGGAAAACCATTGAATGCGAAGATACATATACGCCACATGAACAGGCCAGACAAAATGCTGCAGAGGCAAAACACAAAGAAGCGTTACATGGAACCAAGAACATTGAAGCTGCATTTTTACAAGTTCTTTATCTCCTCTCCCATCCCTTCCCATTGCCCCATTACCGCAGCCCCCCCCAATAGTGATGCCAAGTAGTCGAGAAGAGTCAAGGATGATGGAAATACCGAGGAGAGAGTGCTGACCAGATCTCCGCTGGACAAGTGCGAGGAGAACAGTACTGGAAATCTGGCGAGACTTGTTGTCACTCAGTTTCCAGGGAAAACCATAGGTTGTTTTCAAGGAGAGATCTTTGATAACCTGTGTGAAAACGTCTTGTGAGCCAATAATAATAATAATAATAATAATAATAATAATAATAATAATAATAATAACAACAACAACAACAACAACAACAACAACAACAATAATAATAATAATAATAATAATAATAATAATAATAATAATAATAATAATAATAATAATAATAATAATGCACTAGACCCGAAGGGCTGGCCTGTATAGAAGGCTGTAAATAACACACACATACACACACACATACACACACACATACAAAGAATTCGAAAAATACATAATGCACAACACCGAAAGAATAATTACTGCAGCAAAAGACAAAGAAGAAATAAACAATATAGAAAAAGAGACGAGAAATAAGACAAGGAAAGAAAATTGGGAAGAGAAACAGCTACATGGGCGATTCATAAGAATGACCAAAGAAGAGACTAACGAAAATACTTGGAAATGGCTACAAAAAGGAAACCTTACCAGGGAAATTGAATGACTAATAACAGATTCACAAAATAGCACAATAAAACCAATCACATCAAAGCAAGGATCGTCAAGACACAAGGAAACAGCAAATGCAGACTCTGCGGACAAAGAAACGAAACAATAAACCACATAATAAGTGAATGCAGCAAACAAGCCCACAAAGAACATAAAAATAGACACGATCAAGTGGGGAAGGCAGTATATTGGCACTTATGTACACAATTGCATTTTGAACACACAGACAAATGGTACAAACACAAACCGGCAGCAGTACTGGAAAATGAAAATCACAAGATCCTATGGGACATTAATATATAAACGGATAAGCATATCGAAGCACGAAGACCGGGTACCATAATAGTTAACAAGAAAGAAAAGTCCTGCCAGATTGTTGATTTTGCCGTTTCAGCAGGCAACAGAGTGAAAATCAAGGAGACTGAAAAGCGGAGCAAATAAAATAAACTGTCCAGAGAGCTCAAAGAGATCTGGAAAATGAAGAAAGTAAATATAACACCACTAATAGTAGGAACGCTAGAAACGATACCGAAAAACTTTGAATAAAGAATGAGAGGCTGGAATCAGAGAGATGGCAGAAAAGATACAACGAATCTCAATAATAAAAAATGAAGAAATATTAACGAAACTCCTTAAATATGGCGACTAATATCACATAAACTACATACAAACTGGAAACGGCTACAGATGCAAAACACAAAAGAACATCACATGAAATCATGAAAACTGAAACTGTATAATTGAAAAATACCGCCCCCTCGTTTTTGTGAGTGTCACCATAAACGGGTATCACACGAAATAATGAGGGTCAAGGAGGATGGAAAGACCGAGAAGAGAAAGCACTACCCAAACCTCCGCCGGATGAGTGCAAAGAGGACTGGGACCTTGGGGAGGCTTACTGCCACCCAAATTTCAGTGAGGACCAATGATCGGTGCCAACGAAAAATCAGTGGTAAGCAGCTGTTGCGATAAAGCAAATTTTCTTGCAAAGGTTATCGAAAGAAGTGGAGAGTTATGGAAATCTGGGAAGATTTGTGTGACTCAGACTCCAGGGAACACCACAAGTTGTTCTCAAAGAGTAATCTTTGATGATGGCTTGTGTGACTACTCCTAGTGAGTAAACGTAATTCAATACTTCTTAAGTAAGAGAAGAATCCAAATTATCCTCGACAGCCGTACCTCTAAACAATATGATATAAATTCGGGAGTACCTCAGGGGTCTATCCTTTAATCTTTATTATTATAAATAACCTCCCTGATAAAATTCGCTGAGATGGGTATATTTGCTGACGACACCACGCTCTATAACAGGCACGAGGGGAAAACAAATGAACACATATCTAAGGAAATGGCAGAAATACTGGAGGAAGAGCTGCAAGTGGAATGAGGACAAAAAATGGATGGTCACATTCAATGCTGCTAAGGCTAAGCTTGTTTCCTTCAATAATTACAAGAAACTTTTTCTGCCACCAATAGCAATGGGCAAAAACACATAACCTGAAAGTACTTCCTTTTAAACTCCTCGGCCTAACGTTCACAGAGAACATGAGTTGTAACAGATACATTAAGGGCATTGCCAAGGCTGCTGCGAAGAAGGTGGGCTCTCTATACCGTGCTAGAAAGTTACTTACGCCTGTAACTATCATGTGCTTCTATAAGGCCACCATTCGCCCATATATGGAGTACCGTTGTCACATTTGGGCTGGTGTTTTCTTCTACATATCTCTCACTTCTGGACAGGGTCCACAAGAGAGTCGCCAACCTGATAGGTCTTGAACTGTCTCTGTCCCATTGACGAAATACAAGTATTTTAATGATGAATGTTCTACAGGAACTTGTGCCTCCTCGACGTAAATACCTCCGACAAACCTGACAAGCAGCTAAATCCCATCCCCCACATCGCTAGGTGTAAGAGAACCATCTACTCCAATAGTTTCTTCCTCAGAGCTGCTATACTTTGGAACTCCCTTTCGGGATTCTGCTTTTCCAACTGTACTGACATGCAGAAGTTCATGTGTAATGTGAACAGACATCTTGTTGTTCATCTCCTTTCATAATATCCATGCAACTTATGTCCTCAATAGTAGGCCCCTACTTCAAAGTGGCACTGTGCCTTGTTTGGGGTGAAAATCGAATAAAAATAATAATAAAAAAAACAACCTCGGGCATATAGCACCTCGGCTCGAGCGTATATGGATAAAATCTAAAGATCCCATTCTCACAAACTTTACTGTATTTCGGCAATAAAGAATCGAATATTGTCTTCTAAGTGGTCTATTGTGTCTGGTTTATCAACGTAGACATGGGAGTTTACATATCTCCAAAGAAAAAAATCTAATGGTGTTAACACGCACGAACGAGGTAGCCAGTTGATAGGGCCATTTCGTAAAATAATTCGTTCATACAATGTTTCTCTCAGTAAATTGATCGTATCATTTTCAATTTGTGTGTTTGTGTGTTTGTGTGTGTGTGTGTGTGTGTGTGTGTTTTGATGTATGTTTAAACGCGTCTGTAAAAAATAACCTGCGTGTTTATATTCTAGAATAAATCTCCACTCAGCAAAATAAACTTATATTTGCAACTGATTCTTTCAAAATTACATAATTTTCTTTTTGGTTTCATATCTGTAAACATTGTAACTGTCCAACAAGACAGATATGGCATTTAAGTTTCTACATTGAAAAGAAAAGATCGTATATGTTCAAAGAATAGTAAAATTAACCCAGATGTTGTTGTTAAAGTATTTATATTGAAAATAAAAGTAAGATTCGCGTGTTTCAAAATAAAAATCATGGAAATCAGGGAGACAAATTGGAAAATTACGAACGACGGCCATTTTTATAAATGAGAAAAATTTTGAAAACTTATTTAATGGCGTTTGTTGGAGGATTGCATTATTGAAAAGATCAGCCTAAAGTGCAATGTTTTTATAAAGGAACTAATTGCACGTTTGTATTGACTTTTATGGGGTGCCTTAAATAAGTTACCAGACTTTTATTGTATGGACACTTTTATTGATATTACACACATGAAAATTTAGTCCCCTTTGAAGTAATCTCCGGCTAAACGCACTTGTACCGTACCAACAACAACTAGAAGGCCTCATGGAAGTCCACTTGTGTGAACGTGTCAATGACCTTCGTCACAGTCTCTTTCATCTCTTTGGTTGTCTCATAACGACAGTCTCTAAGGTTTTCCTTGAGCTGAGGAAACAACCAAAAGTCACAAGGAGCAAGGTCTGGAGTATAGGGAGGGCGAGGAATTGTTTGATGCCCATCTTAGTCAAATAATCTTGACAAGAATGGAGCACCGTTGGGACAAACTTCGCGCAAATCTTCCACATCTTCAGTTCCTCGCGAATAATTGTGTGTACAGTTCCCACACTGACTTCAAGCTGTTCGCTTATTGTCTCTATAGTTACACGACGGTTCTTATCTATGAAATTCTTTATTTCGTCAATCAACTTTGGTGTTCTGACTTCTTTACTTCCCCCACAACTCTCATCATACAGACTCCCTGCTTTCCTGAATCTCTTATGCCACTCAAAAACTGATGCTCGATTTATGCAAGATGGTCCAAAAGCAGTCTGAAGCATTACATACGTTTCTGCGGCATTTTTCTAAGTTTAAAACAATTTTATTGCATATCGTTCTTTTAAAGTGGTCTCACGTCCAGATTGCATTTTTGAAATTCACCAACTGTGACAATCAGGCTTTAGTAGGCTGTATTCCAATTTCTGCTGTAGCTGTTCATTTACACGTGAAATCATAAAAATTGGTCATTCATCTCATAAGATGTATCGCAATAACATACTAAATTTTCAAGAGCTGACAACAATTTTAAATGACTGCACAAAAAATGTCTGGAAACTTATTTAAGGTATCTCGTATGAATGTTTTTTTAATTTTTTTTATTTCGACAGAGTACTATTTTGAATCGAAAGAATTAAAGACAAAATTTGCCGTCAAATAAAGAATTATTTTTACTATTACATAAAATGAATTTTGTCTGATTGGGTGTATGTGTGTGTGTATGTGCTTGTGTGTATGTGTGTGTATGTGCTTGTGTGTATATGTGTGTGTGTGTCTGTATGTGTGTGTATGTACTTGTGTGTATGTGTGTGTGTGCATGTGTGTGTATGTGTGTGTATGTGTGTGCATGTGTGTGTGTCTGTGCTTGTGTGTATGTGTGTGTGTGTGAATGATTTTCTTGGAAACATCTGGGCAGATCTTTTTGCAAATTCACGAAAAGATACTTAATGTGTTTGGGGGTGTTCTTACGTAGGTCTTGTATCGGAATGCATCTGATAAGTATCGAAAATCGATTACCGAAAAAATCCGATTTAGGAAGGAAGTCCGATTTTGATCTAAGTTAACACTTTTATACAACCGAACATCACAAGTGCATTTGAGAAGTTTTACTACCTCACAAGCAGAAAGATCCATCCTATCAAATAAATGTAGATTCTTTTATAAAACAGGTGCGCGTTCGAAATGAATGTTTTATTTTAGAGCACAATTGGACCATGATACTTTACTTTTGAAAATTGAACTTTAATTCGAGCCATTATTTAAATGTAAATAATTATATATATATATATATATATATATATATACATATATATATAATTATTTACTATAATAATTACTTAATCCTTTCGGAATCATTATATGATGATCTGCGCATAAGAGCTAAATCGTTAGAATTCCAGTTCTTTATCATGACTTTTTATTTCAACTGAAAGTGCTCAACCATAAGAAACGAGTTTCTTAAAAGGCTTACAAAATTATTTACTATGATAATTATTAAATACTTACAGACAATAGTGTTTCATTCTTTCAGAAATCATCAGTGCAAGGTGTCACGATGAACACCGGTCGATAGATTCGAACCCCCCCGCCCCTCCCCCCCCCAAAAATATATATATATATATAGATAGATAGATAGATAGATATATACACACATACGTAAAAGTCGATATTAGCAAACTGAAAGAACTATATATTTCCCGCGGGTGTTTCATTTGTAAGATATTTTATCTTAACTGTTTTTTGATCCAATACAGTGGCAAAAATAAAACAAACACAAAACAACTACCTTTAAATTCAATACAAATTTTATTAGATCCTCGGTTTCAAAAAGCCGTTTGAAGGGGGTCGATATGATGCCTTCAGATGATAAAGATTCAGTTTTCGCATTGAGAGGATATTACAAAAGTTCATAATTAATGTTTATGTAAGGAAAATGTATGGAAGTTCATAATTAATGTTTATGTAAGGCAATTCAGACCTAAAAGTCTCTGGCGGACTTAAATAATAATTATTGAGCCTAATTATTTAGGCTTAAATAAAAGTCTCAGTTTACGTTGCAAAGGAGACAAAGGATAGGAAAGAACTTCAATTCGCTTTTTTTTGTTGCACAGCGACATTTATTTCCTCATTCTTACGGCCGTGACATCACCAACGTTATATCGAACGTAATTTCCTTCCGTCCTCCTCGTCTCTCTAACGTGATCTCCTTTTTAGTCTTTCTTTCGTTATCGGCGACGTCATTTCGCTTACATGTGCATAGCGCGCCCGCGCTATGTTACAGTTGTCCCTATCTGGCATTGCCCGGTAGTTTATTTACTCCCAATTTTGTTTTACGTTTCTTCTTTTAGTCAATGCCGACTTTAATGTCACAAATAGTTTCTTCCCTATTTAGAAACAGCAAGAAACTATTTATGACATTAAATTGTATAGGCTAATAGAGAATTACTTTCCTTTTTACAGATAGCAGATATTTTAACATGATTCCTACCCGGACAATGTATTTTCTGGAAGGAATTAATTCGAATTTTTATTATTTTTAACAACATGCACATCCAAGTATGGAGTACGGTTGCCACATCTGAGCAGGAGCTGCTAGAAAGGATTTATTCTGCCTTAATAGAGTTCAAAATAGATTTCGTAGCCTAGTCGGGGGTGCCCTTTTCTCTTCCCCTGCAACCTCTTTCTCACAGAAGAGATGTTGCGAATCTGTCTCTGCTTTATCGTTATTTTCATGGCAAGTGCTCGTCTGAGCTCCAATCTATGATCCCCACTTTTCCAAACTTTCGTGAGAAACACTCGTCTAGCTGAAAACACTATCAATAATTTCCCCCACTCTTTATCTGTGCCTAAACCTAAACGTAGATTCCATGAACAAAGTTTCTTTCCTAGAACCGCACGCCTGTGGAACTGTCTTCCATTTGTCTGCTTTCCAGCTTACTACAATATGGTTGTTTCAAGTTCAGCATAAACAAGTTCTTGATGAGCCGTTCCACTTAAGGTAACACATTTACCGAATTTCTATTACTAACGATTACTGTATTGTCCAATTGACTACTGTTCTCTCTTTAATCCTTATCCTCTGGCCTCTGGGCTTTGATAATTAGTGAACCTATGTAAAAAAAAAAGCAACGATCCACAAGAAAAAACTGATAAACAAGAGTCAAATATTGATTTCGCAGGAATAAAAGCTGTCGATGGCAAACAAACGATAACGCGATTACCTTTACTTTATATATTAGATATGAACTTCCGGTAAAATAAATTTATAAAAGTAGCCTTGTACATATAAGCATGTAAAATTATAAGTGTTATTATAATTGCTCATTTTACTATTTCGGACGGCTGTTCGCTCTTTATCAAAACTGTATTTCTTTTGATAGTGTTAGCTGAAGATGCAATCCCTATGAAATACCGGACATTAACTTGCCACCCACAGGTATTGTAAACAAAAGATCCCCCACTTGCACTATCGTACAGGCGAAATGATTTCTACTTTGTTTTCATTTCTTTTGGGTCTTATTTAAAAGATAAATAAATGTGTAACGCAATTAAAAAATCTCAATGTTTATTTAATTAAATAAGTGAAAAAGTGTTTGTCTTGTATTAACAAATTTATGAATAAAATGTTTATTATTTAAAATTCCTTTTTAAAGTATTTCAAGTACCGAACTTTGCGAAATAACCAAGCTCTAGTTTATCACCTTAAAGCTGCTAAACTTCTGACTATTTTTTACAAAGGCATCACCACTTATCAAGGCCAAGAGGCCACTCGATGATAAGGGTTAAGAATGTACGGTAGACAATTGGACAATAAAGTAATCGTTAGTAATGGAAATTCAGTAAATTTGTAAACTTATAAGGAACGGCTCATAAAAAACACTTGTTTACGTTAGACTTGAAGACAACCATATTGTAGTCAGCTGGAAAGCAGGCAAACGGAAGACAACTCCACAGGCGTGCAGTTCTAAGAAAGAAGCTTTGTTTATGGAATCTACGTTTAAGTTTAGGCACAGATAAAGAGTGGGGGAAATTATTGATAGTGTTTTCTTCTATACGGGTGTTTCTTGTGAGAGTTTGGCGAGAGGGAACCATAGATTGAAGCTCAGTCGAGCACTTGCATTGAAAACAACGATATAGCAAAGACAAACTTGCAGCATCTCTTCTGTGAGAAAGAGGTTGCAGGGAAGAGAAAAAGACATCTCCTACGAGGCTACGAAGTCTATTTTGAACTCTATCAAGGCAGAATAAGTCCTTTCTAGCATTACCTGCTCAGATGTGGCAACAGTACTCCATCCTTGGACGTACCTGGCTCTTACATAGATAGAGAATTGCATATTATATATATAAATCTACTGGATCGATAGAAGGATCCCACCATTTTCCCAGCAGCCTTGGCAACGGATTTAATGTATGCATTCCATTTCAGATCAGGAGTAACGGTCAAGCCCAGAAGCTTTTCAAAACATGAGAAGACGAGAGCCATTCATTTCAATTGATGCCAGATGGGGATCAGAGCGTTGATGATGTTAAGATAAAGCTTGGTTTTAGATGCATTAAAAATAACAAGCCACCCCTTTCGCCATTGTACCACTTGCTCAAGATCAGAGCAGAGAGAATCGGACAGAACGCTACCATAGATAGTAGTGTCATCAGCATAAATGTCTACGAATGATGTAAGGATGTGATTTGGAAGATCATTAATGTAGATCAGGAAGAGAGTTGGACCCAGAATGAACCCCTGAGGGACTCCAGAATTTATACTGTGAGCTACTGATTTCTGCCCATCAACCACTATTCTTATGAAATAACAATATGGATTTAGACAAGCCCGTTCTACAGCAGATATCCGAACTGTAATCTCTGAGCTTATATACCATACACTGGACAAAGCAGGTGAGAGTAGAGCGGTAGTCCTAGATATATCTAAGGTTTTTAACCGGGTATGGCACGATCGTCTTCTCAGGAAAATCAGATCTTACGGTATCACTGGACGAATACATAACATAATACAAGCTTTCTTAAATAAGAGATGAATCCAGGTTGTCCTCAACGGTCGTACATCTAAACAATATGATATAAATGCGGGTATATCTCAGGGGTCTATCCTTGGACCTTTATAATTCGTAATATTTATAAATGATCTCCTTGATAAAATTGTTTGTGTTTGTAAGATGGGTATATTTGCTGATGACACCACGCTCTATAATAGGCACGAGGGGAAAAATGAACACATATCTAAGGAAATGGCAAAAATATTAGAGGAAGACCTCTAATCTGTAGTGAAATAGATGGTCACATTCAATGCTACCAAGACTAAGCTCTCTTCCTTCAATAATTACAAGCAACCTTCTTAACCGCCAATAGCTATAACTGAATATACATTACCTTTTTTTTTTTTTTTTTTTTTACAAAGGCATCACCACATTATCAAGGCCCAGAGGCCACTCAAGGATAAGGGTTAAAGAGTGTACAGTAGAAGTTGGTCAATATAGTAATCATTAGTAATGAAAATTTGGTAAATTTAATAACTTATATGGAACGGCTCATCAAGAACTTATTTACCTTAGACTTGAACACAACCATATTGTAGTCAGCCGGAAAGCAGGAAAACGGAAGACAATTCCACAGGCGTGCAGTTCTAAGAAAGAAGCTTTGTTCATGGAATCTATGTTTAGGTTTAGGCACAGATAAAGAGTGGGGGAAATTATTGATAGTGTTTACAGCTAGACGAGTGTTTCTTGTGAAAGTTTGGCGAGGGGGGACCATAGATTGAAGCTCAGTTGAACACTTTCCATGAAAATAACGATACATCAGAGACAAACTCGCAACATCTCTTCTGTGAGATAGAGGTTGTAAGGAGGAGAAAAGGACATCTCCTACGAGGCTACGAAGTCTATTTTGAACTCTATCAAGGCAGGACAAGTCCTTTCTAGCAGCTCCTGCCCAGATGTGGCAACAGTATTCCATCCTTGGACGTACCTGGCTCTTATATAGATAGAGAATAGCATCAGCAGTGAGATATCTACTGGATCGATAGAAAGATCCCACCATTTTTCCAGCGGCCTTGGCAACAGATTTGATATACGTGTTCCATTTAAGATCAGGAGTAATGGTCAAGCCCAGAAGCTTGTCAAAACTTGAGGCCTCCAGAAGACGAGAGCCATTCATTTCAATTGATGACAAATGTGGATTAAAATGTTGATGATGTAAAGAGAGAAGCTTGGTTTTAGATGCATTAAAAGTAACCAGCCACTCCTTTCCCCATTGTACTACATGCTCAAGATCAGAGGAGAGAGAATTGGAGAGTACTTGCTCGTTTACTGTCTTAGATGTGGTACCATAAATGGTAGTGTCGTCAGCATAAATGTCTACAAATGATGTAAGGATATGATTTGGAAGATCATTAATGTAGATCAGGAAAAGAGTTGGGCCCAGGATGGATCCCTGAGGGACACCGGCATTAATACTGTGAGCTTCTGATTTTTGCCCCTCAACTACTACTCTTATGAACCTATCAGAAAGAAATGATTTAATAATTGAGAAGACTTTTCCAGCTATACCATAGCTAGCGATCTTATGAAGTAAACCTTTATGCCATACCCTATCAAAGGCCTTAGATATGTCAAGAGCAATTGCCCTAGAAAGATTGCCACCGTCGAGAGATTTGCTAATCCTATGCGATATAACTGTAAGGACATCTGCTGTAGATCTAGCAGAACGGAAACCATATTGAGTGTCACTAAGAAGGTTATTTTTGTTGAGATGTTTGATTACTTCTGTATTTAACAGATTCTAGCAACTTACTCATGACGCACAGGAGACTTATTGGCCTGTACTGAGAGGGGGATGAGCGATCACCTGAATTCTTAAATACAGGGCATACTGATGAGATTTTCCAGAGAGATGGGAAACTATTCTCCTTAAGACAACGATTAAACAGTTTTGTAAGTATGGGCGCTAGTTCAGGTTGAAGTTTTTTGAGTACTATAATTGGAATACCATCAGGGCCAGTTGCTTTACTCGAATCAAGGTTTTTGATTAGCTTGGCAACATCACGTACAGATATACGTATATCACATAGCGTGTTTTCTGATACAGGAGGAAATATTGGGGGTTGGCGGTCTTGGTCGCAAAGGGTAGAATTAGCTGCAAAGTTCTTGACAAAGAGTTTGGCTTTGTCTGATGCTGACGAGATTACCTCAGACTTCTTTCAAACTCCTCGGCTTAACATTCACATGGAACATGAGTTGAGGTAGATACACTGAGAGCATTGACAAGGCCGTTGCGAAGAAGGTGGAATCTCTCTATCGTGCTACAAAGCTGCTTACGCCTGAAAGTATCCTGTATCTCTACTAGGCCAGCATTCGCCCATGTATGGAGTATTGTTGTCACATTTAGGCTGGGGCATCTGCTTCTAGTCTTTTCCTCCTGGACAGGGTTCCAAAGAGAGTCTCCAACCTGATATGTCCTGAACTGTCATTTAAACATCAAACTCTGTCCCATCGACAAAATGTTGCATGCCTCTGCTTGTTTGACAGGTATTTTAATGGTGAATGCTTCGACGAACTACAAGCCCTTGTACACCCTTGATGTAAACACCCCCGACAAACCCGACAAGCAGCAAAATCTCACCCCCTGCACACTAGAGATCCCTTGATGTAAGAAAGCCTTATAGTTTAATAGTTTATTCCCCAAATATGCTAAACTTTGGAACTCCGTTCCAGGTTCCTACTTTCTCAGCTATACTGACATGCAGAAGTTCAAGTGTAATGTGAACAGACATCTTGCTGTTCAACTCCCTACATAATATCCCCGCAACTTATGTTCCTGATAGTAACCTCCTACATCACTGTGTCTTGTTTGTGGTGACAATGAAATAAAAAAGAAAAACAAAAAAGGAAAAAATAGGAAGAATTTTCTCCTAAATGCTAAATGGAGTCGTCTTGCACCCTATATATTGGAGCTTCTATATTTTGATTATTTATGAGGCAATTATCCACGGACGCCTATTTCGGAAATGCTTTACTATAGACATTTGATTTCGTTTGTTTGTTTTTATCGCCAAAGATAGTAATATTAAAAATAGTATGTACATTTTTGAGCTATAAAATGTTCAAGAAATACTGATAAGATTTCGTAATCTGACGGTAAATTCGGCATATAAATATTTTATAAATAAAAACAAACATATATAGACGCTCGTATATATAAGGTGTAACATACAGTTTAAGCGAGGTGACTCCTGGAATTTTGGAAACTGCTTCATTTAAACTTCTCTATCGCTTAAAACAATAACAAACTATATATATATATATATATATATATATATATATATATATATATTACATATATATATTATATATATATATATTTATCGCTTAAAACAATAACAAACTACACACACACACACACACATATATATATGTATAATTATTTTTTTACTATAATAATAAAATGCCTACAGACACTAGTGTTTCATCCTTTCGAGATTCTTCAGTGCAGGGTGTCACGATTAAGACCAGTCGAACGATTCGAACCCCGCAACATCTCTGGCTCGATTAGCGGAGACCGTACCCATTCGGCTACCATTAACCGCGTGAAATCGCGTTGAATTTAAACATTTTAATTTTAAATGTTCATTTACGTCAGTCAGAGAGTGATCTAATCGTTATACGATGATCTATAGCATATATATATATATATATATATATATATATATATATATATATATATATATATATATATATATATATGCTACCGAGGGACACCCGGCTTTACCCGATCATAAAATAGTTTGAATGTGATGTTTTTAATTTGTCCAGATTTCCTATATATTATTATACAGTCGTAATTTCCAAAGTAAAAAAAAAAAGAAAGTGTCGAATCAAAGCCGAAAGCAACACAAAGTTGTCAAAAAACAAATATATAACAAATAAATATTATCAAAGGCAAGATAAGTTACTTTTCTACCCAATTGGATAATTTTCTAGTGCTTTTATTTAATGTAACATGTTTATTCATCTCGAAAAACATACAGTATTTACCGATGTATTGACAAATTAAAAATGGCGTCCGACTCTCTCTTTGATACGGTAAGTTTGGAAAAAGGAGTTATAAATAAAAAAAACTAGACAAAATACTGTTAGAAACTCGCTCAATATATGTTACCGTGATATAGGCTGACATATATTCGGTACGTTTTTAACAGCATTTTGTATATTTTTTAATTTTTCACTCCTTTTCCCAAACATACCATGTCAAGGAAGGAGTCGGGTGCCATTTTTAATTTTCCAATACATCGGTAAACATTGTATGTTTTTCGAGTTGAATAAACATTTTACATTGAATAAAAACACTAAAAAATTATCCAGGTAGGTAGAAAAGTAACTTATCTTGCCTTTGATAACATTTATTTGTTATATATTTCTTTTTTTGACAATTTATTCGAATCTATGTGTACAGTATAACAAACCCAATATTTCGTATGCTTCCATTTTCATATTTATTCTATTGTTTACACGCGGAGCCTGTTAGCCGCAAACAAGTACTAAAAACATATGCAAGTCATTATAACGTCGTCCAACTGTCATTTACAGAATTTAATGCAATAACAAAAACTTGGAAATAATTAACATAGTGAAAAACCGAAGCAGGTACGTAGGAACTTTATAGTTGAAATGTATTAATTAATGTGTTACCATTTCGGAGAAAAAAACGAATCACGTAAAACTATACATTATATCAGCCAATAATATATATATATCTACAAAACCATTATGTATCTTGCTACAGTAGTTTTTATTTTTATTTTTTTTTTTACTTTTTACATAAGAAATATATATCTGTTTCGTTTTGTTTGATAAATATCCCATTTTATAATAAAAATACAAATGTAAATCGTTTTAGTAAAATTGAAACGCTAAAAACTTAGTTTTTTTTAAAAATTACATTCTATTTTATTTACTTATGTATAGTTGTTGTAAGAACTTCGACACCAGAGTCAGAAAGGAGGGCACTCTAATCTGCAAAAAGTGCTTGGGAGCCTCGTCGGCATCCCCGGTAGGCGCGCCTCAGCAGATTAACAATAAACTAAACTTTTCTCAAAGAGAGAAGGCAAAGCCTCGGAGGTTGGACCTCCTAGAACTGCACAGAAATAAACTCCTACTACAAAATCAATAGTGAAGAGGAATAGTCTATTCTATGTTGATTTTGGAGCCCCAGGATAATTGGGTCGGTTATGTTAGAATTCTTTAAAACAAATACACAATATGCACATGTAAGGAGAATACATGATATACGAAAAAGAACGATTCGTAAAAAAAAAAACAAACAAACAAACAAAAAACAATGTAAAAACAACAACAAAAATTAATAACATAAAACGCTGCATTTATAGTTGATTTTTCGTTTTAAACAATTTGGGACGCTAAAAACGTACACTGCTTATTATTTTTTTTTTCGGTTTTTATTTTCGTTCCGAAACAAGTATGTCACAACGCTAGAAATCTATGCATTAAGAATTTATTGATTACTTTTATTGGAAAATAGAATACAATGTTTTTACTTGTCTTTTTTTTTTTAATTTTTGTTATTACAATAACATTATTTATGGGTTTCGATCTGTTTCTTGAATATCTTATGCTTCTTTTTTATTATTGTTTTTTTTTGAGGGGAATAATATTTTTGGTACAGCTAAACTAAAAATAATGTTTCAATATAGTTTAAACCTGTAAAATTTCTTTTTTATTATTTTTTGTGAAAAAATACTTTTGGTATAGCTAAATTAAAAAGTAATCTATAATATAAACCTCACCTGTCTGTTTAAATGTATATATGTATGTATGTATGAATGTATGTATGTCTGCCTACAACTGAATTATTTATAGAAGTATACATTGTACATAACACACACACACACATATGTGTGTGTGTGTGTGTGTGTGTACAATTGTGTGTGCGCAATGATAAGTGTAGGAGATAGTAATTCCTGCAGGTCCGGAGATTCGAACCCAGGTACGAACCGGTCCTGGATATGACCTTAAACTATATCCAATGGTGAGGGCCCCAGCTTGCAGGCCCTAGGGAGTGTGGAGCCACCCTTTAATTGCCATTGCCCCCAGGTCCACTCTGACCCGGAGTGGTAGCACCTGTTAGGGTCCCAATTATGGGTTAAATAGAATACGACTTAAAAAACAAATATACTATATTCAAAAATCATTCTTCAAAATCACCAGATTCGGCATTAAATAACCTGAAAAGGGTTGATATGCCGTAAAACAAAACAACCAACCAACCAACCAACCAACCAGGTACGAACCCACCTTCGAGTCCATTTGCTAAGCCTTTGCCTCTAGGCCACCAAAAAAATTAAGATTTAATACACATCAAATTCGGGCGGATACATTAGACAATCCAGAATGTTCAAATGAGAACGTTGCATAATATATATATATATATATATATATATATATATATATATATATATATATATATATATATATATATATATATACATATATATATACATATATATATACATATATATACATATACATATATATATACATATATATATACATATATATATACATATACATACATATATATATATATATATATATATATATATATATATATATATATATATTAGTAATCCGCAAACAGTGTTTCGCTATATCACAGCTTTTCAGTGCTGCTAGCACCGATCCAAGACCAAAGTTCGAACCTACAACCATGAAGTTGATAGTCGGATAGTGCTCGATTTGTTTGTTTATTTACAAAGAGCTTTGCTCTACGACAAGAAAGCAGCGAGTGAAATTGTTTATGACAGTACTATACCCAAGGAGGGGGGGCTGTATTCACACACACACACATACACATATATACACATATATATAAATATATACACATATATACATATATATACACATTTATATACATATATATACATATATACGCATATATATACACACATATATATACATATATACATATATATACATATATATACATATATACATATATATACATATATACGCACACATATATATACATATATGGTGATTGTCACCTCTTGACAGAAGAAGACCATCTTTCCCTTGCTTTATTGTTGATTAGCGGGGGCTACCCGGCGTTGCCCGGGTGTTTGGAGGTGTCTGTGTTTTTGGGTAAATGAAAAGAAAAATCGTTGGCCGGGTGTTTGTTTTTTTTTTTTTTTTAAAAAAACGAAGCCTTGACGCGCAGTTGGAAAATAATAAAGCGTGAAAAAAAAAAGTGCGACGTTTAACGGCAGGTTCTCGTTTTTGACGAGTTAATAACGTCAACTTTGAGTGGTGGACAGTGTTTTATTTACCGCGAGTCTGTTCGCTTCTTTTTTTATACGAAAAAGCTTAATGCACATGCGGCGATCGAAAATTGTTGAATATTTATCTTTTCAAATCGGGCGAATTAAATAGACAGGCGACCCGATTGTTAACTCGTAGATATTATCATTTAGACGCGGTAAAAAAAGTTTTAAGAAGTTGTGAGGCGACCGATCGCTTCTTGAAAAAAAAGCCTTTCTCTGACATACACGAAAACGCGCGCACTCACACACACAAACATTTTCGCTTTTAGATTATTCATTCATTTTCATATACTTTTGAAATATTGTTATTTTTTTATTTTATTTTTTATTTATTTTATTTGAATTTTTTTATTTGTTTTTTTTTTAAATTCTATATATACATACATTTATACACACATACATATATACATGTGGAGATGTGATCAAGATGCATCAATTTCAATCTAATGTGGGAACGAAGGTGGCTCTTCAGACCATCCCTGCTCTTACACAGTCTGTTGCAAAGATCACACTTAAGCTGAGATTGAGGAATGCCAACTGGTGCTGCTCTACTGAGGATGTTCATATGACGCTTCAGGCCTCCACTCGATTTACAGACCACAGAGCAAACAGAACATCTGTGCCCCGCAGTGTTTTCCCCATCAATGAAAGATTTATCTCCATGTGATCGTTTGTGGCTAGCTAGGACAGCCCCGGATAAAGTCATTATACCGCATAAATCGCAGATGTGGTTCTGAACGAAAGCCTCCGACAGATCTGATAGATCTGACAGATTTTTCTTCCGGATATCACGCTTCATTTTTGCATGCTCATATTTTTTCTTCTCAAAGCAATCACAGACATGATAGACCAAGGAGCGCCACTTTTTATGATCATTGGAAGCACTTTCCCAACTGAACACGTCAATACCAAGAGCTTTAAGATTATCTTTGATGTTATCCTTAAAGCGTTTCCTCGGTTTATGTTGTGGACGCTTTCCTTGTGTAATTTCACCATAGAACAGGCGCTTTGGCCATCTCGTCGTCCATCCTTGTCAGATGTCCAGCCTCCCTTATCTGGTTGCGTATAATCAACTTCTCGATACAAGGTACGTCATCTCGCACGAAAACATCCATATCAGGTATAAAAGTGCTCCACCTGATGCCCAGAATGTGTCTCAGGAATTTCTGGTGCACTCTCTCCATGACTTTTATGTGTGTACCATAAGTTTTCCAGGCCTCAGAAGCGTAAAGCAGGGATAGACACTGATCTTTGTATGAAGAGTTATACCCCTGTCAGACCACACTCACTTCTCTAAGCTACCAAAAGCTTTAGTGGCACGCTGTATCCTATAGTAGACCTCAGCATCCAGAGCTCCATCTCTGGCGAGAGTACTACCCAAATACACAAATGTGTCAACTACGGCAAGTCTCTGGTTGTTGACAAAAATATTTGGTTCCACATACAAACTACCGGGTGGAGGTGTGAACATGACCTTAGTCTTCTTAAGACTAATAGTAAACCCAAAAGACGCACAGGCCCTTGAAAACAGATCCATGATATCCTGCATATCCCTCTCACTATGGGCTACGAGATCGGTGTCATCCGCATAAAGCAATTTACGAACTAGGTGCTGAAAGGTCCTTGTAGAAGCATGAAAACGACAAAGATCAAAGACCTTACCTGTTGTTCTGAAACGCAAACAAACCGCAGAAAGCAGTTCCTAAAGGCATAGGAAAGCATAGTTGCAAAATAAATAGATAAAAGTTTAGGTGCTGGGATATCACCCTGCTTCACGCCATTGTCAACTGAGATGGGTTCTGATAGGCATCCATTAAAGTTCATGCGAGCCTTCATATTAGTGTGGAGTTCCCTGAGTAATCGCAGAAATTGAGGAGGGCATCCCAACTTCCCTAGAATTATCCATAGGGCATTTCTATTCACCGTATCAAAAGCCTTGGTTAAATCAATAAAAACCTGATAAAGCGGAACTAATACACATCAAATTCGGGCGGATACATTAGACAATCCAGAATGTTCAAATGAGAACGTTGCATAATATATATATATATATATATATATATATATATATATATATATATATTTATATACACACACATATATATATACATATATATATACATATATATACATATGTATATACATATACATATATATATATATATACATATTTCTCCTGCAACTGCCGAGCAGAGAAGATCATGTCCGTGGTTCCTCTGCCCGGACGAAAGCCACTTTGGCTTTCTGGAATGACGGATGGACAAGTATACTTTAACAATCTATTGAGTAGAACTCTAGAAAATACTTTGCCAACTGCTTCCAACAAACTTATCCCACGATAACTTCCACAGTCGGTCCTGGATCCCTTTCCCTTGTACAGTGATATAAGAATTGCATCAACCCAATCCTGATGGACGGGAACACCCTTCCAGACATCAGTGATAAGATGAAGAATTTCATGAACAAGCTTATCACCCCCATGTAAGAGAACTTCCACAGGAATATCACTAAGCGCTGGAGCCCTCTCAACGTTCACTTCTTTGATTGCATCTCTAATTTCATTCTCAGATGGGAACTCAGACATTTCATGGATAAGCTTCTGTTGTGATAAAAATTCATTGATGACGTCCTCATCAACATTAGAGGGTTTGTAAAATAGATCAGAATAATGTTCATCCAACGAAGGAGAATCTTGTTAGGATCCTTTATAAGAGCAATTCCATCACCTGAGAGTAGGGGAGATGTAGATAGTGTTTGAGGACCAAAAGCTTTTTTAAGCAAATGGTACATGCGTTTGAAGTCTTTACAATAAAAAACCATTGATTTTTCATTTGGGGGAGTCGCTTTTGAAGAAGACCTTTGTTTGCTTTAAGTGTTGGAGGGACTCTCGACCTCCATGAGAGGCAGACAATATTTTATGATGCAACTCATTTTTAGCGCTTAAGAGTTGAGTTATTTCAGAATCATTGTTATCAAACCAATCTTGATGTTTAGATTTGCGGAAGCCAAGAACATTTACACTTATTTCATAGACTGTATTTTTAAAATGCGCCCATGACCCGTCAAAAGAAGTAGAATTAACTACGATTCGAAGCTTTTCACGTACACTTGGATCATCCAGCTTGGACACATCAACCTGCCTGGGAATCTTAACACCACCCGACCTATACTTCCTCCTTATACAGATTTTCAACTTCCAAAAAGTAATTTGTGCCGCATTCAGCTACACCCATAACACGCACACTACATACTTCCTTCAAATCTGCCCTCCTGGAAATAATGTAATCAATCAAGTAACCTTGTTTTGAACGAGGATGGGTTCAAATAAACCTGTGGACCTTCTTGTGGCTGAAGAAAGTGTTACAGATAGCGAGGTCAAACTGAGCACATAGATGGAGAAGATGCAGATCATTACTGTTGACCTTACCTACACCAAACCGGCCGAGTGAGTCCCAGGTGTGATGACCCTTGCCAACCCTTGCATTTAAATTACCCATGAGTAAGATCTTATCAGATAAAAGAATACAGGAAATGGTACGACTGAGATCTGATGGTATCTTCATCATGACCCACGGTAGGGACATACACAGATAAAATTGTCATATACCTACTGTGTGCAAGAGGGAAGCTCATCATCATCATAATTCTGTCAATTACACAGATTGACTGTTCAATTCTCTTCACCAAATCAGAACGTACTGCAAAGCCAATTCCACCTTCTCGTCTCAGCCCCGATGGTTTTCCTAAAAAAAAGGTGTATCCTGAGCCCACTTGCACCAATTGATCCTCACCACTCAATCGTGTTTCAGACAATGCCGCAATGTCTATGCTGTACCTAGCAAGCTTTCTTGTAACGATAGCTGTCCTACGCTCAGGTCTTTCACTATCTAGGATATCTAGCAAAGTTCTCACATTCCACGTAGCAACAGTTAGATTATTCCTCTTCTGATAAAATTTTGATTTTCCTTGTTTATTATTTGTCTTCAACTTTATCTTGTTTCTCCTGCAAATATAAAGCAGCCGCCAACCGCAGGAAGCCGACCAGCTAATAAAAGGGTAGACAATTTATAGATCATCTTTTCTAGATCCTTCCCAAATTCATGGGTGAGCAGTGTATCCCTAAAAAAGGCTGCCCAGCCGCCAAGTTGCTTCCACCCTGTAAGCGATTTAGTCGACGATGTTAGAAAAATCACTGGTCGCCTATGTGCAGATTTGCAGCTATGCACTTCCAGCCCGCTAAGCCTGTGCACGTCGCCACTCACCTATCGCCATAGGACTTTTTTTTTCTTCTTCGAAAAATATCTGCACATAAGGATCGCGACACAACATGCTTGTGCTACACATATTGTACCCTCCTGCACACTACCACTGGTTGCACAGTGACAAACTAAATAGTGAGATGACTGAGCAGTGGCAGAGTGTGCATGTTTTCTTATCACGGAGTTTTAACCTCTCCGGCAGCTAGACATATACACACACATACACATAAGCAAGCAGACATGCATATATATATATATATATATATATATATATATATATATATATATATATATATATATATATATATATATATATATATCCCTAGTTCTCACAATATAGTAACCCTCCAGAACTTGAGAGGGAGGCTAACAGGTACTACACCTTGACCAAGGGTGACCTGGAACTATGCAAGGCAAAGGCGTTCATCTCCCTGAGGTAGTAGGTATACCTGCATATATATATATACACATGTATATACATGCATATATATACATGTATATACATGCATATACATATATATATATACATATATATTCATATATATATATAGATATATATGCATACATATATACATATATAAATATATACATATATATTCAAGCAAATATTATTAAATGCAACGGAGACCCTTTGCTTTATTATTCTTGTTTTTAATTTTTCGATTTTCCGTATAACCTTTTTTGTATTAAAATCAGAAATATTAATAAAAGTTCCATACTTGTTGCTTTCACGAGCGCTTTCGATTCGTCCACGAATCATCATTAGGTATTGAAGTAAAAGTCCGAGTGAGCGAAAATGAGAATTAAAAGTGAAAACTAAAATATACAGTAAACGTCGATAAGTAAAAATATATAGAGTCGATGAAAAGTCGATCAAAAATATAAGTCGATTAAAATTCAAGTATTAAAATCTGCAAGTTCGTGGACACCGTTAACAAAGTCCGTCCAATACGAACTTCGCAAGACATTTTAGAACGTTACTGCTTTTCTCGGATGCAATATCACTTATAGTGGGTTGAATGGTTCTAATATATGACGCTTCAAGAATTTTCAATTTTTTAATATTATTTTCATGTTGTATAATTTTTATGTTGTCAACGAGGACCTTTCTAAGATTGGAGAGGGAGGCAGTTATGTTCTTTTATCAAATGTTTATATATGGAATTAGTATTATTTAGATGCATGGTCATTCGCCGGGACATCGTTGCCGTTGTATGCCCAATGTATGTATTATTTTCAGAGTTACATTCTCCCATAGAGCATTTAAATTTATACACTACATTGATTTGCTTCAGCGTTTTTATAGCCGGCGAGGAGTTATTTCTAACTACAAGGTTTTGTGTTCTAAATTTCTTGTAGTAGATAATAAATTTAATTTTAGAATTACTGTCAACAGGCGTCAATTATCTACGTATGATATTTTTAATTGCGTTTTTTCCGATTCTGAAGTTCGGTGTCATTTGATTTGGATTTCTGATATTGCAGTGTTGGCTAATATATATATATAGCATTTCAGCCCAGCGTTTGGATGTGTATGTTGAGCAAAAAAAAAAAAAAAAAAAAAAGAAGTGGCAGTAGGAAAGCAGGCTCGAACCCGTATCGCCAAGGAGGAAAAGAACGGGAAAAGACCTGACGTCTTTGCTGTTACGACCACCGACAAACCGGAAGTTACGTAAATTAAGGCTAGACAATCGAAAGGATAGGATGACTTTAAAAAATATCGGCGAAAAAAGCGACCCCCTCCTGTTGAAAAGTGCCCCTTAAAGGTGAAAATATTAATATTGTAGCCAATTTTTCGATATTTGTCGTCTGAAAGACCGAACATCAAAACGATACTGATCTTGTAAAAATCCGTCGCCTGTGTGAAAAGTTTTAGGCAGACATGCAAACATTTATGCATAAATTTATGCATTGGTAGCTCAAATTTTCGTCCCAAGCCAATTAAAAAGCTTGCCCTATCTCTGAATACCCTTTATGTAAAATTTCAAATGTTTAAACCAGAAATTGTCTGAGTAATTTGGTAGAGACCGCAAAGGTCAATTTTTTAAAACTTTGACCCCTATTATGATCCCTTAACATTTATTGTTTTGGGCTCAAATCAAGTTATTAAATTAAATCCATGTCCAAGGAACTTATATCATAAATTTCAATTGTTTAGACCTAAAATTGTCGGAGGAGTTTGGTAGAGTTCTGAAAGGTCAAATCGTTGAACTTTGACTCCTTAACAGCCAAATTTCTGGGCGAAAACCGATCACAAAGATTTTCGCAAATCTCCATACCCTGTATATCAAACTCCGAGTCTGTAGACTGAAAATTGACAGAGATATTGTGTAGGGAAATGTACACAGACAGACACACACACAGGCAGACACACAGATAGACACGTTCACTTTATATATATATATACACATATATATATACATCATGATTGCAACGTCTTGTCAGACGAGTGCCACTCCCTCAGACATTTAAAATCCATGAGCCCAAATGCCTGAGGGAGTATCTATACAAAGATGATGTTACAAAGTCTTAGCTTTGTACGACAGCTAAGTCTCTCTCTCGGTTCAAAATGTTGAGATCCAGCAACAAGCAAGAGCAAGATAGCCAGCAACAAATTAAACAGCAGACCAGCTTAATGTGGGGACTGGTCTCCCGCTTTATGGTTTTTTAAATCAGAGATTTGCTTCTCCTAGAAAGGTTGCCTTCACCACGGCTTACGGGAGCCCTCTCCACCCCAATACACATATACACACACACACAAATATACACGGTGCTAGTTGGCCGTTGACCCAGAAAAAGAGTTCATTCGCCCTTTGGAAGGTCTTGTTTTTAATCCTCCAGGGAGACTAGCCGCCCTCCTCACCAAACAAGTCTGGTGGGGGAACCAGTTTAGTCGCCGGTGACCCGACCATGAGACAGGTAGTACTGGGTTACATGGTACCAGTAGCATATGACATGACCTGACACAAATATACATATACATATATATACATACATATACATATATACATATATATACCTAGATATATATACATATGTATATATATATATATATATATATAAAATATATATATACATATATATACATACATATATATACATATATACATATATATATATATACATATACACATATATATATATACATATACACATATATATATAAACACACATATATATATATGCATATATATCTATATGTAAATGTAGGTATATATACGTGTGTTTATATACATATCTTCCTCTACCAGGCTGGTCAAAAGTACTGTTAAACTTTGTATTTTGGTTTTAAGCTTATATTTTCATATTTAATTTTTGTTTCTGCATTACAGATTAAAGTTCGTGTTTTAATAAAATGATATTAGCATTTATCGTACAATTATTTGATATCGTAATCAAAAATGGGAGCAAAAAGAATTGAAATTGCTACTCTACTACATGCGTCCCATTAAATAACAGACATTGCAAAGCTCCTTAATGTGAGTCGCCTGTACGGTGAATAGAGTTGCATGCCGTATGGCCAATGGAGAAACCCTCAAGGATCGACCCTGCAAAGGAAACCCCAAGTTGTGAAGACTAAGACGATCAAAAAGGTGTTTGAGAACAATCCAACCCTTAAAATGACACCTCTAGCCAATATGAAGGGGATCTCAGTGTCAACTGCCAGGAGGGCCGTTAAACTAGGTGGAAAGAGCTTGAAACTCATAAGAAAACCGCTGTTGACGGTTGGGATAAAAAAAGCGCCTTGAACGCAGTAAAAAGCTTCTCAACAACATCAAAAGCCATGGAAGCCGAATCATTATTTTTTTTCAGACGAAAAGGTCTTCATCGTCGACCCTATCGTGAATAAACAGAATGACAAAGTAGCGTTCTTCGGTCAAGATGTCTCTGTAGTGCGTAATGTCTCCAGGACAAACCATCCTGCATCAGTTATGATGTTTGGAGTTGTTTCTTCAAATGGGGAGAAAATACCTCCAATGTGGTTCCCCACTGGATACCGGTTTACCGTCCGTGACTATAAACATGTTCTTCGAGACAAAACTGCTTCATTGGATCAAGAGGGTCGTCAAAAAGTCCGATGATGTCTTTCAACAATATTAGGCACCCTCGCACACCGAAAAAATCGTTCAAGACTGGTTGAGGGAAAACATCAATTTTTGGTTGAAGGATTTTTGATCAAGGCGTGCAAGTGTCGTCACAGTAGCGTAGAAGACTTGAAGGCTGCTGTGAACCGCACGTGGTCTTCAATGAGCAAGGAGTACATTCGTAAAGTTCGTCAAGGGTTCAGACCACAGCTGAGCGGTGTCATTAATGCTGATGGAGGTCATATTGAGTAAACATTCTGCTTGAAGATAATATACCACGTATTTAATTATTTTTGTTGTCTTTATCTACGATAGCGTGTGTGTTCTTTTGTGTGCCACTCTTACATCCGGGTAGTTTAATTGTTATGTTCTTCTATTTCTTGTCATGAATAATTTTTCCAAGAATTCTTCATAAGTTTTGGTTTCTGTTTGGCACTTAAATCATCTATTTTTTTTTATAAATAATTTTTTCAAGAATTCTTCATAAGTTTTGGTTTCTGTTTCGGATGAAGGAACTCAAGTTATATATATATATATATTTATTTTTTTTAATATTAAGTTTTTATTTCGGTTTCGATTCAAGCTAATGCACCCGAGTCATATGGGTATATATTTTTTTTATTTTTGAAATCGCAATTTTGTAACATATAAAAATCAACAGAACATGAACTCTATAATAAGATATATGAAATCTGAAAGAATTAAAATATCATATTTAAGCGTACTTTACGACCGGGCTTTACCGGGCGTCTCCGCTAGCTTAGATAAATACTTTTGCAGTTTTAACAAAAAAGCTACAATAATATCAGAGAGTCTCCATTTACACTGAACATTTACAGAATGTCAACATCAATATATTACATATGAATGAGTCCCCTGTGGAATTTCCACAGGTCCCACTAGTAAAAAGTAAATCAATACAACGTAAACCCAAAATACAAAAGTGTAACAGAACTTTGGACCAGACCAGTACATAGTATTTTCTTAGCGTATGAATATCTTCAGTGTGTTGTGCACAGGAATATTATATTGGATTGTAATCAGAAAACTATATATAAAAAATAATTAAGTAATATATTTAATAACGTTCGTATCCTGTTTTCCGAAATTACTTTCATTTTAAGGCTTCCGACAGGATGACATCAAAGAAACCATCCATAATTACAAAAAAGACATCCAGAAAATATCCATACAAAACTCTTACGGAGTTGTGAGCATAAAATGCTAAAAACGTGTACTTCTGTAGCTTCTTCTTTTTTATTATAGTTATTTCGTCGTACGAAATGTTTTTTGAAAATCAAATTAAAATGTTGTAGCTATAAATATAACAAGAAGCTGTGTTATTCGGACTGTTATTCTAATCTTGGTTGTCGTATTCACAACGTTTCGGCCGATGTATCCTTCGATCTCCTTCAGGTGCTCTTGTTGAACTTGATAATCTTCAACTCGGACGCGGAAGCATCGGTAGAATTTCGAACCAAATCCGTTATTTAATACACTGAGGGTAGATTGTTTTCATTCTGTCAGTCATGGACGGCTAGAACCGTTGATTTTCTGTTGCTTTGTTCTGAATCGTGTGGTGTAACGGAGGATAGCATTCGTTAATAATCAGTTTTAAGTGATAAGCTTCTTGAGATAAATTTTTTATTCATTTATGAATTCTTTTCATTACATTTTCACCCCAAACAAGGCACATTGCCACTTTGATGTAGGGGGATACTATCAGGGACCTAAGTTCCAGGGGTACTATGTGAGTAGTTGGGCAGCAAGATGTCTGTTCACATTACACTTGAACTTCTGCATGTCAGTACAGTTGGAGAAGCAGGAAACCGGAAGAGAATTCCAAAGTCCTGCCGTTCTGGAGAAGAAGCCAATAGAGTAAAAGGCTTTCTTACGCCCAGGGATCTCAACCGTATAGGGATGGGACTTTGCTGCTTGTCAGGTTTGTCGGGTGTATGTTCGTCGAGAGGGTACAAGTGCTTGTAGTTCGTCAGAGCATCCAGCATTAAAATACTTGTAAAACAGGCAGAGGGATGCAACATTTCGTCGGTGGGACAGAAACTGAAGTTTAGATGACAATTCAGGACCTATTAGGTTAGCGACTCTCTTTTGGACCCTGTCCAGATGAGACTAGTAGGAGATGCACCAGCCCAAATGTGACAGCAGTACTTCATACATGGGCGAATGGTGGCTTTGTAGAGGCACAGGATACTTTCAGGCGTAAGTAACTTCCTAGCACGATAGAGAGAGCCCCCTTTTTTTGCAGCAGCCTTAGCAATGATCTCAATGTATCTATTCCAACTCATGTTTCCTGTGAACGTTAAACCAAGAAGTTTGAACGAAGTGCTCTCAGGTAAAATATCTCTAGCCATAGCTATTGGTGGTTGGTAAGGTTTCGTGTAATTATTAAAGGAAACTAGCTTTGTCTTGGAAGCGTTGAACGTTACCATCTATTTATGACCCCATTCCACTACAGACTGAAGGTCTTCCTCTAGGGTTTCAGCCATTACCTTAGATATGTGCCCATTAGTTTTCCCCATGTGCCTGCTATAGAGCGTGGTGTCGTCGGCAAATATTTCCATTTCAGTGACAATCTTATCAGGTAAGTCATTTATGAATATCAAAAATAATAAAGGTTCAAGGATCGATCCCTGAGGTACACCCGCATTTATATCACATTTTTTAGACGTACGCCAATCGAGGACAATCTAGATTCTTCTGCTATTTAGGAAGGATTTAATGAGAATTCGTCTAGTAATACCATAGGATGCGATTTTCATGAGAAGACCATTGTGCCATTTCTCTGTCAAAAGTCTTAGATATATCTAGAGCTACTGCCCCCCCATGCCTTATCCAGTGCTTGGTATAAACGTTCAGAGATTACAGTTGGAATATCTGCAGTAGAACGGGCTTGCCTAAATCCATATTGGTGGTCTGACAGAAGTTTATCAGATTGATTAATTAAAGACTCAAATATTTTGGCGAAAAGAGGGAGGAGGCTAATTGGGCGATAATTTAATGGGTCAGTTCTTTCGCCAGAGTTTTTGTAAACTGGTACCACAGAGGCAGTTTTCCAGCAGCTAGGAAAGCAAGATTCGCATATGCATTTTTAGAGAGAACAGGAGCGACCTTTTAATAGCACAGCTTCAATCCCTACTACTACTACTACTACTACTACTACTACTTCTTCTTCTTCTTCTTCTTCTTCTTCTTCCTCTTCTTCTTCTATATAAACGAAATTTATGTTTATAGAAGGCAGAACAATGTAGAAATGTAACGGATAGAATCACACTGAAGCAACTTAAAGTATAAGAGTGGAACCGGCCCTGCAGTTTCACTTTATTGAATCAATATATAGGTGGGGCAAATATCAAATTTGGCACTTGTGCAGTTTAACGCCACAACCAAGCAAATTTAGGATGTCCTTCTTAACATGGGGAGGGAGAACTTTGTTCACTCTACGGAACTCTCCTAAAACGAAAACAATTTTGTTGGTGGTGCTAAACTGCACTAATGCCTCAAATGTAAGCAAGATAATGAAAAGAATTAAAGATCTAAGTTATCCTCTCTTAAAACTTTGATCTTTAATTATTTTCATTATCTTTAAAAATATTTTCCGGCTCAATTGTACTATAGGAACGTTTGGAATATCTTGGTCATTTCGTTTTTTTTTGTTGAATAAAATCTGTTCTTTGTATAATAGGTGTTTTTTTTTTTTTTTAAATTTTGTATCACCCAAAATTGGACATCCTATGATAGATATATTCCACGCTTGACTTTATAAAATGACAAACCTTTTTGAATAAATTAACGAGAAAATGATCTCAATAAAAAGTCTTTATATAATAATCTTATATTCCATGATTAAAAAACAGACAACTCTTAGCTGTTATTTCTGCCCCATCCTCTATGTGTGTGTGTATATGTACAATCATATCTGTATATATACATACATATGCATTTTATATAACATTCTATATGAAATGCACCAGGCATGTTTTAAAGTCAAACACACGCCTGACGAGGGGATGACTTCCCGAAATATCACGGATATGCCACCTGACCACCTGACGCAAGTAAGAACAGAAGAACATATTACATATAGAAAGTTATATATATATATATATATATATATATATATATATATATATATATATATATATATATATAACTTTCTATATGTAACCCTGACCACCTGTAAGAAGAGGAGGACATATTACATATAGAAAGTTATATATATATATTTATATATAACTTTCTATATGTAATATGTTCTTCTGTTCTTACAGGCGGTCAGGTGGCATATCCGTGATGCTATATTTTGTGCTTCCTTTTTTAAAATTTAATATGTTTTTAACTCTTTTACACATGTCTTGATTCAATAAAACTGCATGGCCAGCTTGACAATTTTACCTTAAGTTGCTTCAGTATGAGTCTATCCATTACATCTCTGCATTATTCTGCCTTCTATAAATCTAAATTTCATTTATATACACATTAAACAATGCTTCAAACAAACTACTTTAATCTACTATTTCTTCTTCTTTTTCTAATTCTGCTGCTGCTACAAAATAATAATTAGCTGACTCGGACTTTATTGGCTACAACATCGAGATGTAAGAGAAGGTACCACTTGTTTTCTCGGACTGCGCCACTTACCCTTAACCCTCCACCATATGATGCTGAGTATTTATCAATGAAACATCAAGTACCATTTTTTGAGTTTTTCATATGATTCGATCGAGGATTGAACCTTAGTGTCCCGGTCCATTAGAGAATACACTAACAATTATACAAAATGATAATGATAAGGTTTAATTCAACAGATTTGCCCTTCCTCTTCGACGTACATACTCCATGCAAGCTGCAAAATTCCACTCCTTCACCGTTAAGATTCTTAGATGCCCGAAAGCTTTCTACTTTAATATTTTCTCTCTTTGCTAGACATTGGAATTCCCTCCTTGTTTCCTGATTCCTGGCTGTACTAAGCCGCAGAAGTTTACATGTAACGTAAACAGACATCTCGCTGCTCAACTCCCCCACAGTTCTCTGTTAGACACGATTCAAAATAGTATCTCCTTACGTTCCCAGTCACAAGTGAAAAGAGTAAAGAAAACTTATTTCACTTATTGAAATAATGAATTTAATAAAATTTAATAATTTTACTTCTTTATTGTCAGAGTTTTGTGTTTTCATTTACGCTCTATGAATAATTCTTATTACAAAAAAATAAGGCTACGATCCCGATATAAACATGGACATGGTATATAAAAATACTTGGTAAAATTCGGTTGTACGTTGTAAGTTACACGTTTCCGGAGGTTGAAGGTTCAATCCTCTGTGCGAGCAATGTTCAGAACACAATTGCAAATTACTTACGGCCTCTACCTAATTACGGCCAACAGAATGACAGCATTCTATCTCCGTGGATTAAATAAAAGGATCCCGTTCGAAATTCCGTGCAGAATCCCGAGTTAGACAAGATACACCTGGAGAAGGTTGGAGATTACATCGGCCAAAATATTGTGAAAATAATACTTAAGACGAAGACAGTAGTCTAAATAATCCAAATAATTGATTGAAGTAAACAGTGCACATGATATAGAATATTATTTCTTAGTGATAGAAAAAAACACTCATTTAAAGAATAGTTAACATTTTTTTTTAGTTAGGATTTTTAAAATTCCTCCGGGCAACACCGGGAAACGGGGCATGCTAGTACTTAATAAAACGTTAGAAACATAAGGAAACTATGTATCTCAGTTACAGACAGATACATAACCAATATGCGTGTAAGATTTTTGTAGTTTTATGGAAACGCTGTTACTTGGAACTTTGCCATCGTATCGGTATTAGACATGAATCATATACATTCTTGAATATCTGTTATGTACCTGCGTTGAATGCTATTGAGAAGTCCTTTAGAGCTAAACTTCATTGACAACAGGCATTCATATTTGTCGTGTTCAGAAACGCCATTTTTCCTCACCGGAAGCGGAAGTTCTGAATAGCTTACGTGCAGTCTTTTGGTCGCCACCATCTTGTCTCCGACGCTTTTCCATAACCAATAGTCAATATTTACGTTGATTTCTATTCAAAACGGAAGTCGATCTGCTTACCCTAACCCTAATCCTAACCCTAACACTGATCCAATCTGCGTACCAGGGGGTAAACAGTAGACAAATGCGTCAACTACAACAATACATTCAATTCTTTCAAATTCTTTTGCGTAAGCGAGATCTTTGTTCTGATTTACACAAAGTCGTATTTTCTTAGTATTACTTTGCTTATTCGGACTACTATTCGCATCAAGTTATTTTCAAAACGTTCCGGCCGTCGTCAGATATATCTTGTCGAAATCGGAAAATTTTAAGCGGATATATATATATATATCCGCTTAATATATATATATATATATATATATATATATATATATATATATATATATGTATATATATAAATTCGTATTCCTGTTTGTTTGTTTGTTTGTTCACAATTTGATTAATATATACAAACGGTTTCTTACTTTACTCTTTCAATTATTTCTATATATAGTATGATTCTTGCAAAGTATGCAATTAAGAGATCACCTCATTTCCATATTACATTAAGAAAAATCGATTTTATTAAATAGCGGTATCTTAGTTAAAATTTCTAGCGAGAGAATTTTGTTAAGTTTTCTATTTAAAATATTATTAGATAACACACACACATAACTTGAATTCCTACTAGACATTATCCTCGAGTGTCTAAGCTCTCTCTGTACAGGGGTTTGTTAGAACAATCTGGCATGAGGATACTTTTTCCATAGAAGTAAACCCTGACCAAATATTCAAAATCACATAGTATTCGCTGCCCAAATAAGATCTCCTCACTATGGCTAACCCATATTAGCTTTTACGAGGAATGGTGCACCTTGTGCAAGTGATGTTACCTCAAGTAATAGCACGAAGCTGGATACTCCACCAGACTAGATATATTCTTGTCCTGGAATCCAGTAAACCAATAGACCAAAATGAAAGATATACTACAACGTATGAAACTGGTTAATTGGGGAGAGGAAAATGATGTTCTACATGTCTTTACTAACTCAGAACTTAAATGGAACATTCGAATATCTATGTATCTCATATAGACTTCAAGTGTTAGCCCCAGGTCGTAGGCCCCTTGATTTCTGAGACCTTAAACTGAAGTAAAATAAAACAAAAAAGGGAAAGATATATATATATATATATATATATATATATATATATATATATATATATATATATATATACATACATACAGATGGTCATATGTATATGTATATATATAGATGGTCATATATATATAGATGGTCATATATTTATATAGAATGTCATATATATATATATATATATATATATATATATAGATGTCATATATGTGTTTATATATGGTCATATATATGTATATATATAACGGTCATATATATATATATATATAATGGTCATGTATATATGTATATATATGTATATATATGGTCATATATATATATGTATATATATATGGCCATATATATATGTATATATATATCGTCATATATATATGTATATATAGATATGGTCATATATATGTATATATATATATGGTCATATATGCATATTTATGTCAGGTCATGTCATGTGCTACTGGTACCATGTAACCCAGTACTACCTGCCTCATGGTCGGGTCACCGGCGACTAAACTGGTTCCCTCACCAGACTTGTTTGGTGAGGAGGGCGGCTAGTCTCCCTGAAGGATTAAAAACAAGACCTTCCAAAGGGCGAATGAACTCTTTTTCTGGGTCAACGGCCAACTAGCATCGTGTATATTTGTGTGTGCGTATATGTGTATTGGGGTGGAGAGGGCTCCCGTAAGCCGTGGTGAAGGCAACCTTTCTTGGAGAAGAAAATCTCTGATTTAAAAAACCATAAAGCGCATTAAGCTGGTCTGCAGTTTAATTTGTTGCTGGCTATCTTGCTCTTGCTTGTTACTGGATCTCAACATTTTGAACCGAGAATGAGACTTAGCTGTCGTACAAAGCTAAGACTCTGTAACATCTTATTTGTATAGATACTCCCTCAGCCATTTGGGCTCATGGATTTTAAATGTCTGAGGGGGTGGCACTCGTCTGACAAGACGTTGCAATCATCATATGCATATATATGGTCATATATGTATATATGTGGTCATATATATATATGTATATATGGTTATATATATTGTATATATATATATATATTAGTCATATATATATGTATATATATGGTCATATATATATATATATGGTCATATATATATATGGTCATATATATATATATAGATGCTCATATATATATATAGATGCTCATATATATATATATATATATATATATATATATATATATATATCGGTGAAAAAATCACTAGACCGCCGGTCGAGTGTGAGGGAAAATTTACTCGACCCAAATATTTTTACTCGTCCGACTTTATGTCTTTGTTTCAGTCAATAATAGTAAATAATTTTACAACTATTCAAGAAATTACCGTGTTTATAATCTTACAATCTTACAAGAAAATATTTGGTTAACTCTTGTAAATCAACTATTCTATTACTACAAACATTTCAGTAAATATTCAACGAAACGTTAAAATACAACACCAGTTTCTTTATATAGCATCATTCATATTATTGTTCCATAGAAATAAGAATCATTTCCTCGGATGCTTGACGGAACAATGCGTTTTTTTCCTCTTTCAAATGTTCGTCTTTACTTTTGTAAGCATGAAGTGTATGTAGCTGTAGCATCGAAGAATTTTTTTTCCAAATGAATTTCAAAATCAGAGAGCTAAATGAAGGCGACATTTTGACTACACACCGAATGTGTAAATTTGATCTTGTGTTGACCTTCAGCTTGACCACTCTTTTTTCAATACGATATTCCAACGGACTAACAGCTAGAAATGAAAGAATTCACAAATGATGAAAATTAGGTCATTCTAAGTCACCGCATATTTCAGAGTCGTAAAATAAATGAGTTTTTCCCCGTTTATTTATTTAAAGAAATTTTATCGACTGACGGGTAAGTGATTTACGACTTGTAGTCACCCCAAGCAATTTTCAATCGACTGTGGCGACCGGTCGTGTGAAGTATCAAAGGCTGGTCATATATATATATATATATATATATATATATATATATATATATATATATATATATATATGTGCGTGTGTGTATGTTGTCATATATATATGTTGTCATATATATATATATATGTATATATAGTAATTTATCAAATATATATGGCGATTAAGCTACACTGAATCATCCACTCTAGGACTCCATATAAAAACGATAAACAACCACAGAATTCGCGCATAAGCCTGAGGAGTCGTAGAGTGGACGAAACGCGGACTATTCAGTGTAGCTTAATCGCAATATATATTTTATAAATTACTAACTAGCTCTACCTACGTATTGAGCACATTTGAAGTAAATACTTAAAGTTTACACATAAATCTATACTTTCGTATATTAATTTTATGTGAGTAAATTAAGTAGTTATATATATATGTATATATATATATATATATATATATATATATATATATATGGTCATATATATGTATATATATGGTAATATATATATGGATATATATGGTCATATATGTATATATATAAGGTCATATATATATATATAAAAGGTCATATATATTTATATATATGTTATATATTTATATATAATGTCATATATTTATATATAAGGGCATATATATACATAAGGGCATATATATATTTATATAAGGTCTCTATAGAATTTCAAATAAGAACCCTTTATTGTATCCACGAGGGTAGATTATTCTAGTTTTCTCAGCCATGACCGTGTATAAGTAACGCAGTGCATGAAGATGTTTAGTAACAATAAGATCTACACGACCGTCATATTGAGATTGAAGGTTCAATCCTCACAATAGAATAAAACTACACAACCCAATCAAAATAAAAATCACTGAAGATTTCTTGTCATAAGTGACGAAATCAAATTTATATTCCCAGTAAATTAATGAAGCATTCAGTCCTTATACATCCTCGAGATGCACCTAAATATAGTCGGAGATAACAAGGAGTTTGAATAATACAAATAAGATAACTTATCAATCCTCAACTCGTACTTTTTATCTGTATTTATTTGCTTCCCCACGAGTCAAAATGTGACACAAGGACGTTTTTAATGTGGGTAAAAACCACTTCTCTCCGAAAGGTACCTTATTCAATTTTTTTTAAATTGTATTTCAGTTACAAAAACTGTAAGTAACAAGACCACAGTGTAGTATCTGTTCACCTTTTCTTCACCTTTTCTGTCCTCGGTCAGTAGAGGGAAATCCTTCATGACTGAGGCAATTTTAATTTTTGTGTCTATCCAGACTGCCCCACTTTAGGTAGCTGGATTTTCCCCTACATTAAAAACCGACCTTGTGTCTAATTCCGTCCTCGTTGGAAGGCAAGTGAATAGGAACATAAGTTGTAAGTAAATATTCGAATACAGTTAAACAAATGTTTATCAGAAAGTGCTCAATAAGAAGCAGAGCATTATAATATTCTTATATATTTTACAATTATTTTTTATTCATTATTTAAACAAACATTATTGGCTACATATGTGCATACATGTTTCAGTTGTGTTTTCTTTCATAACTGACGGAACAAAATGTATTTTCCCAGTAAATTAATTAAGGATTCAGTTTAAAATTCTTTATAAATCCTCGAAATGCATCTAAAGACGGAAATCTTCCGATAAAAAAGAGTTTATTGCTGATGTTAGATTTCGAAAAAAATAAAAAACAGAAGAAAGAAAGAAACAGCATTTGCAGCATATATGAACGTATGTAATAATGTTTGTATAAATAAAGAAAGTATACTATATAATTATATTAAAGATTCATGAACTCAGACTTACATTCGTAAGTTAGATATTAACATGTTGTATATATATATATTAAAGATTCATGAACTCAGACTTACATTCGTAAGTTAGATATTAACATGTTGTATATATATATATATATATATATATATATATATATATATATATACAACATGTTAATATCTAACTTACGAATGTAAGTCTGAGTTCATGAATCTTTAATATATATATATACAACATGTTAATATCTAACTTACGAATGTAAGTCTGAGTTCATGAATCTTTAATATAATTATATAGTATACTTTATTTATACAAACATTATTACATACGTTCATATATGCTGCAAATGCTGTTTCTTTCTTTCTTCTGTTTTTTATTTTTTTCGAAATCTAACATCAGCAATAAACTCTTTTTTATCGGAAGATTTCCGTCTTTAGATGCATTTCGAGGATTTATAAAGAATTTATATACAATATATATATATATATATATATATATATATTAGCAGAGAGACCCGACGTTGTCCAGGATTGAATGAGAATCAACGAATGCTTCACACCTCAAATACTTTTATTCTCATTGAAATCGATGAAATCACCCATTCGTCAATCAAATCGATTGGTCGCTTGCCCTAATTGGGAACCTACCGCAGTGCTCCAGCAGGAAGCTCACATACCTCTCCAAAGTGACTCAGTTCATTACACATTGTAGTCTACATTGCACTGTAGAGAACATACTGTTGATTTCATACAATTATTTTAATATAATGACTTTAATTAAAGTTTCAAATGCAAAAAATCAAGTATCATAGTTTTATTGCGCTCTAGACAGAAACATTCAATTCGAATGCGCCCTGGTCTTATCAAAGTACATATTGTTTATTATGATACGTCGGCTCGTTCTGCTTGTGCGGTATTTTTTTTTTGGTGGCATTGTTGGGAAATTACTCAGTGGGTTGGTTGGTTGTTTTTGTTTTACGGCATATCAACCCTTTCTAGGTCATTTAATGCCGAATCCAGTGATTGTGAAGAAAAGGTTTTTAATAGAATATGTATATATTTTTTCCAGTCAGTTTCTATTCAACCCATAGTTGGGACCCTAACAGGCACTACCACACCGGGTCAGAGTGGACCTGGGAGCAATGGCAATTAAGGGGTGACTCCACACTCCCACCAGCCCGCAAGCTGGGGCCTCACCATCGGATATGGTTTAAGGCCATATCCAGGACCTACTCTGTGGGTGTGTGTGGAATCGAAATGGAATGCCCCAAGCAAGTAGTCAGAAAGAGTTGCGGTAGATGTTTATTTAGTTTGCTATAGAACCTACCGAAAGAATGGTTGACCGAGTCAATATATATAACTTTTTGTAACATACGAACTAGTATGTTACAAAAGTTATTTTAAAAAAATGTCCGGGGAAAAAGGCAATCAATATATGTTAAGTAAAGAATTATGGGGATTAATAGAAATTGTATAGAAATATACAGTTTTGTAACTTATATATATATATATATATATATATATATATTTTAGTTTGTAACTTATATATATATATTTGTAACTTATATATATATATATATATATATATATATATAACAAAATAAGATATACGAAAAATAAATGAAGTGTAAGATAAAATAAATATGTAGAAATATAAATTTTCGAAAAAAATCTCAATCGAAATTTATGAGAAGATTAAATGAAAAGGAGAGAATTTTAAATAAGTGTTCGTAATGAGAAGTGTTTTGTTTTGATTAGTTAGTCAAAGAAAAAAATCAATTTTGGTAAGTTAATGAATTTGTATTTATAAAAATAAATGTTATTTAAAGTGTAAACTTCAAGTTAATGGAAAAAATGTAAGAACTATTTTAAAATATTAAAAAAATGTTAGGTTGTATTTATACTGTAATTGAGATATTATCGCCTGTGAATTTTTGATTTAAGACAGTAAATTGTCAAATTGTATCAATAAACGTCTTTTCAATTAACGGAACAACATTAAGAAGTTACGTTGTAAAGCAAAAAACGAAAATAAAGAGAAAGAGAAAACACGCTGAAATGGTCGTGTGTGTATGTGTGCGTCTGTGCGTTTGTGCGTGTCTGTGAAGTGTGAAGTAGTAGTACGAACAATTCCATAACAGGAATATGGTGTCAGTGTCGGTCTGGCTCGTCGCTAACAACGACCTGGACAAATATAATTATATATATATATATATATATATATATATATATATATAATTATATATATAATTATATATATATGTGTATATATAATTATATAGATATGTATATATATAATTATATATATATGTATATATATGTATATATATGTATATATATGTATATATATAATTATATATATGCATATATATTTAATTATATATGGCATATATTATATATGTATATATGTGTGTGTGTGCGTGTATGTGTGTGTATGTGCTTCTATTACCGTTTTTTGGTCTGATTAGTTACATATGTTTCCGCTACCAGAATCGAATTAACGATCTGGTAGTGGTAACATATGTAACTAAGAAGACAAAAAATGGTAATGAAAACATATTTTGCGCTACAGTATTATTGAGCACTTTTTCAGTTTTATACCATTTACCATTTACTCACCACACACACACACACACACACATATATATATATATATATATATATATATATATATATCTCGAAAGAAATGAATAGTATATGATAGGTGAATTTCTATGTTAATAATGTAAGTATATATGAATAAATCTATAGTATATGCGTAAGTCATGATGCATGAGTACGCGTATAAGTATGGGAGCTCGTTCGCATAGAATCCTGATAAAAATATTAGACACGTTTTATCTTGGTTTTCGTATTTTTCATTTTCTTCTTTTAATTTTTGGAAGCAGGAACTATCAAGATGATATCCGCCTTATCGCCCTGATCCGTGTATTATCGGAGAAATGGTCTCCTGTATTGCAACGTGCAAAAGCTAATCATCGTAGCAATAGTTAACCAGAGGAGAAAGCAGCATTTTCTTACTTATAAGACGTTTGCTTACTTTGTTACATGAAGCGAACGGAAATGGATGTTTGTTTATTTCATATTTCTGGACGGTTGGTTGTTGCACTTAAAAACTTAGCGTATAAGTGTGAGTTTCGCTATATAATTAAAATAAATGAAAATATAAACTAATTTTTTTTTAATTCAATTTTCACCACAAACAAGGCACAATGCCACTTTGAAGCAAGGGGCTACTATTAGGGACTTAATTAGCGGGGTCATTATGAAGGGAGATGAGTAGAAAGATGTTTGTTAACATTACACTTGAACTTCTGCATATCATTGCAGTTGGGAAAGCAGAATCCCGGAAGGGAGTTCCAAAGACCCGCAGTTCTGGGGAAGAAACTATTGGAGTAAAAGGCTTTCTTGCACCTAGGGATCTCTACTGTAAAGGGATGAGACTTAGTAGCTTGTCGGGGAGGTACAAGTGTTTGCAGTTCGTCAGAGCATTCACTATTAAAGTATTTGTAGAACAGGCAGAGGAATGCAACATCTCGTCGATGGGACAGAGGCTGAAGCCTAGATGACAGTTCAGGACCTATCAGGTTGGCGACTCTCTTTTGAACCCTGTCCAGGAGCGAGAGACAAGCAGCAGATGCACCAGCCCAGATGTGACAACAGTACTCCATACATGGGCGAATGGTTGCCTTATAGAGGTATAGGATACTGTCAGGCGTAAGTAGTTTTCTAGCACGGCAGAAGGAGCCAACCTTCCTTGCAGCAGCCTTGGCAATGCTCTCAATGTATCTATTCCAGTTCATATTCCCTGTAAACGTTAGGCCGAGGAGTTTAAAAGAAGTACTTTCAGGCAATGTGTTCTTGGCCATTGCTATTGGTGGCAGAGAAGGTTTCTTGTAGTTATTGAAGGAAACAAGCTTAGTCTTAGCAGCATTGAATGTGACCAACCATTTTTGTCCCCATTCCACTACGGATTGGAGGTCATCCTCTAGTGTTTCTGCCATTTCCTTGGATATGTGTTCATTTGTTTTCCCCTCATATCTGTTATAGAGAGTGGTGTCATCGGCAAATATACCCATCTCCGAAATAATTTTATCAGGGAGGTCATTTATGAATATCAGGAATAATAGAGGTCCAAGGATAGACCCCTGAGGTACTCCCGCATTTATGTCATATTGTTTGGATGTAAGACCGTCGAGGACAACTTTGATTTTTCTATTACTTAAGAAGGATTTAATTACATTATGAATTCTTCCAGTGATTCCATATGATCTAATTTTCCTTAGAAGACCATCGTGTCATACCCTGTCAAAAGCCTTAGATATATCAAGTGCCACCGCTCTACCCTCCCCTGTTTTATCCAATGAACGGTATATACGTTCAGAAACTACAGTTAAGATATCTGCTGTTGAACGGGCTTGCCTGAATCCATATTGTTTGTCAGTCAGGAGTTTAGCAGCTGTTAGGTGCTGGACTAGGACTTGATTAACTAAGGACTCAAATATTTTGGCGAAAAGCGGGAGGAGGCTAATGGGGCGATAATTTAGTGGGTCAGTTCTTTCACCAGAATTCTTGAAGACTGGTACCACAGAGGCGGTTTTCCAGCAGTCGGGAAAACAAGATTCGTTAAGGCATTTATTGTAAAGTTTGGACAGAACTGGAGCAACCTCGGCAGAGCATTTTTTTAATAGCACAGCCGGGATGATATATATATATATATATATATATATATATATATATATATATATATATATATATAAGTAAATGTTTAAAGTTAACTTTTGTAGATTAAAATATATATAAAAATATATTTAAGTTAAGAATGTATTGTTTGAAACAAAGAAGATACAGAGAGGAATTATATTTATTTCCTTAATCCATAAATTTTCAATAATGGCTCATATCATCAGAGGAAATGAAATGCAATTAGCAAAATGTTCAGCTATGAATAAACAAATATTTTGCTATTGAAAAAGTTATTTAAATGGTACTTAAAAGTCATAGAAAAAGGATATCATACAGCCTTGGCAATCCAATATCAGAATGAGTTTAATAGTTTCCGGGATATAACTACCAGGTCGGACGAGTACTTATATATATATATATATATATATATATATATATATATATATATATATATATATATATAATTGAACAGAAGTTCAGAAAACATTGGTACCGTCGGTTTCAAGTCCAACATAAAGAACCAGTTAATGGTAACACGTAAACGATGTTCGGCTCTCGTCAGCCATGTTGTTTCTGACAGAAACAATATTGCTGACGAGAGCCGAACATCGTTTACGTGTTACCATTAACTGGTTCCCTTTATATTGGGCTTGAAACCGACGTATGGCAGTGATTACTAAGAGTGCAGTTAGGAGATTCGAAGTTCCTATCCGTCGCGGTTAACACCTGACGAAGGCCAGAGGAATAGTTGGCCGAAATGTCGTGAAACAACAACTAATAAAGATGAGAATAATAGTCCGCAATAAATAAATTAATATAAATAATACTCATCTCAATAATGAATTCCAATTAAAAATAATATATATATATAATTCGGTACAGATCCGACCATGGAAGATCAGATAATAAATAAACGTTGATTTATAAGATAAAAAAAATCCAATCTTGATCGCCCTTCGGGGCCCGTGGCGCAGTTGATAGAGACGTTGAATCTCTACGGTTCCAGATGAACATTGTCTGAAGATAGCGGTTTCCATTCTCCCCAAAGCCAGCCAGAGGCTTACTTTTCCAAAACCTTGTGAGACGACAACAACTACGGATGTCAGTGATTACTGAGAATGCAGTTAGGAGATTCGAAGTTCCTATCCGTCGCGGTTACCACCTGGCGAAGGCCAGAGGAATAGTTGGCCGAAAAGTCGTGAAACAACAACCAATAAAGATGAGAGTAATAGTCCGCAATAAAATAAATTAATATAAATGATACTCATCTCAATAATGAATTCCAATTAAAAATAATATAAACACTTTTGCTATTACTGCTAATAATTGTCAGTGCAATGGCTGCTACAGAAGAGAGCATACAGCAGACCGCAGGTTTTACATAAAAGTTTATATATATATATATATATATATATATATATATATATATATATATATATATATATATATATATATATATATATATATATATATATATACTAGCATTTAAGCCCGGCGTTGCACGGGTGTTTGGATGTGTATGTTGAGCAAAAAAAAAAAAAAAAAAAAGAAGGTAGTAGGAAGGCAGGCTCGAACCCGTACCTTGAAGGAGGAAAAGAACGGGGTAAAACATAACGTTTATGCTGTTACGACCACCGACAAACCGGAAGCGACATTTTTTAAAATTAAGGCTAGACAATATAAAGGAGAGGAGAACTTTCAAAAATATCGGCGAAAAAAGTGACCCCCCCTGTAGAAAAGTGCCTAGTTGAAGGGGAAGATATTAATGTTTTTAGCCAATTTTTCGATATTTATCGTATGAAAGGTCGAACTTTAAAACGATACTGATCTTGGTAAAATCCGTCGACTCTATTGAAAGTTTAAGGCAGCCATGCAAACATACATACATACATACATATATATATATTGGTAACTAAAAATTTTCGAGCCAAACTGATGAAAAAACTCTGAATACCCTTTATGTAAAATTTTAAATATTTAGACCAGAAATTGTCTGAATAATTTTGAAGAGACCGCAGAGGTAAATTTTTTAAAACTTTGACCCCTATTATGACCCCTTAAAATTTATTGTTTTGGGCTCAAATCAAGTTATTAAATTAGATCCATGTCCAAGGAACCTATATACAAAATTTCAATGCGTAGACCCAAAATTGTCGGAGGAGTTTGATAGAGTTCTGAAAGGTCAAATCGTTGAACTTTGACCCCTTAATCGCCAAATTTTTGGCCCAAAATCGATCACATCGATTTTCCCAAATCTTAGTACCCTGTATATCAAATTTCGAGTCTGTAGACTCAAAATTGACAGAGTTATTGCGTAGGGAAATGTACACAGACAAACACACACACAGACACGTTCACTTATATATATATATATATATATATATTAGAGTTTATATATACGTATATTTTAACTGTAATATATATATATACATATATATATATATATATATATATATATATATATGTATATATATATATATAAAATTTTAAGAAAAAACGTAGCTTGATATCATTATAAATTTCTTTAAACTGTTATGATATGAGCTCTACGACTTAAGATTTACTATAGAAAGCTCGAACATAAAAAATTATGTATATATATATATATATATATATATATATATACACACACACATACACACACATATATACGCACGCACATAAATATTTATATATATATATATACATACACACACATGTATATATAAACTTTGTTTTAAAAAATTCTATTATTTTTGCCTATTGATTTTGTTTTATTCAATCTTCCAACTCGCTTGATACGTCATTTAATAGAAGGGTTAAAGCTTTTAACGAAATAATCAAAATTATTCACACTCCGACGACTTGCTATTTCGTTACGAATCATCTTCACGGTATTGAATTTAAACGAAAAAAAAAAAAAAAATGTCAAAACTAGTAAAATCCAAGAAAGTTCAAATCCACAACAATTTCTCTCAACCTCACTCTAATAATTGAATTGGAAATAATTTTGCTTCTTTGATTAAAAAATTTGAACCATGATATTAAAACGCATATTTTAAACATTGAATAAAAAATATCAATGGAAAACTGTTGTCGAAATTTAATAAAACTGCGAAGAGGATATGCTGGTGTATATATATATATATATGGCTATATATATAGACGAATATTGGCTGAAGAGAGCTTGATAAGGATACCTTAAATGGGCCTTATTATCGGGCTTGAAACCGACGGTACCAATGATCTTTCTCAACTAACAACTTTCTGTACACAAAATATAAATACGCTCTTAAAATTTGGATTGTCCTTTTAATTGAGCACTCTGCTGGAATTCTTTTTCCAAAAAAAAAACTAATCATATATATATATATATATATATATATATATATATATATATATATATATACATATTAGTTTAAGGCCCTTAAACTCCAAAACTAAAACATTACCGTCATACACCTCCCCCCACCTTTCCCCCTTGTTCCCTTCCTCTTTTTTCCGCTCTTCTCGCACCCCTCCCCTGACATCATTCACTCTTTCATCCTATCATAACGAACATTTCTGTAAAAGTCTTAGGAAGCTAGAGACAGCAAAAAAAAAAAAAAAACAACAAAAAACAAAAAACGGCTGGGTAGCTGAAACAATAATGTAACTTAACAGAAAGATACGGTAATAAAAAATAAAACGCATATTTGCTCTACAACAGTATTGAGCACTTTCTTCAGTTTTTATTAATTACCATCTCTACTATATATATATATATATATATATATATATATATATATATATATATATATATATATAATTTCTCTCAACCTCACTCTAATAATTGAATTGGAAATAATTTTGCTTCTTTCATTAAAAAATTTAGAAATTTACAAATAGTTTTTATTATTATTTTGGGATACTCCAAAACTGGTGTGCTATAATTGACGAATATTGGCTGAAGAGAGCTTGATAAGGATACCTTAAACGGGCCTTATTATCGGGCTTGAAACCGACGGTACCAATGATCTGTCTCAACTAACAACTTTCTGTACACAATATATATATATATATATATATATATATATATATATATTATTACCGTATCTTTCTGTTAAGTTACAGAAAGATACGGTAATAAAAAATAAAACGTATATATATATATATATATATATATATATATATATATATATATATATATATATATATATATATATTATATCCTTGATGTGCAACCTTAAGGGTAAATGTCACATAGCCCACTACATAATTTACGTCATTAGCTTTCCAACGAGCTATCATTTGTTAAATTCTGATCAATAGTCGCTGAGATTTGGAACTCATTAAATTGCCAAAAAGGGGTCTATCTATCTATCTATCTATCTATCTATCTATCTATCTACATCTCTCTCTTTCTCTACACACGCACACACACACACGCACACACACACATATATATATATATTAGCTAACGACCTACTACAGAACTACACCATGACACACAATTTTTTCTTAAATATAAACAAATCAATTCAAAGATTCAGCACCCGCCATTGTCACAAACTGGATAATAAACTTAAAAAATTTATTTCCGACAGCAAATGGAAAACTATAGGACGCCCGGATCTAATACAAAATCTTTCTACTAAAGTACTCTCAAACACTGAAATTGAAGCCCTTAGTTTCGGACTAAAATTCGCAACTGGCATACATTCAAATATTACCACCGACGCAATTTTGAAGAATTACAAACATGAAGATACGGATTTTCAAAAAGGTTTCATACAGGGTGTAATTTCTGTTGCAGTTACTCATCCATATGAAACTGTACTTCCTAAGAGATATATAGATGCTTTGAAACACCTAGCGAATAACAAGAACTTGATTATATCACCAGCTGATAAAGGTGGTGGTATAGTATTAATGGAAAAAGATGAATACCTGGAAAAAATTTCCACATTGTTGGCAGACAGCAACACTTACACCAAAACTGATTTAAAGACAGTAAATCGAAGTGTTGAGAATTTCAACCAATCTTATAAAAAAACTTATAAAATACAACAAAACTTGGATGTCATACATTGAATACCACCCCAATGTTCCATCACTATATGGCCTGCCAAAAATTCACAAACCAGACATCCCTATGCGCCCTATAATATCCGGCATCGGTAGTGCCACACACAAAATTGCACGTGCCATATCCAACGTTTTGACTCCACTACTGGGTACTATCAGCACCTCCCACATAAAGAACTCCGGAGATTTACTGAACAAAATAAAAAACATTAACGTGCAAAACAAAACTATTCACAGCTTAGATATAACATCATTATATACTAATGTCCCCATTAAAAAATGCTTGAATCTACTCCTTAAACATTTAAAAAAATCTAACATTAGCTTACCTTTTCCTCCCGACACTCTTATAAAAATCATTAGACTTATAACTAACATGACTTACTTTCATTTCAATAACAATTTCTATAAACAAAATTTTGGTCTTCCTATGGGTAACCCTCTTAGTGGAGTATTAGCTTGCCTTTTCTTAGAATTCCTAGAATCTGGTCCTTTCAAATTCAGATTACCTCCAAACACAGAGTATTTCAGATACATTGACGACATCTTAATTTTTCTTCCTGAAAATACGCGCATAAATATCATTACAGACAAATTAAACTCAGTCGAACCTTCCATAAAGTTTACCTATGAAACAGAAAATAATAACTCATTACCTTTTCTTGACATACTTATAATAAAATCCAATAATAAACTATCCTTCAAAGTTCACCGCAAAACTACACACAAAAACGATTACATACATTTCTATTCACACCATAACAATAAAATAAAAACAGGAATGATAATTGGTTTCTTCTTACGCGCTTTCAGAATTTGCAGTCCTGAATATCTGGACGAAGAATTCAAATACCTTACAAACATTTTGAAAACCTTGCAATATCCGACATATTTCATATTGAATGCTAAGAGAAAAGCCACACAAATATTTTCCAGAATAAATAATAATAAAAAATCATACACACCAGACCTTTCTCTCATAAACAGACATCTTCTTTTACCTACACACACCAATAATACAATAATTTATAACACACTAAACAAACTAAAAATTCCTATCGTACAAACCACATCACTAACCATAAGACATATATTAAAAACCACGAAACATCTCTATAACAAACCAGTTTCCGATGGAGGTATATATACTATTCCTTGCCATAATTGCCATCATAAATACGTTGGTGAAACTCAGCGTAAATTGGAAAAAAGGCTCAATGAACACAAAAGAGATATAAAAAATAGCAATTCTCTAAGTGCATTATTCTCTCATACATTGCAACATAACCACACCTTTGATTTTAAACAAGCAAAAGTAGTTAAATTCATTTCAAATAAACCGCGCCGGAAACT
>NC_136510.1:45336332-45388832 GCF_053919585.1 Euprymna scolopes
ATATTAATATATATATATTTATATATAATGTATATATATATAATGTATATATGAATATATATATATATATATATATATATATATATATATATATATATATATATATATAATGTTTTAAAGCATTTTATATTCGTATGCACGTTATTACCTTTCATACATGAAATAAATAAATAAATAAACGAAATCGTCCGATTCGAAATTAATCTTATGTCGCTAATGTAGAAGAAATCTGACTCGCTGCAGTTTAAATGAATTGCCCAGAAATCAAATTATGTCGTCGGTTCGATCGACTATAACGTTGGTTCGAGCGTCGTTATAGATAACCATTGCATTAAATCTTGTAACCTACTGATGGTATGGAATAAAGTATGATGATACGATCGGAAGGTTTTCTGTTGTAACAAATTGCAGAGAGTAATTACGAAAATCGTCCAAAAGTGCATTTTTTTACCCTAAAAGACAAAGAATTATTTCCTAGAGAATTTTTTGCTGGTCAAATACATTAAATTAAAAGATATTTGCATTCTTTAAATGTTTATTTATTATAAAACTTTGAAATTTAAGAACTCTAAGGCAATATGTACTTTTTATTCTTTAAAAATATGTATTTAGTGTTATAGATAAATAAATATTTATTTTATTTTTCCAATATTTATTTTTTTTATTGCAAATAAATCTTTTATTTTTTTTTTTATTGATATGGCGAATTATTTTTTCTTTTAACTACATTAATTTTTAATGCTCCAGAGCTTTGTTTAATGTGAACAAAAGTAAAATACATTTTTTTAGTTCCAAAACAAAAAAAGTTTTCTCACGTGTATCAATGGATATTTTGATCGGTTTATTTATAATATCTTTTTTATTAACACCTAACTTGTCTTCTACACAAATTCTATGTTCTTTCCTTGCCATGCATTTACTTCATTATCATGGATTTTTATTTAAACCATGTTTTATTGAAATATAAAAATAAATTACAAACAAATTTTGTTGAGGTACACGTGTAGATGAAGGGTATACCGGAAAAATAATGTAGCCCTTTTTATAAAAAAGTAGCGCTAGCAAAAATACAAAATAACAAAACAAAACAAAACACCCCCCCAAAAAACAAAAAGAAAAAAAAAAGACTATAGCTCAAGTTCATAAAGATGGCCACTATGTTTTTGAACTGTTTTTATTTCGTCGTTTTACGGGTACGATGTAGCATGCTATGACTTGGTTGGTTGGTTGGTTGGTTGTTTTTGTTTTACGGTATATTAACCCTTTTCGGGTTATTTAAATCCCGAATCTAAAGATTTTGAAGAAAATTTTTTTTAATAGAATATATTTGTTGTTTTCACGTCAGTTTCTATTTAACCCATAGTTGGGACCCTAACAGGTACTACCACTCCGGGTCAGAGTGGACCTGGGAGCAATGGTAATTAAAGGGTGGCTCCACACTCCCCAAAGCCCACGAGCTGGGGCCTCACCACTGGCCATTAAGGTCATATCCAGGACCCCCATTGAGGGACTTTTACCTTCTGCAGGGGGGGGGGGGCAGTCGGCGTAATCTAATGCCCCACCGACAGGGCCGCTATGAATTGGTTTTATTATTTCAGTACTTATGCAGAGAAGGTACCGTGTTGAAATAATAAAGTTGTTAATTAGAAACCTATTTTTAACACATATTATTCATATACATATATGGCCCACACTCTAGAACTTCCCAGTAGTGCATAACGTACACTTATCGTAAGTGCTTAAGTCCATCGGAGGAATTCGTCAGGTTAACGCTTTAACTGGCGAATTCTTTCAGTAGAAAGAAACAAACATTTTGTAACTCACTTGCTATATGTAGTTTGATACTATTACATATATACACAAAAATGCTTATATATTTACAGAAAATTCTGGTTTGTACTTAAAATAAAAACTGTATTTCTATGTAAAAAATAATTAACGTCTATTTCATGAGTAAAGAGCATAAACACGTTTTATTATTTTTTTTTTTACACATTTTTTTTAATATTGAGGAAAATAATAATAAAATGTATTCTTTTAAAATTATATTTAAAAAATAATTCACAAAATTCAAGGAAATATCAACTTTATAAATAGAAAAAATTAGAAAGATGGTCACAAATGTAATGGGAGTAGTAGCTAAAAATCTGTAAAACTTTTTACAAAAGATTTTTATTATCAACAGTCTGACTGTTCAACAGGGTTTTCCTTTCTATGACCTCAGACGTGACGTCACTTTTCATTTCTGGGGCCTGAATCTATATTTACGTCAGTTGCGGTTAGGGTTATCATGTCGACTAAAACATTAGAATTTAAAATCAATATATATATATATATATATATATATATATATATATATATATATATATATATAAAAATAAAACAAAAACGAAAAGAAATTCGGTTTATTGATTTGTCGAAAATGTAGCTGACAATTATTTTTACGGCCAGAAGATAGAGAATATGTATTGTTTAAAAATGTAATTGCTACAATTTTAAATAAATAAAGAAAATACATTTTTATTTACTTATTTTTATTCAACGAAGCTGAAAAAGAAAGTAAATAAAGAAAAGTATTGGCCTTGAAAGACATATTTTTTTTCAAAACAGTAAATTATACAGATTGATGCAATTTTTCACGAGGTCTAACAATTATTGATGTAATGTACGCGCGTGCGTACGCAGTAGAAGCGCAATGAAAATGTATGGTCAGAAGATGTTATCTTTGTGTTTTTTTAACATTCTACGACAAGTGATTATTTTTCAAACAAGGCTAATGTCAAACCTTGGATTAGCGGCAAGCTAACAAAAAATAAGGAAAAAGTGAAACGAAACAGAAACAAACACAGCTTCGTTGCAGGTGACTCAAAGAAAAAGCAAATTATTGTGGGTCGCTGACCGTTATGCCAAACCTCTCGTTTACTCTTGGACATTTTTCCTCGAATATGTGTTTTTCGAAGTGTAGAAAAAAGAGTCCCCTCCACAAATATCGCAAGCAAATAAAAAAACAAACAAACAAAAAACAACAAAATAAAAAACAGAATATAATGTTGTGATACTATCTATCTATCTATCTATCTATCTCTCATATATATATATATATATATATATATATATATATATATATATATATATATATATACTAGCAGAAGTACCCGTCATTAACTGGATTCAAAAACAGCCTACAGAAAATGGACTGTGATTGATGAAAGTATGATAGGTTATGAAAAGGAGGGGGCTATAAAGAGAAAGGTTTTGATACTCAAAAATGTTACCCTAAGCAAAATATGATGAAAATAAAGATAATTTTCGCGAAAATATTTTTTTTATATCAACTTTGTTTACATTCGTAGCCAAAAGTGACCAACAAAATGATGTTTCCTTACAAAGAGAAAATGTTATATATATAATGATATAAATATACAAGGAATAATATTACTATAGTCAATAAAAGTTACTTTTATGGTAGAAAAGTTCATTGGTTTGTATTTTTAAGTAGTTTGTAATTTCTTTTTTAATTCACGAACCGGTTCAAAAAAAAAAAAAAACAGAATGGCAGCGACTTTGAAATGGAGAGCCCCGTTTTCAATTTGAAGGAGGGGCACCTGCGCATTCTGTGTTAACAATTTAAGAGAGTTCCGTCAACGTAAGGAATATTTATAAACATATTTTAATGTTTTCCGTTATTTTGTGCTTGAGGAATATTCGATTATGGCATGTGTAGTTTATATAAAAATTAATTTAAGTAGTTATCGCCTCAAATTTCGTTTTAATTTCGGTTCGCTGAAATTATTTCAAGTAAAGAGCATTAAAAACTATTTCAAAACAACAAAAAACATGAACTGAACTTTTATTGACTAAGGTAACATTTATTTCTTGTATATTTATTTTTTCGGGTAGTCGTTTATTGGCTTTTCTGCTACACACTCTTACTAAATAATATCGACGAAATATCGAAAAACAAATAAACAAAAACAGTTTTGAAAAATAATGAAGCTTTACTTAATTTAGTAAAATAATCCGAAACAACAAAATGGGATATTAAAAAAGTACACACGTAATTACTTTAGTGTTTTAAAGCAAAGAATCGATATAAATATGAATAAGAAGAAAATGGCGCTCTTTTCAAGCAGAAGAGCTTCGTTTCAGTTTTACAGTATTGAACGATGTAGTATTACGCCGTCGGATTCAGGGTTGTACTATTGTAATGTAAAGAACACACAGAAAAGGCGGTAATCAACTGAATTCCTTCTAGTACACTGACAAAAACAGATATATAAATAAAAATAAAAAGGTTATGTAAATGTTTTTAAAAAGACACGTAATCACGTGAGCAGGAATTTTTCCTTCTTTTGACACGATGACAAGTAACGTTCTTATTTTTTATTATTTATCTATTTATCTATTTTCGAAAAAGTGCCATGTGCAAGTGGAGAAGGAAAAAGCAGAGTTATACAAAATTTGTGTCGAGAATTGTCTAAAGTTCCGATTTTTTTTGGCTTTTACTTTAATAAGAACGTGAATTTATGAGGTGAACTAATGAGCTGAATTTATTCGACACAATATGATTCAACTAAAAAATAAATAAAAGCTAACGTGAATTAAGATTAAAGTTAAGGTGTTATTGTGGACCCTCACCCCTTTTAAACACCTTGTTAAACTTTGTGACATATTTACATTATATGGAGGCCAGGCACGAACGAACACCCAATAATTTTATTATACCATATTTCTTCAAACTGAAACATAATTATCACAGTATACTTACGCTAATAGATATGAAAATTCTTTGTTAAAGTTTGTGCCATATTTCCATGGAGTAGAGGCGCGAACGCAAACCCCACAATTTTATTATACCATCCCTATTTAAGTTGAAATATACTTATCAAAGTATTTTTATGTACATCTATATCAAAAACCCTTGTAAACGTTTTTTTTTAATTTTTTATTTCCATACTTTGAGGGTCAGGCGCGAAAGCAGACCCCACAATTTTTATGAACCACCGTTCTGCCAAATCAAACATACCCATTCCTGATTCCTGATACATCTTTTATCATTATATGTAATCAGTTTTTTTAAAATAGTAAACCTTATAGGAGCCTATTCGTAACCACACACACACACACACACACACACACACACACACACACACACACACACACAGACGTTCAGCTTAATATTATATATATTTATATATATATATTTATACATATATATTTATACATATATATATTTATATATATATATTTATATATATTTATATATGTATTTATATATATTTATATATATATATATTTATATTTATATATATATTTATATATATATTTATATATATATTTATGTAGATATATTTATATATATGCATATTTATATATGCATGCATATATATATTTATATATATGTATATTTATATATATATATATATGCATATATATTTATACATACACTTACGAGCAAAACAAAAAAAAAATGTGCCAAACAAATTTTATACATTTTATTGCACTAAAAGCTATATTGAACAAAGAACAATTCAACAAGGAAACTTAAACGAGACAAATAACACAGAACAAGACATTTACTTTAATAAATGCTTAGGTTGGAATCGCATTCCCTTTCGAATTCTTCATAAGATCAATCCTTTTAGACATGCTCTCAACCAAAGTGGAACACTGTGAAGAGGAGATGCTAATCAATTCGCTTTGCACAGATTCCTACAGTTTGTCATTGTTCGAAAAAGTTCTTTCGACCAATGCACGAGATATTATGGAGCAAACATTATCGATTGGGTTTAGATCGGGGCATTGACCTGACCAAAATATCACATCAATTGAATTATCAGAAAAACAATTTTGTGACTTTAGCAGTGTGTGCAGAGGCATTATCATGTTGAAAAAATGTTATTGGATACTCACAGCTTCTGGATACTTAATAACAGTCCTGTTTCTAACATTTTAATATATTCCTTTGCATTGATTGACTTCTTACATCTAATAAGTTCCCCAACTCCCGCTGGAGTAAAAGTTCCTCTTACTATTATCCCTCCATTCCCGTGTTTATCTGTCGTTTTTTATGCAACTTGGCGAAAATCATGCTCCAGGTCTTCGTTTGCACCATTCAGGAGCAACGGGAGCATCACTAACAAGATAAAATCTTCGTTCTATCTAACCGGAAAACATTCCTGAACCAGTCTGTATCTTTCTTGCCAGAACGCGAGAAATGTTTATCATTGATGTTCTTCTTAGGTAAAAATGACTTATTTGCATGCCTTTTAGGGGAAAATGCTATTTCTTTCATTCGTCTAGATATTGTATATCAAGAAAGAGAATTTCCAGCCCCTATTTTAATTATTTGCTATGGTCAACATAAGTTTTCTTTCGATCCTTCAAAACAGGAAATTTAAGACGGTGGTCGTCCTTCAAAGTGGATGCTCTAGGGCGACCAAATCCAGATTTCCCTTTTACCAAGCGTTCGACTTCGAACCTTTGACCAATTCACTTCACTACAGAAAGAGATGTTTTCACTTTTTCTTTTATTAAAATATCAAAAATCTGCATGTAAGTCATTTTTAACTGCCTTAATCCTGCAATTCGGTTTTTTATATCCTCGCCAAAATGCGGTCTTACCATTTTTAGGATTAATTTTTTCAAATATTATTATATGCTATAATAATAATGATCTGCAAAATAGAAATTTTCAGTTAAAATTAACAAAAAGTCATGGAAAAATCTTGAAAAATCGATTTCTTCCTCCTTCATTCTTGGCCCATTCTTTTGCTCATGAGCGTAGGTGCCACCTCAAACTTAATACACGTAAGAATTTCAAACCACTTGCATTCATTAAAAAAATGAAAGGTCTCAAAATAATGATAATAATAGTACATCTTTAACTACATTTAACTACATGGAGGACAAGATAATTCCCTATTCAATTAAATGGAGTATACTGGATAAAACTAGATCATACACTCCAGGGAACAAATTTTGTAATCTTTGTATATCCGAGGTAGTTAACATAAATGCCAAGAACGAGCTAGTGTCTACATGTAAACGCAAGAAAAAAATTAAATAGTCAACTTAAAACAAAATAACATTGATTTTCCGTAAACCCGTAAATGTGTAAACATAACACTAAATACATACTAAATTATATCATATTAATTTTTTCCTTTAAATAGTTTTAGAGCTTTACATTTAACCTATATACTAATATATTCCTATTTCCATATTATATAGCAACTCACCATACACACATTTACATACTATATTTTAAATCCCAGCATATAATTGACACGTCTAGGATTTTGTTTGAATACTATTTCAAATTTGTTTTTAGCATCTCTTGATTAAGGAGATTATTAATCTTTTTCTTTTTCTTTTTCTTACCCACAAGTAGCGTAAGTATTCCCCATTAGAAAGTATTTTCCCGATTCACTTATATAAATATGAACCCATAACACTAAAAAATGCGTCATCTTTGTGGTAATATAGCAACCCTGTTTTTATAGGGATAGTCCTGTTACCCTGTTCTCTTAGTTTTACTTAACAATTATCGCAGTTACTTTTATTATTATTATTATTATTATTATTATTATTATTATTATTATTATTATTATTATTATTATTACTTATTTTTTCCGGTTTAATACTGTCATATAAAGGATATTATCAATATGTACAAAATTAGCGAGAATTTTACTGTATATACTAAATAAGTTAATTTTGAGTTAATTGGAGTTAAACTTATTTAAGCGGGAAATTTGTACATGACGTGGCGTAATTTTTGTATTTTTTCTTTCTTTTTCCTTCTCTATTTCCTTCATGTATTTTGGATCTGTCTAGACGACCTGACCTGACCTGATTTCGCGGCCTGTCAGTTTATCATGTAAAAGTTTAATGATTTCGTTTTTTTAGTTCATCGATCACTTTTCTTCTTGCTCCTAATTCTTTTTTCATTATTTTCTATCTCTCTATATTCCTTAATCTTTTCCCATTCCCCTTTTTTATATTCTCTTCTATTCACTAATTTATTATGCATAAGCATTTTATTTTATTTTATTTATTTATTTACCCTTCTCACTTTTCATTTTTTCATTTTTTCATTTTTACATTTTTTATATCAGTCCAGTTTCTCTTCATTACATTTGCTTAGCCTGTCTACAGAAAGCGGTTTTATTTCATTTTATTCACAATTTGAAGTTATTTTGGAGTGAAAGTTGAAGCTCATGTTCTATAATTATATACAAATATTAAATATATAAAAAGTATATGTTTATTATTAAACAGATCCACCGGACCTATATAATAATTTATTTATTTATTAATTTTATTTATATAAGCAAAGAAAATATCCAGGAAAATACTTACTTCAGACTTTTACTTTGTGATGTGGATTACTCAAAATACAGTTTGGATCATTTTACCACACTGCTATCAAAGACATTCACTTCGGATTTTATCGTGCAATTTGGATGTGAATTTATATATACTTTTCATTAACTTCACTTACTCTATGATATTTAAATACTTAAAAATCTTTTAATTGTGATTTTCCATGTCTCATTGACTTTAGCAAATAAGGTGTAAACGATCATAATTATTTGCTAATATTTTCTCCTCTGAAGAGATGATACACCGAAATCCTATAGGATAAGGAGTTATAGCATTTCAAATGTATTCTTTGTCTTATATAGAATAATTAAAATCTTTTTATTTAAAATTTAACCATTTCACATGATAAATTTTAATGTCTGTAAATACATAAATAGACATATATATATATATATGCATATACAGTGTAATGTATATATTTGTTTATTTTTCTACTATTACGTTGTGATTTGGCTTTCAAGCGAACTTGAATTGAACAAGAAAAATATTTGTTTATTTTCCTAATATTATGTTGTGATTTGGCGTTCAAGCACACTTGATGAGTATTTTATTTTATTAAAATTAAATCAACGCTTCTATATGGAACTCACACCCTTGGCGTTATTCTCGCGTTGCCTTCGCACAGTTCCAACATTTCAAAATACAACCGCTGAGATACAACGCGCGGCTATTTACAAACAGACTTTTCTTTCTCCAACTTACAACGTGGAAAGAAAGAAGAAAAGAAAAAAAAAGAAAAGAAAGAAACAACATACTGAGGATGGAGTATAGCTCCGAAATATATATGTTAAAATTTCAAACAAGTAAAATATTTGTTTATTTTCCTACTATTACGTTGTGATTTGGCTTTCAAGCGCACTTGATGCGTATTTTATTCAAATTAAATCAAGGTTTCTATTTGGAATTCACACCCTTGACGTTATGTTTTCGCATGTTCTATGAATCATGTGTCATCTAACGATATCATGTAAAACAGGATCTGTCACCGTATTCTGTATTTCCCCACTGATAACCGGGTTTATGAATTTCTAAAGTTCACAGGAAAGTTAATGTAGTTGCTTAATATTAATGTAATGCTAAAGCTCTCTCTCCCCTCTCTATTAAAATACTATTGCTTCAGCCCATTAAAAAAAAATATATATACATTTTATGGTATACAAAATGTCAAAAATATTCACGAAGAGGTTTCATATTCTCTATATAGATAAAATGAATTCATTTTTCCCCTCCGAGTTTGACCTTAATATGATTGAAAATCTAAACATTTCATGCAAATGTACTATGCACAAACTGCATCACGATACCTGAGGTGTGTTATAGGCATATTACCTATCCACTACATCGCTGATCGGAGCTTCCTATATTTTATCTGATGAGAGTCCAGTGCCAAAACCGGTTACGATCAATGAAAGTAGTAAAGTTTTCTCTCTCTAATAAATTCATACTTCCACCGCCACCCACTTAAACCGTTCGTGACCCTTCACAGGAGACAATTACGAACGAACACCAGTTAAGGTTTTTATAAAAACTGGACTGCAGTTTAGGTGAAACGCATCACACTTACTTTTACGTGGGTTAAAAATAAAAACCAAACCAAAAAACTATACATTTTCCTTCATTAAAATAAAAATTGCATTACTTCAATTCCGTTTCATTTCGTGTCCTTCGGCAATTTTAACATCATTTCTTTTGATTATTTTATTTTATTTAGTTTTTTTATTTAGTTTTTTTTTTAATGTAATTTTTCTCTGTATTCATTTTTCCCATCTTCCCATTATCCAAATTTATTTCTTCTCTCTTTCCGTATTTCATCTTTTTTCGGCAGGTTTAGGATCGTTTCTTTTTAAATTTTTATTTATTTATTTTTTCTTTCCTCCGTTTCCGTTTACACGATCTTTCCATTTTTTCATTTATTTCTTCTCTCTTTCCGGCTTTCCTCTTCCTTCGGCAAGTTTAACATCGTTTCTTCCTTTGTAAAACAGCCTGATCTAAACATATTATCAATCATTTCCGTTACATTTCTCTTTGTCCGATGCCGTTTTCTCTATTTTCATCGTTTATTTCTATTTTTTCCGCTTTTTTCAGGATTTTCCTTAAAGGCAGCACTAAGAACACATTTTTTTCATTCTTCTTCATTTTTCTACTTCGTTTTTTTTTTGGTTGGAAACGGCACAACCGCACACGAAATCGAACCACAGCAACGCGTGTCAGAGTACTGCTAGTTAGTGTATAATTCGCCACAGTCAGATTGAAAAAAAAAACAAAATTCATCTAATAATTCATTTAATTTATGCATATATTTTATATTCCTTTTTTTATTTATACATATTCAAATATATTAAGAAAAAATAGGATTACTTCGTTTCCATGACAACTTTTTGTTATGACGTCAGCTCAAATTCTAACGGAATATTTTGCTCCTCTTTTCTACTTAATCTAACATGATGTTTTTTAACATATACTCGACTCAAAACTAATACATTAAGACTCACTTCAAAGGAAGATTCTTTTAGTTTTTTTTTTAAATAAAAAGTCTAATAGATTTTACGAACTTCGTATTACAGCGCTCATGAACAGAAGTAATAGCGCAAAATTGGTTAAAACCGAGCAAAAGTTATAGCCCGTTGACTTACAATTTGTGCTTTATATCAAACTGATGCTTGAGTATGGTTAAATTTGTGCTTATTTTTGCGTCAAATACAAATTCATATTAATCCCTATTACTCCCTATTAATCCCTATTAACCCCTAATTGTGCATCGAACGGATACCATAATATTTAGTTCGCTTTACTTTATCATAACAAAGGTTTATAGAAAGTTCAGCCAGATCTGTTCAGTATTTTACTGAAAACCTAGAATAGATGTGGTATTGTGGGAGTCTAATCTCTATTAATCCCTAACTGTGCACCAAACGGATGCCATAACACTTAATCCGTTGCACCTTATCATAGCAAAGGTCCAAACAATTTTTCAACCAAATCGAACAAGTAGTTGTAGAGAAAGAATGGAACAGACAGGCAGACTAAAAGAAATATAATGTTGATAGGGACTACATTTATGACTCTATCGTTTCCCGGGGAGGGTTAATTGGTTGAGGAACGTCCTGGGAACGCAACTAGCTCCCCGGGTGTTAGACACGATATCAAACGATAGGCACATTAATGGGAGGAACCGCAGGCTGAAATCGTAAGTTTGTACAAAAATAGCAAACAAATGCATTTAAAAAAAAAAAAATATATATACTTTACTTTACATTTAACAGTGAGGGAGCATATTCAATCAATCCATTGCATGCGCACCAAACTGCTATATGTCTGGTGCGTGAAAAATCCAAGCTTCAACTGTTTTAAAACAATAGAATTATATTTAATTCTCTCTTTCTTCATTGAAAGAGAGAAAAAAGGGAATGAGAGAGAGAGAGAGAGAGAGAGAGAGAGAGAGAGAGAGAGAGAGAGAGAGAGAGAGAGAGAGAGAGAGAGAGATATTCATACATGACGCGTGAACATTGTATTATTTTTGTGTGCCTCGATGACGAGTTCTTTTGGGTTCGACCTTTTGAATTCAGATCGTTTTGACTTGGTCGAATATTATAAACAACGGCCACTCTTGGATTTTCAAAATCAGAAAGTACTTGCTTAACACATCTGTACCTCACAAGTACAGACAAGTTAGGCACAAGGTTCATTAATGTAGAAGCCCCCAGCTCCCCCAAAAGGGGCGCTCTCGATTGTGTCACACATTAGCAATTATATAAATCTGATAATATTACTTGCTTAAATGGTTTAATTGAGCCTTGGAAACGGACAGAACTTTCGTGACAAGGCGTACACATAAGAGAGTAAAAAAACTTGAACTTAGGTGTAACTCTCGCTTTTCTTATTTTGTCATTTAGTTCTCGCATTCCATGAGCGAATTTTCTTACAAAGGCGAATGAATCGCTGTTTTCTCGATCGGAATCTACTTGTATAATACATATTGCTGGATGGATTCTGACCTTAGCGTGGTATTTTCAGCTCATTGTATTAAGTAACTTTACGCTTTGTCTGGAGCGATTTCCATAAAAAATATCGTGGCCATTGGCATGGATTAACAGTCTCTGCAACTACTTATTACTAGAATAACGTGGTTCCAATTACAGGGGGACACAAAATAAAAACGGCTATCACTCAAACTTGAATACCTTTTAAAATAATTAATCAATTCTTTTTATTTTTCAGGTTTTCCAAGAATTAATGTTCTATAAGGCAACCAAATTTGATCTTCAGGGTGCCATGGACTACTGAGAAAAAAAGCACTTATACGAGGGGCGTGCAATAAGTAAAGCCCCTGACCCACTTCCAGTTGTCTGATCTAGCTGAAATTTTGCATGTGCAATGATTTATATCTCTACATATTATGTGGAAAATTGCAGCTCTGAACTAATTGTGGTGTCTGTTTTACAGGTATTTGAACTGAGTCAGGTGTGAAATGGAGCCTGTTGAATGTCGAGTAGTGATCCGGTTTTTGTATGAAAGGACGCACACCACAGGAGACTTTTGATGAAATGAAAGAAACTTATGCCCCATTATATGACCGAGTAAAACGCTGGCATCGCGAATTCAAACATGGCCAGAAGTCTGTGGAAACAGCTCCCAGACCTGGTCGCCCACCTTCTGCCATTGACGAGGCATCTGTCCGTCAAGTGTAGGCTGCCATTTTTGAAGATCGGCGCATTACTATGCGCCAAATAGTCCAAGATGTCAAAATTAGTACAGGGTCTGTGGAAACTATCATTCATGACCATTTGCATATGCATAAGATGTCTGCCAGATGGATTCCCAGGTTGCTCCCACCATTCCAGAAGCGAGAACCCGTCGAGTGCTGGAGGATGAATTTGAAGATGTGCCAAGAAGATGAGTCAAAGTTTTTCAAAAGATTGATTACACAGGATTACACAGGATTGATGGCCCATCACTATGATCCAGAGACTAAAGCCCAGTCAATGCAGTGGAAGCACTTGGACTCACCACCTCCAAATAAGGCAAGGGTGCAGCCCTCCGCTGGCAAGGTCATGCTCACAGTCTTCTGGGACCAGGACGGAGTAGTGATGATAGATTTCCTGGCAAAGGGTACCACAATTACAAGAGCCTATTATGCTTCACTTTTGAGGAAATTAAGGGAAGCTATCAAAACCAAGAGGCGGGGCAAGATCAGCAAAGATACCCTCCTCCTGCAGGACAACGCTCCGGTCCACAACTGGCATGTCACCAGATCAGAAGCACGGGCGTGTGGTTATGAAATCCTTTCCCATCCTCCCTACTCTCCTGACCTTGCACCCTCTGACTTTCACCTTTTTCCAGCCATGAAGTTGTTTTTGAAAGGAAAGCGTTTTCCAGATGATGCAGCCTTGATTTCTGAAGTCACGTCGTGGTTGGCGGACCAACCTGGAGTATTCTACAAAAACCGTCTCCAGAGCTGCATCAAACGATGGGAGAAATGCATAACCCTGGGTGGTTCCTATGTAGAGAAAGAATAATAACTGTGCCAAGTTTAGTTACTCTACTGCTATGGGAAGTGGGTCAGGGGCATTACTTACTGCACGTCCCTCGTAGTAAAGGCATATTTCGTGGATATGCAGCTCAATTGCAATTTAAAGAACGGTTAGGCTGTTGTGAATTTCCTGCCCAATCAATGATCGACGGATGGGTCAACAAATTCAGAACCCATGCGACTGTGCATCACATCAATAGTAAAGACAATAACAGACAATCACACTGTGGACGACCGAAATCAGCAAGGACACCACACAACGTTGCTGCAATTAGGAACTCTGTTGTCCACAGTTCAAACAAGTTCGTACATCGGCGAAGTCAGGAGCTTAGAATCAACCAGGGACCTGTGCGGGGAATTTTGATCGCAGATCTACACCTGTATCCTCACAGGATGCAGATTAAACAAAAGCCAATGACATGAAGAAGCGAGTGATCATGTGCTACGAGTTTTGCGATAAGATTGACGCTGTGCCAGACTTCCTTGACTATGTCTGGTTTTTAGACGAGTCACATTTTCTGTTGTCAGATCACGTGAACAATATCTTCTGGGGTAGCACACCTCCTTGAGTACTGCCTACAAAGACCATTACACTCTGTGAAATGCACTTCTTTGTCCACCATCTCCAAACATGACATCATTGGACCATTCTGGTTTGAGAACGACAACGAACGGCCTTTGACAATAAACACTGAGCGATATATCCAGGTGATTGTCAAGTTCGGGACAGCATTTTGTCGACGAAGAAGGGTCGTCAGGATCCTCCAGTGGTCCTAGCAGGATAATGCCATCCCCTACACCTCAAACGAATTATTGATATGGCTACAGCAACGTTTCACTGACCGACTGATCAGCCACGTGTGACTCGGAGTGGTCGCTGCATTCATCGGACTTGAACCTCCCCAGATCTTTTATCTGTGGGCATACCTTAAGGATAAGATGTATGGCAACAACAATCAGACTGTCCTGACATGAAGACAGCGATCAGAGAAATAAGAGCGATCTCAAGGAAGGAATGTAGTAATGTAATCGAGAACGTTTCCCGCCGGATCCGAATGTGCATTTAACGCCAAGGAGCTCATTTAGAGCACATTTTCGAGCGCCAGTTAAGCAAATAATTTCTTTAACATAGACTTGACACTTTAGGGATGTCCGCTACATAGGCTTGACCTAATACAACTGAAGTTTTATGTCGATCTAAATAAAATTTTACAAGTTATTCGATTTTTAGTGACGACCGTTTTTTTTGTGTCACCCTCTACCATTCACGGCAATGAACGATTAATAACCTGTTTCTTTACTAATGGGCTACAATTTATCAAGGCCAAAATTCACTCGAGGATGTGTTTATGAGGGAGATGGGTATTCTGTTGAATGCTGAAGAATATTATGAGAAAATTAGAAAATCTCTACTATTATATAAAAGGAGCTAAAAGGAACTTTGCCTGTGTGTGTAGCTGTGTTCGTTCCCTGTGGGAAGTACTTGATGTGTCTGAGAGTGTTCTTACGTGGGTTTTGTATTGGGATGCGTTTGATACGTATCAAAAATCGATAATCGAAAAAATCCGATTAAAGAACGAATTCCGATTCTGACCCAAATTTATACTTTTATATAACTTAACATTGCAAGTGCATTTGAAAAAATTTTATCACCACAGAAGCAGAAAGGCCTAGCCTATAAACTCAACTGTAGATTCTTTTATGAAACAGGGGTCAGCTCGAAATTAATACTTTTTTGGGGGGAGCACAACTGAGCCATGATACTTGACTTTTGTACGTTTAACTTCAAGTAATTATGTAAAAATAATTTCATAAAATCAACCGTTAGTTCTTTGATAAGACAGGGGCGCGTTCGAAATGAATATTTCTGTTTAAAGTACAATTGAATCATGATGCGTGACGTTTGTATTTTATACTTTAAGTGCACCTATTATTTACAGATAAGTTTATAAAATCAATAGTAATTTCTCTACAGTTCAATGTAAACTAATATGTATTGTGAACTAAGTTACTGCGGGGAGGCATGTGAAGCTTTCTCCCAGTACACTGCAGAGTCCCTAACTAAAGCAGTCAATCAGTCGATTTGATTAAAAATTAGCCATTTATTCACCAATTGCGATGACAATAAAAGTATGGAAGTGTGAAGTATTTGTTGATCTTGATTTAATCTCGGACAAGGTTGGGTATTCCTGCTTCTGATGAATAGAATAAACAGAGTAACTTGCCCATAGGAACGATTTATGACAAGTGTTTGTTTGTTTGAAGACCATAAAATGGAAATCTGTAAGGAAACAATCTCGTGGTAATAAGTTCCAGAGAGAGAGAGAGAGAGAGAGAGAGAGAGAGAGAGAGAGAGAGAGAGAGAGAGAGCAACTATCTTTATAAAAATTTTGTCTGACACTAGGCACATGTAATGAAAATGAAAAGTTCTTCACAGTTGTGGTAGGAAGACGAGTTTTGTGGTGAATATTGTACAAGGAGGAACCAAAGATTGGAGTTCCACGGAGCACCTTCTATAGAAATAACAATTATAACCAAGATTGTCCGCTCTTTTTAGCTTCCGATTTCTGCTGTCCACCTGGCTAGATAATCAGATATATTCAAACGGAAAAGATAAGTCCTTTTTAACATGTGGAAAGGAAGAGGGGCTTTCACGTTATCTAAAAAGAAGAAAATCATTAATAAGAAGGGACTATATGTTACTTGTCACCGTCGTCCCATCTGAAGTAAAAATAAGCAAACAGTTTTGACTATGATCGAAATAACTAGACAGTAAAGGAAGCAAATTTCTGTCGTAAATGTCTAACAAGGAGGCACCAGAGATTGGAGTACAGTCGAGCATCTTTCATGGAATTAACTATCATGTAAAAAATGGCTAGCAATGTCACTTTTAATGAGGAAAGTGCTGTAGAGAACCAACTAGATTGAGAAGTCGATTTTGTACTATGCCAAGGAAAGAAAAGACTAATAAAGCCACCGTCGTTCTTGTGCTCCCCCACCCCAGACAAGTTGAGGATCTATCTTCGGAAATAATTTCAGCAGAAACTGGGCCATTACAGCGACAGTTTTTCCTGTCGAGCTGAGGTATTAGTGTAACAGAGCCGTATGCGAAATGACATCACAGTAAGGAAAAAGAAAAGAGGCTATAAAAAGGAGAGAGAGAGAGCACGTTATAGAAGACGATCACGTTAGAGAGGTGAATGACATCACAGGCGTAATGAGAAGTCACGCGTGGCAGAAGAATGATGAAATAAATGTTGTTACAAAAAGGAGTTGAGTTATTACTTGTCCTATGCTCCTTGCGATGTACTTTGCTACAACGTGTTGGGCCTACGTATGTAACCGCGTGTAACGTTACATTAGTTTTGTTCAGCTCTAGGAGGCCCATCCTCCCAGAGGTTACCTTTTCACCTTGAACAGGAGTTGGTTTTATGCTAAGGCGCACTCAGCAGAGAATGCCGATGAGGCTACATAGAAAATTTTTAAAGCGACAGGAGTGCACTATCTCTTCTGAGCTCGCTTATTTTCGTCACCTTCCGGCCTTGTGAGGGAAGGACGTAATCACCAAGGCAATTGGTTTGGTTACTTTATTTTACGGCATATCAACCCTTTTCGGGTTATTTAATGCCAACTTCAATTATTTTGGAAACAGGTTTTTTATATCTTCAAATATTTATTTGCAGAGTTTGGTTTTGTTGTTTTACAGCATATCAACCCTTTTCGGGTTAATTAATGCCAAATCCAGTTAGTTGGAAAATAATGTTCATGTTTCATCCAGTTACTTTGCAGAAAGGTTCTATTCTCAAAGTTTTTTTTGTATCTTTAATCGCTAGTTTGTAGTGTTTGGTTTGGTTGTTTTATAGTGGATTTTATCGTTTTTGTTCCCTGCCCTGCAGAACATGAATGAGTTTTGCAATGGGGGAGAGAAAAGGGTTAAGTATTAATGTTTGGTACATTTTAAGTTGGGAAACCAGTCAGGAAGTGGGGGAGATAGAAAGAGAAAGAGGAAATGGGAAGAAAGAAAAAGGGGGAAAAGGTGGCTCGTTGTTTTTGCAGAACATAAGTTTTGCACAAATAAAAAAGTAGAAAAATAAAAAGCATCAATGTTAGGCGCATTTCGTCTCAGGAAGCCAATATCTTCAGACAGCCTGATCTAGTAGCACCAGTACCAAGGCAAAAAATAGTACTCTGATTATTTCGATAGAGCGTTGCAGCAGGAGTAAGATACATTCTGGAGCGGTAGAATACTTGAAATATTTTTAGAGCAAACCTTAGTAAAAGATGTGATATGTCTTCTGTGAGAATCATCAGTGGACCACGTTATTATTCAACAAGATATAATGGCCATGATTTAAAAAAAATTTTTTTTTTTTATCGTGTCCCTATTGGAAATAGGTTTATTTGATTATTTCTGTACTTTGCTTTCTCTGCTTGCTTTCCATTGCAAGCCTAACGCGAAGCTCGAATGCTTAACTCCCGTCTGATTCGTAATTAACCACGAAGAAGAAAAAATGCCATAAAAAAAGGAGGATGGGGGGAAAAAGAAAAAGGAAAAGCCGTGGGCAAAAAATCTTACTATGGAAGATTCCACGGAATTACGGAAGAGAAATTACTTTTAAAGTATAAATAGCGAACGCAGAACAGAACTGTCGCTGAAATTCATGGGTGGTGACTATTTTCAATGAAATCGCCTTGGCTTCAGGTAAGTGACGAAGTCATCTTTATAAGCATCTGTCACTAATTGCACACATACTTACATACTTGGTAGATTCCTTCAGTCTTTACAGACTATGAATAACCATTGTAAGTGTGTCTGCGCGTAAAATGTATGTAGCAAGAGTTGCGTAATCTCCAACGATATCTCTCTTGCTTTGGCGTTGTTAAATATCAGTGGCAAGTGGAGGTTTAGGACGATTATAACAATGCTGAGATAAGCGGAGAGCACATGCATAACATAATCATGTTGACGCACTGGTTCTTGTCAGATCATCTAAGTTAAGCAATATAAAGCCTGGTTAGTACCAGATGGGTGACTATTTGGCGCTGTATGTGCTCTCCGTTTATCACGTGTAGACCTACACTGTTACGTACACGCCTAAACGCAGCCATGAAAACTAAACTTGGTACATTTTTTATTAATGAAAGAGATGTATGGGTGCGTTTACAGAAAGGTAACTTACACATATATCTATGCACGTATAATTATAAAGAAATATATACATTCATAATGTATTGGTTATATATAATATTATTATAATGTATATTTTCAATAAGAGTTTTTCCAAATTGCCACAATTAAGTCAAATAAAAACGAATTTTACGCTTTCAAAACATATATATTCGCAGTAAACATACAAAACCAAAGATGCATTTACATCAGACTGTTATTCTTCTATTAGTCTAATTCGCCTTACACGTGTTTCATTGAATGGTGGAAATTCACCAAACAAAGCTAGATTTATGTTTCTCGGAAAATTGACACAGGTATATATATATATATATATATATATATATATATATATATATGTGTATATACACATATTAGCAAGCCAACCGGCATTGTCCGGTCGTAAAATGATTAAATACAACATTTTAATTCATGCAGATTTCGTACTAATTGTCATAGTGCAAATTCTCTACTGACTATTATATTGTACCCAATATATATAGTACTGATTTCAACAACTATCGAGACAGGTGTTGCTAGCAATGATATCTAACAATACTTTATGCCCCACACATACACACAAAGGCATATATATATATATATATATATATATATATATATATATATATATATATATATATATATTAGACATTAAGAGGAGATTATAGATAGATATATAAATACTCGTTCACATACACCTTTCACAATAAAGCTAGAACCCAGAATTAGATAGAATCGAGCAATTGCATCGACAACGGACAACGCCAGGCCCAAAGTGGATTTCGATGTACTGCATCTCATCAGTGACGTGCTTCGACATAGGCGCGAACCCAGGTCGTCGCACTCATGAAGTGTGCAATACTGACGACCTAACCATATGGGCCACGGTTCATCCTTCGTAGGGACGTGATGTCCCTCAACAAATAAGGTTGTTCCGAAATGGTGTCTGGGGAGTCGGCTAATTTCAGTTAATGTTTGTAGATGTGATATCTACCGCCTGCATATCAGCAGTAACTATCTTAATTGTATAGGACACGTTGCTTGTCACATCGTAGAATGTAGAACTGGATAAAAATATAAGAATAAAAAAATCGAGGCATAGCCAATAGATTGCGCCGTGACCCATATGGTTAGGTCGTCAGTATTGCACACTTCATGAGTGCGACGACCTGGGTTCGCGCCTATGTCGGAGCACATCACTGATAAGATGCAGTATATCGAAATCCACTTTGGGTCTGGCGTTGTCCTTTGTCGATGAAATTGTTCGATTCTATCTAATTCTGACTTCTAACTTTATCGTGAAAGATGTATGTGAACGGGTATTTTTATTATATATATGGCGTGGGGCCAGCACCCTCGCTCCGTAAAAAGAACTCGCTACAAAACCATCTACAAAAGTTGTGGATGACCTATCCCCCTTTTAGGGGCTCAATACTATGAATGGATATATATATATATATATATATATATACAGAGAGAGAGAGAGAGAGAGAGAGAGAGAGAGAGAGAGAGAGAGAAATAAAAAGGAACAAACCGTATTATGTGTTCATCAAAGTTTCATCTTTATTTCAAGACTTCCTCTGGATGAAATAAAGACGAAACGTTGGTAAACACATAATACGGTTTGTTCCTTTTTATTTCCCTATTTTGTCGGAATACTATGCCAATTATTTTCATCATATATATATACATACATATATATATATATACTCCTATAAATTCGTTTTTCTTTTGTTTGTATTGATATTCATATTAACAATCCTCTTTTATATTGTTGTTGTTGTGGAATTGCATTCACTAGCAAAAGATCTACTAATTTGCATATTCATATTAATTAATTCTCTAATTATTTAATTCCTGATTAGTTTTTTTGGTTTTCTTATGTGATGATCATCTTTGGTTAACTATCATGCGTATTTATATTCATGCAAATATTCTACATGATTTATACTTGCATAATATTTGCGTAAACAGTTTACAGTAAGCACAAAATTTGTTCCATATATATTTATGTATACGTATATATTTTTGTTTAATCTATAAAAGTGAACGTGTCTGTGTGTGTACATTTTTCTACGCAATAACTCTGTCAATTTTCAGTTTACAGACGCGAAATTTGATATACAGGGTAGTGAGATTTGGGGAAATCTTTGTAATCCGTGTTCGGCCAAAAATTTGGCTGTTTAGGGATCAAAGTTCAACGATTTGACCTTTGAGAACTCTACCAAATTCCTCCGCCAATTTGGGGTCTAAACACTTGGAATTTAAGATATATTAATAATTTGATTTGAGCCCAAAACAATAAATGTTAAAGAGTCATAATAGGGTTCAAAGTTAAACAAATTGACCTCTTTTTTATACTCAACATACACACCCAAACATCCGAGCAACGCCGGGTTGAAATGCTAGTATATATATATATATATATATATATATATATATATATATATACAGGGTGGGCCAAAATAAGGGTCCTATCTTTAAATATAATCATATATATATATATATATATATATATATATATATATATATATATATATATATATATATATAGGACCCTTATTTTGGCCCACCCTATATACACTTGTGCCCGATATTATTCATACCCCCCTTTGAAAATTGAGTTTATTAGGTGTAACTTTGTAAGAATTTATTGTTTACGTCCATATTGATACATATTCTTAATAAACCTCTTCTGATCATTTTCGTCATTTTAAAATCTCGGGATACTTGTAATAAAAGAAATATACAGCTATTTATAAAATCTGCAATGTTCAAAAATAATCATACCCCCTTATTTTTTCAGTATTAATCGAGTTTCTGACTGTTTGTTTCCTGTTTGATTCTTATTTTGAATGCTTTTATACAACCTTTGATTAATTTCATTTCGTTTTTTGCATTTTTCAGAAATTAAAATGATATCAACTGAAAACCAATAAAAGAATAAAAATTATTAGAATGGGGAAGAAAAAAGAGCTTAGTAATGATCTTAGGACTAAAATTGTGAATTCACATAAGGATGGTTTAGGTTACAAGTCAATTTCCAAGAAATTTGAGGTCCCTACAGAAACAGTACAGAGCATCATCAAAAGATTCCAGAGCCACCACACAACAAACAACTTGATTGGTAGAGGAAGGAAAAGGAAACAGTCTGCTAGAGCCACCAGGAATATTGTAAGAAGTGTTAATGCAAATCCAACTACAACTACTAAGGACATTTTAGAAAATCTGGAGTCTTCTGGCATAAAAATATCAAGGCAAACATTGCAAAGGACTCTGCATGAAAATGGTCTGAAAGGAAGAAGACCAAGAAGGACTCCATTGCACACCGGCAAACACCTTGCAGCACGTCTAAAGTTTGCTAGGACCCATGTGAATTCTCCAGAGTCCGTTTACTCAAGTATTTTGTGGACTGACGAAACAAAAATTGAATTGTTTGGCCATATGGATGCTTCTTACGTTTGGAGGAAGAAAGGAGAAGCTTACAACCCAAAGAACACCATACCCACGGTGAAACATGGTGGTGGTAGCCTAATGTTTTGGGGCTCCTTTTCGGCTAGTGGGCCAGGTAGTTTGGTCAAGATAGATGGAACCATGAAGAAGGAGCAATATTTGGAGATACTCCAGAAAAACATTAGACAGGATGCGGAGAAGCTCGATTTAGGACCAAACTGGGTCCTTCAACAGGATAATGATCCAAAGCATACTGCCAAAATAGTCAAGAAATAGTTTGACGATAATCAAATTAATGTTTTGGAATGGCCTAGCCAGAGTCCCGACCTGAACCCTATCGAAAACCTCTGCCACATATTGAAAACTGAGGTTAAAAAGCGGAAACCTAGAAATTTGAGGGATTTGGAGAACTACTGCATTGAAGAATGGTCAAAAATCAGTGTTGATGCTTGTAAAAACCTTGTTGATAAATATCCAAAACGGTTATAGGCAGTTATTAAGAGTAAAGGACATGCTATTGACTATTAGTAAGAGAGGTATGAATAATTTTGAACTAGTGCCATTATTGTTTTTCTTTGTATAATGTTTCAAACTTGCATAATTTATTTATTTGTTGAGTTTAAATTAAATGCTTATGCTTGATTTATTGTTTGAAATCCCTTTAATATTGTCTACCTTCTGGTTTGAGCAATATTCTTATAGAAATCTCAAAGATCCGAGGGGTATGAATAATATCGGGCACAAGTGTATATATATATATATATATATATATATATATATATATATATATATATATATATATATATATATATACGTGTGTAAGCGCGTGTAACGTTAAATTAGTTTTGTTCAGCTCTAATAGGCCCACTCTTCGAGGAATTGCCTATATATATATATATATATATATATATATATATATATATATATATATATATATATATATATATATATATATATACTAGCAGTTCAGCCCGGCGTTGCCCGGGTGTTTGGATGTGTCTGTTGAGAAAAAAAAGTGGTAGCAGGAAGGCAGGCTCGAACCCGTGCAGCAAAGGAGGAAAAGAACGGGGAAAACCCTGCCGACTATGCTGTTACGACCACCGCTAAAACGAAAGTGACATTTTTTTAATAAGGCTAGACAATCGAAAGGAGAGGATGACTTTCAAAAATATCGGCGAAAAAAGCGACCCCCCAGTCCATGTAGAAAAGTTCCTAGTTGAAGATGAAGATATCAATGTTTTTAGCCATTTTTTCTACATTTGTCGTCTGGAAGGTCGGACTTTAAAACGATACTGATCTTAGTAGAATCCGAAAAGTTTTAGGCAGACATGCAAACATATATACATATATGCATTTATATATTGGTAACTAAAAATCTTCAACCCAAACCGATTAAAAACCTTGCCCCATCTCTGAATACACTTTATGCCAAATTTCAAATGTTTAGACCAGAAATTGTATGAGTAATTTGGTAGAGACCGCAGAGATCAATTTTTTAAATTTGACCCCTATCATGACCCCTTAACATTTATTGTTTTGGGATCAAATCAAGTTATTAAGTTAGATCCATGTCCAAGGAACCTATATCTAAAATTTCAAGTGCGTAGACCCAAAATTGTCGGAGGAGTTTGGCAGAGTTCTCAAAGGTCACATCGTTAAACTTTGACCCCTTAACAGCCAAATTTCTGGCCGAAAACCGATCACATCGTTTTTATCAAACCCCAGTACCCTGTATATCAAATTTTGAGTATGTAGACTAAAAATTGACAGAGTTATTGCGTAGGGAAATGTACACAGACAGACACTTTCACTTTTATGGATATATAAAATACTAGCATGGGTGCCCGGCGTTGCCCGGGTATTTGGAGATGTATGTTGAGCAAAAAAAACAAAAGCGGTCAATTTTTTAAACTTTGATCCATATTATGACCCCTTCAAATTTATTGTTTTGGGCTCAAATCAAGTTATTAAGTTAGATCCATGTCAAATGAACCTATATATAAAATTTCAAATGTTTAGCCCGAAAATTGTCGGAGGAGTTTGGCAGAGTTCTCAAAGGTTAAATCGCTGAACTTTGCCCCCTTAATCGCCAAATTTCTGGCCGAAAACCGACCCCATCGATTTTCGCAAATCTCAGTACTCTGTATATCAAATTTCGAGTCTGTAGACTAAAAACTGACAGAGTTATTGCGTAATTATCACATTACAATACACTCTGCTCTTTAGACTACTGTTCTAACCCCCTTTAAATTGATAACTCCCTACAACTGGTCGAGTTTCTATAAGTAATTACAGATATGTTTCATAAGGAGGACTTACAATTATCAACGAAATGTATCCCTATACCTTCTAAAGACACATTTATAACCATCTTAATTACAAGTATGAATATATTTATAAAGAACTTGAGATGGAAAGCCTACCATTTTGATAAACACCAGAATGAATTCACTGAACCAATATATCACCGACCTGAAGAAACGGTAAAAAAAAACAACCTCAGGGAAAAGAACAGAGAAAAGCAGCCAAATACTACAGACTAAAAATATAGAAAAACCCTAAAAAGAACAAAGACACTGAGAAATTTGAAAATGATTTGATTAACCTGATTAAAAATATTAAACTTAAAAAAAAAAATATTTCACTCCAACCCTTAAAAAAATAAATAAATTTCCGAAATCTATTTCAAAAAGTCACCAAAATAAACTGATAGTACCGGCAGATAAAACTAGAAATTTTTACACAGTGGACTATATACAGTATAAAAATCTAATATATAAAGAACTTAATAAAAATGATAAAACAATAAATAAGTCAGCATTAAATGGAATAACGAGGCAAAAAATATTTTGACTAAACTTAAAATAGATAAATACACAGAAATAACGGTACCAGGTACCTCGAGATTTACTTTAAAAGACCACAAACAAGGCTTTAATATAACCCCTACTTTTAGACTCATCTGCCCCTCAAAATCAGATATAGGATTAGTTAGTAAAAACATATTAGATAGAATTATCCCCAAAATTCAATCTTCAATAAAATACCCACTATGGCCACCCTCCACCCAGGTAATCGAGTGGTTTTCTAACATTCAAAATAAAAATAATTGTAAATTTCTTTCTTTTAACATTGAATCATATTACCAATCAATATCGCCGATTCTACTAAATAAATCTCTATTAATGGCACGAAAACTAACTAATATAACGCAGGACGAAATTAAAGTAATACTCGTAGCTAGAAAATCTTTAATAACCTTTGATAACAAGTATGGACCAGAAAAATACCCCTGACCATTTCAACATTTTAATGAGCTCGGCGGACTCAGCTCAGGTCACCGATCTGGTCGGCCTTTTCCTTTTAAATGAAATTTATTCTATACTCCATGAACAGTTCAAACTTGAAGGAGGACTATACAGAGATGATGTACTTTTCGTAACTAATTCCACAAATAAAAATTACGAAAAAGCAATTAAATCCCTACATAAATTATTTAAAAATTATGGACTTACTATTAAAATCGACCCTAATAAAAAAATGGTTAATTTCTTAGACATAACCTTAAATTTTGAAAACTCTACCTTTTAACCCTATCATAAACCTAACCAGTTTGTACTATATGTCCATAACGAATCAAACCACCCTAGATCAATATTGAAATCAATAGTTCCCAATGTCTCTTTAAGAATTTCTAGACTATCTTCTAACAAATCTACATTCAACAAAAATGAAAAATATCACAATGAAGCCCTTAAAAACTCAGGATACAAATCACAAATCAAATTCCTAAATAAAAACGATAGAAACAAAAACTGCATTGAAAATAAACCTACTAAGAGCATAATAACCTCTAATATGGCCATGTCATCCAGTATGCGAGTTACAAAAAATTACCCAAAAGCAAGACAAAGCAAAATGAAACCGCAAGTATTAGATACAAACACAAATAATCAGCAAATCAAAGTCCGTAAGAGTAAAAACAGATCTATGGTTCAACCCTCCATATTCCAAAAATCTTGAGACAAACATAGCCAGAGAATTTTTTAAAATATTAGAAAAAAACTTTAAAGTCCCTCATAGATACAGTAAGATCTTTAATAAGAACACAATCAAAGTGTCTTACTCAACTATGCCAAACCTTCATCAAAAAATAATTAGGTCTAACAATAAAAAAGTAATAATATACAAAATACAAATACAGAAATTATAATAGGCTGTAACTGTAGAAGGAAAAATAGATGCCCCCTACAAGGTTCATGCAAATAAAAAATGTAGTTTATAGCTGCACAGTATCGAAACCCCCAAATTTAAATGAGGTTAACAGCAACCATAACTTGACCACCCGATTAAATAACTACACCAACTTTAACCAATCTACCAATCAAATACAGACCAACCCTTCAGATACCAATGCCATCCCTAATCTACCTGAAAATAAATACATTAAACAAGACGCAATCTACTTTGGTTCCACATCTGGACTTATTAAGCATGGAATTTCAACCCATAAGCATTCCTTTAAAAACTACTCCCTGTTGAACCAAACCACTCTATCGAAACATATTTGGTGACTTAAAGATAAGAATATTTCCTTCAATTTGAAATCGCAAATAATAGGATCACATAAAGGAGATAGATTCTGTGCACTTTGTACACAGAAGACCCTAAAGATTTTAAAATATGGCGATATCAAAAATAGAACCACCCTCCTAAATTCAAAAGAGGAGCTTATATCCTCATGCAGCCATAAACGTTGGTTTAAATTTAACAAATATAAGCAACCATAAGTCATTAAAAATGTTACTTATTAATATTCAAACTTGAAATTTAAGTTTAACTTGATACCCTTATTAATAAAATTTTGATCATCAATATTATTATTAATATTAGTTTATTTGATATATTTACCATTATTATATATTGTTTAAATATATATTTAAGCTTAAGCTATACTATATTCATTAATTTCAATAAATAAATAAATAAAGTATTAAAAATACTAAATTCAATAAGTTCAAAATATAATATTTTATAATCTAAATAGAATAAACACTAATTATCTCCCTTTGATTATTTAATTAGCAAAATAAGATTACCTCCCCCTATTTTAATATTTGATTTTAAATTAGGCGTTTGCTAACATATTCTAACCGTTAAAAAATGTTTAATTGGCGTTCTTTTTGAAATTTTAACATTTCGTACATTTATAAGCTACAATCAACATCCAAATGAATGCTTTGACGATAATTACGGTTTTCAAAAGGCGAACAATTAAAAGTTAAATATTTATATATATATATATATATATATATGTATGTATATATATACATGTATATGTATATGCATGTATATGTATATATATATATGTATAAATCTTAACTTTTATTAAAAACATATTATAACCTTATATTTAAACCAAATTCAGATTTATAATTTTATTCTATTTTTTATTCTCAACCCATATTACTTTTCTTATCAAGTAAATATTTTCTTTTTTCTTTTAATTTATTCCAGATACATCTGCCTTACTTAAAAATTGCTAGGTTTATTTATGGTGTCTTTTACATATAAAAAACCCACCCAATACTTTTGCTGATGAGGAGACTTTGTTTAAAAAAACTATATGTCAAAATTATTGTCCGTGGCTTAATGTCTATCACAATAAAAACATCGTTTCCGAAACGATCGTACAAATAATTGACTTTGTTGTTGTTCCTTCTAATGAAACAGATTTTTAATTTTTAATTCTAATTTGAATTTTAAATTATCAATCATATTACTAAATATTAAAGTAACTCTAGGATATTTGCTTATGGAGCTTATTATATATCTGAATTACAACGTGCACTGTTCTTTTCTTGTGTTTTAATTAAATTAGTAACTTTACTATCCCATTAAAATACACTCTGCTCTTTAGACTACTGTTCTAACCCCCTTTAAATTATATATATATATATATATATATATATATCACCCACGGACAGTTGTTTTACCGTATCATTTCTCTGTAATATGGATAGATATGCTGTGTTTCAAGCTGAGGTTTGGAACCAGATCACTCCTAAGAGAAATAAGAACATATTTTTTACATTGCCAAAAGAGATCAATTCTTATTACGTAGAACAATATTTTACCCTAAATGGAAACCGTTACCTCCTTACTAATATTAAACTTATTTAAAACCGATGGAATAAAACAGTTTGACTAGTAAGATATAAATGTTTATCTGGTTTAATCAGATTAAGATTATTGGAAAATAAATTCCATTTTGCTTTTTCTTGTTTTAATCGATTTCTTATGAGGTTTCTCAACGGGATTATCTGTTATATTTAAAACATAAAACCAAAGAACGCAAAATCAATAAAATCAGATAAATATTTATAAAAAACACATGTTACAAAATCAATATGCAACTAAGGCATTCCATACAACATGTGAACTGTTATATGGTTATGTATATAATTCCATTGTTTAAAATTGTTTTTCAACAATAGCTTCATTTAAATAACTCCAATTTGTAGGCTAATAATCGGATTGGCCTCAAACGTGCAATTTGAAGGTTAGTACTTAATAAAATAATATGGATTTTTTTTTTATTAGTGGCAACCTCTATATGTCAGTGACGTGTTAAATCTAATATATAAACGGCTATATGTCTGTTTGTCTGTCGGGCTGTTTGTCTGTCTCCGTATTTTCAAACTCTATCTCCTCCGAAACTAAAAGTCGCAGAGCGGCGATATGGGCCTCAAATGATTGGGTTTCTTACGTGTCGTTCTTTTATGGGTCTTTAGCTGGTTAAAACTGTTTTAAGGGGTTCAAATTGAAAAAAATCGTTAAACATTTTGTACATTCATCTTAGTTTATTTTTAATTATTAATGATTAATGGGCTTATGTGCGTGTCATGTTGGTACAGTTGCAACGTCGCCGGGTTTGAATGCTGCAGTTCCTAGTTTCGATTCTAGCTGATGGCACCTGTTCTTTTTTTTACGTTTGAAATAGCGACTCTATAACATTATATATGAAATCCGGACGAATTAAAATAACATTTAATCGTATTTTACGCCCGGAAAAGCCGGAAGTCTCACATTGCTATTAATATTATATCTAGTAATAAAGTAAACATGATATATATATATATATATATATATATATATATATATATATATATATATATATATATCTGTGTGTGTGTGTGCGCGCACGCAAACGAGACCACTGAATTGTTCAAAGCAGCAATTGAAGTACATATTCCTCCACGGAAGTTATATAGTAAACCCCACTTTCCCCAATGGTTTATTTCTACATGTGCAGCTGCCATTGCTCAGATGCTACATGCAAATTTGTCAGGCATAAGTCCAGTACAAACAGACAGAAGTTTATAGAAACTAGAAGTAATTGTAAGAAAAAAATAGCAACAGCTAAGAGAGAATACACCGAAACCAACAGAAAACGCATTGAAGCGAAGAAATTAGAAACTCGTGATTTCTAGAAAATCTACAACAGTGTATTAAATAATGGGCAATCAACAATTCCCCATTATTTAACAATCATGTGGTTCTTTGCACGGCAACAGAGAAAGCTCACATGCTTGCCCGTCAGTTTGCCTGAAACTCTACATTGGACCCAGCAAATCATTCCCTCCCTGATTTTCGTTTGCGGACTGAAACCACAATAGACGATCTTAAAATCACTCCTTCTCAAGTACATGATACCATAAAAACATAGACACCTCAAAAGCATGTAGACTTGATCTAATCCTTGCTGTACTATTAAAAATGTGCTCCACTGAGGTTGGTCCAGTTCGCTCCAAACTCTCCAACAAGAGCCTTAACAAATCATGCTTTCCTAGATGCTGGAAAACTGCTTCTGTGGTCCCAGTTTAAAATAATTCTGGAGAAAGAACTGACCCATTAAATTATCGCCCCATACCATCCTTCCTCTTTTCGCCAAAATATTTTAGACCATAATTAATGAAGCTCTGGTCCATTACCTTACAGATGCTAAACTTCTCTCTAACCATCAATATCTATTTAGGCAAGCCCGTTCCACTGCAGATATTCTAATTGTAATCTCTGAACCTATATACCATGCACTGGATAAGGCAGTGGAGGGGAGAGCAGTAGCCATAGATACATCTAAGACTTTTGACAGAGAAATAGCACAATGGTCTTCTCATGAAATCGCATCCTATGGTATTACTAGACGAATACTTAACATAATTAAATCCTTTCTAAATAACAGAATAATCTAGGTTATCCTCGATGGTCGTACGTCCAAACAATATGATATAAATGCGGGTGTACCTCAGGTGTCGATCCTTGAACCTTTAGTATTCCTAATCTTCATAAACGACCTCTCTGATAAAATAGTCTCTGAGATGTGTATATTTGCTGACGACACCACACTCTATAACAGTCACGAGGGAAAAATGAATGAACACATACCCAAGGCAATGGCGGAAACCCTAGGGGAAAAACCTCGTCTGTAGTGGAATGGAGTCGAAACTGAATGATTACGTTAATTGCTGCCAAGACTAAGCTCGTTTTATTTAATAATTACGAGAAACTTTCTCACACACGAATAGCTATGGCTAAAGATACATTATCTGAAAGTACTTCGTTCAAACTCCTCGGCTTAACGTTCACAGAATACATGAGTTGGAAAAGATACATCGAGGGCATTGCCGCGGCTGGTGCGAGGAAGGTTGGCTTTCTCTACCGTGCTAAAAAGTTACTTACGCCTTAAAATATCCTGTACCTCTATAAGGCCACAATTCGCCCATGTATTGAGTCTTGTTGTCACATTTGGGATGGTGCATCTGATACTAGTCCTTCCCTCCTGGATAGGGTCCAAAAGAGAGTCACCAACTTGATAGGTTCTGAACTTTCATCTCAGCTTCAACGTCCGTCCCATCGACGAAATGTTGCATCCCTCTGACTGTTCTACAAGTATTTAAATGGTAAATGCTCCGACAAGCTACAAGCACGTGTACTTCCTTGACGTAAATACTTCCGACGAACCCGACAAGCAGCAAAATGCCACCAGTAAAGATCCATAGATGTAAGAAAGCCTTCTACTCTAATAGCTTCTTCCCCAGAACTGTTAGATTCTGGAACTCCCTTCCGGGTTTCTGCTTCCTAACTGTACTGATATGCAGAATTTCAAGTGTGATGTGAACAGACATTTCGCTGTTCAACTCTCTTCATAGTATCCCCGCAACTTATGTTCCTGATAGCATCCCACTACATCAAAGTGGCACTGTGCCTTGTTTTGGATGAAAAATGAAAATGTAATTAAAAAAAAATTATTGCCTTTTCTTCCAATTTAAATCCTGGTTGCAATAGGAAACGTTAATTTTATTGGGATTTTCATGTTAATGGGTATTACTATTTCTGGTGGTGTTTTCAAGTTCCGGAGTATTGATTTGATTTTCTGGTCGACTATGTAGTTTGGAAATCCGTTACTGATGAAGACTTGCTTGATATTGTTTTTGTTCACTGCACATTATAACAAAAGTCTATGCAAAATTTAACCCAGATCGGACCAGTAGCTTTTGCTGTTTTCCAGTATCCTCTCTATTTCCATTTCAGATGTTCGCAGTTATTAAGTGAATGGTAGACATCTGTAAGTTTTGCAGTTAAGATTTTCCACATGAGTGGAAGGCAAGTCTCTACTTGGGATCGTTCATTTTTCACTATTGTTTTCGAATCACCGTGGTTTTCCTTTGATCATCAAATTTTGCATGCATGCTTATTCACATATCCCCTAAGTTTTTGGTGATAGTTTTGCATGAAGAGTTGTGGATTTTATTACCTTTGCCACAGAGCATATGTTTTCGGTCGAGTTTGTAACTGTTGATTTGTGTAGAACCTACCCTTTTATTACGCTTGATCAACCGTTCATCCAAGTTAGTTAAAATATCAGCCATGATCTGAGAACTGATTTAATTTTTGGATATCTAGGTCAAAAGTCAAGGTCATGTCAAATGATAAGGTCTACTTTTTGAATATAACTTCAGTTTTGTTCAGTATAGAAGCTGGCCAATGGCTCATATTTTAGTCAAGCGTCTTATATGATCTTGAACGGTGACATTTACTACTTTCGTTAAGATAGAAACTTTGACGAAATTTTGATATGTCCAAATTTTCTGTAACCTTAAATACCACGCAAAATTTCACCTTGATCAGGCTTGTTTCCCTCAATAATTACAAGAAACCTTCTCAACTACTAATAGCTATGACTAAAGATACACTACCTGAAAGTTAAACTATTCAGCCTAACATTCACAGGGAACATGGGTTGGAAGAGATACAGTGAGAACATTGCTAAGGCTGCTGCGAAGAAGGTGGTCTCTTTTTACAGAGCTAGAAAGCTACTTACGCCTGAATATATCATGTGTCTCTATAAGGCCAACATTCGCCTATGTATGGAGTACTGTTGTCACATCTGGGATGGTGCATCTGCTACTAGTCTCTCGCTCTTAGGCAGGGTTGAAAAGAGAGTCGCCAACTTGATAGGTCCTAAACTTTCATCAAAGCTTCAGCCTCTGTCCCATCGATGTAATTTTGAATACATCTGCCTGTTTTACAAACATTTTAATGATGAATGCTCCGACGAAATACAAGTCCTTCTACTCCTTCGACGTAAATACCCCGGCAAACCCGACAATCAGCAAAATCCCACCCCAACACAGTAGAGATCACTAGATGTAAGAAAGCCTTCTACTCCAATAGTTTCTTTCCCAAAATTGCTAGATTCTGGAACTCCCTTCCGGGTTTCTGCCTCCAGAACTGTACTGACATACAGAAGTGCAATGTAAGTGCAAGTGTAATGTGAACAGACATTTCGCTGCTTAACTCCCTACATAGTATCCCTTCAACTCATGTCACCGATAGTAGTTACCTACATCAAAGTGGCATTGTGTCTTTATCTTTATCTTTATTCTCAGTGACGGTTATGGATGGTTAGTTGTTAGGAAGGAGATACTCCTACGGGAATAGGACGGGTTAATTCTTATCGGGGCGAAATTGTCAACCAACAACGATATCCTTTTCAGTTGTTATAACATAAGCATTTGTAACCACACGATACGCTCCCTTTGGGATGGTATTGTCACTGTAGCCACACTCCAAGGGCGTTTTATTCGGCCAATTTCGTTCTATAAGATTGACCTGACTTTGATTACACGTGTATAACCTTTAACCGAAAATGATCTTTCAAACACCATACTTTTAGTTGTCTTCTTTTTGACAATTGATCCAGTTTGTTGTTTTTTCAAGCAAGTGTCACTGTCAGATTTATATATATATATATATATATATATATATATATATGTTTTTTTTTTCAAATGACCTTTTGATACATTTGATAATTATTTTATTGTTTTTGTACGTGTACGCCTTTTGTCAAAACACACGGCCTAGATATCCAACATTTTAATCTAATTGAGCTGCATATTCGTCTATTGTAGAATTCCAAAAATCGACACTATTGTACTATTCTGACACTAAATAGACTTTTGGTATATTTGATAATTATTTTATTTTTGCATTTGTTGCCAGGTGCACGCTTTTGTTAAAATGATTCCCTGGTACACAGGCCTTAGATATTAAACAAGACGCCAGGCCTATAATTTTTATTTAAATAACTTTTTGGAACATTTGATAATTATTTTTTACTGTTTCTTACAGGTGTACACTTTGGTCAAAATTATTTCTCGATACACACCGCATAGATATTCAGCAAGACTTTGAACCATCCTTATGTTGTCAGGCGGAAGCATGCAGTTTTCCGACTAAATTTTTGTTATTTCTATTATTTTAGTCAATCTAAAGGCTCTAAAGTTCTTTTGGAATTATTGATCGATGCGAAGTAAAACAACGTCGCAAAACGCGAGAAAGCGTTTAACATTTAATGAACGAACTCATATGTAGATTTACATACTAAGATTCAAGCGAACAATTTGATTGTTTGAAAAATCGTAAGGAATGAAAAAAAAAAAGGAGAAAACAAAGAAAGAAATGGACAAAAGAAAATGGAAAAGAAAATTCAAAATGTTTATCTAGCGCTGTTGATCGCTCACGGCCTTCTTCAATCACCAAACGTGTTTATGACAGAGACACAGCAGGGGGTTGTCAGCGTCTGTTTTGTCCTTAAACTCTCGTCAAAGCCCGGCTTTCTATTTTTCGCTTCGGTTAATTTAAAAGAATAATGCTTTTCTGAATGGACTCGGAAACAATGTATTTTTGCACTGCTCGCAGTATTTCTTCTACTATTGCGCTTTTCTGTGATTTTAATATTGAAGAATACCCAGACAGTAAACCTTCCTTTAAACGAATTTCGCCTCGATATGCGATACGGTTGTAGTGATAGTGATACTGTCGTGTACTGACAACCTGAGCGTGTAGTGTTCGAATCCTATCGATTCTATATCATCACATTCAGCATGAATGTTAATCTTGATATAACACCTCCTGTATATCTATCTATCTATCTATCTATATATATATCTACAAAAGTGAACACATCTGTGTATCTGTCTGTGTATCTGTCTGTCTGTGTGTCTGTGTGTGTACATTTCCCTACGTAATAACTCTGTCAATTTGTAGTCTACAGACTCAAAATTTGATACACAGGGTACACAGGGTACTGAGATTTGCGAACATCTTTGTGATCGGTTTTTTGGCCAGAAATTTGGCTGTTAATGGGTCAACGATTTGGCATTTGAGAACTCTACCAAACTCCTTCGACAATTTTGGGTCTACGCACTTGAAATTTTAGATATAGGTTCCTTGGACATGGATCTAACTTAATAACTTGATTTGAGCCCAAAACAATAAATTTAAAGGGGTCAAAGTTTAATTGGGGTCAAAGTTTAAAAAAAATTGACCCCTGCGGTCTCTTCCAAATTACTCTGGTCTAAATATTTGAAACTTTAAATAAAAGGTATTCAGAGACAGGGCAAGCTTTTTCATCAGTTTGGGGCGAAAATTTTTAGTTACCAATATATAAATGTATGTATGTATATCTGTTTGCATGTCTGCGTTAAACTTTCAATAGAGTCGACGGATTTTACCAAGATCAGTATCGTTTTAAAGTTCGACCTTTCATACAACAAATATCGAAAAATTGGCTACAAACATTAATATCTTCCCCTTCAACTAGGCACTTTTCTACAGGGGGGGGGCGGTCACGTTTTTTCGCCGATATGTTTTAAAGTTATCCTCTCCTTTAGATTGTCTAGCCTTAATTTAAAAAAAATGTCGCTCCGGTTTAGCGGTGTCGTAACAGCATAAACGTTAGGTTTTTACCCCGTTCTTTTCCTTCTTTGCGGTACGGGTTCGAACCTGCCTTCCTACTACCACTTTATTTTTTTTGCTCAACATACACATCCAAACACCCGGGCAACGCCGGGCTGAAATGCTAGTATATCTATAAAAGTGAACGTGTCTGTGTGTGTATCTGTGAGTGTGTGTACATCTCCCTACGCAATAACTCTGTCAATTTTCAGTCTACAGACTCGAAATTTGATATACAGGGTACTGAGATTTGGGAAAATTTTGTAATCCTTTTTTGGTCAGACATTTAGACGTTAAGGGGTCAAAGTTCAACGATTTGACCTTTGAGAACTCTACCATACTCCTCCGACAATTTTGGGTATAAACAATTGAAATTGTAGATATAGGTTCCTTGGACATGGATCTAACTTAATAACTTGATTTGAGCGCAAAACAATAGATGTTAAGGGGTCATAATAGGGTTTAAATTTAAAAAAATTGACCGCTTTTGTTTTGTTCAACATACACATCCAAACACCCGGGCAACGCCGGGCTGAAATGCTAGTATATCTATAAAAGTTAAATTGTCTGTCTGCCTTGTGTGTGTCTGTCTATGTACATTTTCCTACACAAATAACTCTGTCAATTTTCGGTTTACAGACTCGAAATTTGATATACGGGGTATTGAGGTTTGAGAAAATCTTTTTAATCAGTTTTCGGCCAGAAATTTGTCTGTTAAAGGGTCAAAGTTAAGCGATTTTACCTTTGAGAACAATACAAAACTCCTTCGGCATGTCTGAATATAAACACTTGAAATTTTAGATATAGGTTTCTTGGACATAGATCTAACTTTATAATTTTGCTTGAGTCAAAATCAATAATTGTTAAGGGGTCATAATTGGGGTCAAAGTTAAAAAAAAAAAATTACCGCCGCGGCCTCTACTAAATTACTCAGACAATTTCTGGTCTAAACATTTGAAATGTTACATAAAGGGTAAGCTTTTATTAGGGCAAGCTTTTTAATCGGTTTGGGTAAAAAATTTGAGCTACCAATATATAACTGTATGTATGTATGTCTGAATGTCTGCCTAAAACTTTCGACAGAGGCGACGGATTTTCACAAGATCAATATCGTTTTGAAGCCCGACCCTTCAGAAGACAAATATCGAAAAATTGGCTAAAAACATTATATTCTTCACCTTCAACTCGGCAGTTTTCTACAGGGAGTGGTCTCTTTTTTCGCCGATATTTTCTGAAAGTCCTCTCTTCTTTTCGATTGACTAGCCTTAATTTATTCTTCGCCACTTCCGGTTTGGAGATGAACGCAACGGCAAAGACGTCACGTTTTCTCTTAACGTTCTTTTCCCTCTTCGCAGTATGGGTTCGATCCTGCCTGCCTACTACCACTTTTTTTTCTCAACATACACCAACAAACACCCGAGCAACGCGGGGCACCCAGGGCCGTAATAAAGAAAAGAAAAAAAATACCCAACAGGCGAATATTTTGGATATTACTTATAAATAATTGTTAGTTCGATTTGTCTTCTTAACAACAAATCACCTCTTTTGCGGAAAACAGCCCGTAATGTAAACGATTCAGTGGAAGTCAATTAGAGACGCATTACTATTTTACATTTAGCGAAGAGGGTCAAATTTATACCGTTCACAATGGTACTAGTGTACGGCGTAATCACGTTGGCCCACGTCAGATCACCGAAGTTAAGCAACGATGAGCTTGGCCAGTAGCAGATGAGTAACCATTTGAGAATAGCAGGCGATGCGTGTGTTCTACTCTTCGCTTATCTCGGCGAACAGCACAGAAGTGAATTCAGTAAAAGCAATTGAATTTGGACTCTTTCTTTGTGATTTCATAATCTACGTCGATATCCATTGCGCCATACCTACGCATAAACTCCTTGATTGTTGACGATGTTATTACTTTTTTTTTATCCTTAACATTATTTGTTTTTAAACTTAATTTTCTAAAAGATTTGTCAACACATTTTTCCAGTATTTTTACTTTGCGACGACCTTTTTAGAAGACAGGTACTTATCTATAAATCAAGATTATCGAATCTATTATTAAAGATTATCTTTGCGATCATCGATTTCTGTCGTGCGAAAATGTGGGCCGCGAAATCCTTAGGTGTTAATGGATGTAGATGTTGAGGCACCTCGCCGTGAGGTTAATGGTTTGCCACGCTAACAGACACACGTAGACAATTCATATTGTTGCATAGTCAATCTTCTGAGTATCGTATATCTTCTATCTTTTTTTCTACTTTTCTTATCTATTTTATTTGTTGTTGGGGATGGGTCATCCTACAGAATGATAAACATTCATCCCTTATTTCTGTGGCCTCAACTGAGAGATCCCTTTTTAAGGATTTCAATCGTCTCTTTAACATCTATTGTTTGGATCTCTCTTGCACGTAGTTTACTGGGTATATTTGCCAGACAGTCTTTGAAATAATTTTTCATGAGTCAAGTTGCTCCCGTGATTACCGGAAACCGGAATGATGGATAACTTTCAAAGGTTCCCGTTTATTTTCATGTTGTACACACAACCTTGGTATTTAGTTATCGTGTCCTTCTCAGATCTGTTTTAGCAAGCATCACCAGGGACACTGACTTCAGCTAGGGTTTCTACGTTCCCTCTTTCAATATCCACGTCACCATGTCAAAATTAACGGTTTCGTTTTCTAAGTAAGATTTGTCAGCACTTATTATTCAGTGTAGTCAATCGAATCACATCAAATCTTAACAGAGTGCGGACGTGCATTAGCAGCAGCAGCAGCAGCAGCAGCAGCAGCAGCAAAAGCCAACGTGTGTGACGTGACTTCACGGCGAGGAAGAAAGAAAAAACTATAATATAAAGCAAGTGAGTGCATAGTGAATGAGATATAAAAATATAGTATTTGCCCCCCCCCCCCATTTAGCCTCCAAAGTCCCCAGGGGACATCAAATCCCGGTGAAAATGAAAAAAAAAACTGTTCAGTTTTAGGTCTTAACATATGTAAATTTGAGTTCTGCACTATGCAAAAAAAGACATGACCAAGTCCATCATTCCCCCCCCTCCATTTAGCCCCAAAAGTCCCCAAAGCCTTAACATATGTAAATTTGAGATCTGCACTAAGCAAAAAACAAAACAAAAAAAAAAACTAAGTCCATCATTTGCCCCCCCCTCCATTTAGCCCCAAAATTCCTCAAAGGCCTTAACATATTTAAATTTGAATTCAGCACCATGCAAAATTGCCAAATAGACATACACAGAAAATTTTGGACAAATATGGTAAAATAGTCCCAAAAATGGCGTCTTTTTATTAGCTGTAAAAGAGCCCCTGGGGCACACGCAAGAGTTATTGCGAAGTGTAGACTAACAAAATGATATAGAAATCAGTTAGTTAAAACTTTTCGAAAAGTTTTTGAATCAGTATGTTCTATTTGCAGTTCTCGCTGTCCCTTTCTTCCTGTCCTCGATTCGCGTAACTGAGACGAACAGCACGAAATCTCTTTAACCAAGCAAATGAAAGAATGCCACCCACACACAAAAGTCCGACGTCTTTTATCACCGTTGGGGGCGCCAACTCATGCAAATCATTACCAACCGGATTTCCCGTCCCATCACGCATTGAACACGATAGCGACCGGCTCGTCATAAATCTCCCTGATCCCTGATCACAGCATGTGCAAGGTCGCGCTGGTAATCTTCGGCGTATACTTCGCCGCAAGGGTCTCTCCATTCTGTGTTGTCTGTGGGCCAGGCAGTGTCATACCCTCATTATCATCCGAAGTCTCATATGCTCTGCCAGGTGGAATGCCATATGGTCGGTTTTCAGCGGGTTCTCCATTTTGGGTTGATTGTCGGCCAGGCAGTGTCATCTGAAATCTCATCATCTGCATTACCAGAGGGGAAAGTTTACGTTCGGGGTCGTATATCCTTCACATGGCGCGGGACACCATCAACTTGCGGGCTGATCACTTCCGTTACTGTTCCTTCTTCGAACTTGGATGTGCATCGATAACCTGGCGGTTTTACCCATACAGGGTCACTCACACGGTATTGGTAATGTGGGCACTGGGTCGATGTTCTTCATCCTAACTTCATATCTATAGATCCCATTGGCAGGTGCAGTCAACGACGATGTATCGTCCTTGGGCGTGACATTGTACCAATACACTGCTTCCTGAACCGTGCATCTCGTTCCGGCTGCATTCCGCTTAATACTGCGGTGACAATGCCATTGCCTGCTGGCACATATGCACACGAAACCGCAGGCGTACTCTCCAACCAGCGGGGAACCCCTTGAATTCCTTACTGGTAAATGCAGTATCGTTGTCAGTAAGCAGTTCCTGCAGTCGGCCACGCTCCAAAAATATCGACTCAAGATGCTGAATGATGTGTCTGGAGTCCTGCTGCGACAACATCCGCCAAATGGTAAAACGCGCTGGACCGCAATCGGTGAGCATCAGGAAATCTTTGCCGTTAAAGTGTGTTATATCCATCCCAACCTTTGTCAATTAGCTTGTACCGCCAATTTTTCTGGCGTCCAATTAACTGGGGACGAATCAATCGTCTGACATTCCTCACATTCTCTGATAGCTGACCTCACATCAGTTTTGGTAATTGTTGGGCAAACCCGCCGAACGAAATATGCTGTACGTCGGATACCGGATGCCCACTGATTTTATGCAGTTCCATGATCTGACTACTAGTCATTGCGTTACTCTTTGCAGCACAGGTCAGAGGTACAGGCTCCGTCACGGATTTATTTCTATCAAGCCATCTTTGTGGAACACGTGTCATGGGGTCTGCCAAGTTCTAACTCGACGGGACCAGAGAAAGGTCTATTGAAAGTCCGTACTCTTCTACCAGTGATTTTATTGTGTCCAATCGTCGTCGGAGTAACATTTCGCTGGTAGCCATTGTGTGTACTCTAGTTTTTCCAGCGAGCGTGTCCACTAACCAGTGATACACACTTACTGAGTCCGTTTTTAAGTGTATAAATTTGCAGTGTAACACAAGGTTGATGCCCTTCAACGCCGCATCCAGTTCAGTCAAGTTAATATGCTGCACGTCGCTCGTGGATCGCAGCTAACATGCATCTTCAAAGACAATAGTGTCATGTTCCAGGAGCACGCCGGTCGCCAGGGAACTTGCGTCACCCATACATTGACGTCTTGTCCTTTTACACATCACAGACCCTGTGAGGGATCGCTCTGCTTCACCCTGGCTATTGTTTCCTGGAGCATTTGTTGAAGTGGTGTCGTCCCATACTTGGGTCATGGTGTTGGCCCGTCGCTTTATGATTCCTGTTGCTGCTCGTAGCCACCCACACACTGGCAGATGCCCGGTCATTTTCTTGCACAGGGGAAAAATGGCTCGACGTGTCACAATCTCTGGAACATCTGGAATCATACTACCACGCTTCCATCGCAGAGTGCCATGCTCCTCCAATCCAAGCACTCGTGCGCCATCCTCAAGCCGCTCTTGTTCCTTGATTTCGAATCCAAACCGAAGAAGATGCTGCTTCACTCGTTTCGTGGGCGCCACGCTGTTGTTGCTGTATAAATCATCTATATATGCCGATGTTGCTTCTTGAACAGTTGCATATTCGGGCAAAACAGCCTCGACAATTGCCTGCATAATAGATGGGGCAATGTTAAGCCCAAATCCTATCCTAGTCAGGCAGTATCTCTCCCCCTTCACAACCACGGTTTAAAACGACCATAAAGAACGGAGCACATGTACCTGGAGGTAGGCCTTTCTCAAGTCCAACACTGACACATCGGACCCCTTCCTCCGCTAGTCCCTCAGCTTTTGTGAATACACATCCGCACGTGCCATGTATGCGTCCACATGATCGTTTAGCTCGCGGTAATCCATAACAGACTGCACTTTCCCCTTGTTATGCTGAACAATCGCCATTAGTAGAATTAATCTCTTGGGTGAACCAAGCTCTTTCTCCGGGTATGGTATCAGCCATCCATTGCGAATCCAAGTTTGCAGTTCGCAGTCATAGTCCTTCCGAATGTATTCAGGTGTCTGATTGATCAGCTGTTGTGGCGGCTGCTCATTCGACCATTTCCATGTTGCCGTCCAATATTTCTTAGTCGGGTCGAATACGACATCAAAGTCAAGTCGTTCTATTTTCACTGCAACAGCAGTGCTGACACCGCAAACTTCCTTCGGGAAATTGGCCTCACCGTGTTCATTTATATGAATGCCGCCCAACAGGCGGATGGCATCAATTCCGAGCAAGAGATCCAATCCCAACATATCTCCATCCATAGCCAACATCTTCACCACCACGGGGATCTTTTTATTCACCTGCAAACTGACCTTGGTCGCTCCTTTGCTGGTCATACTCTTTCCATCAATAGTCAGTACCTGTGTTTTGTGTCCATTCCGTGGACCACAAACCGTACTCCTTACTAGAGATCAGGTGCACCCAGAGTCAATCAATGCATTCCGAATCACTTCGTTGACACGCACGCGCTTCACTGGAAGGTCGGTTCTCATCCTACTCTGGTCGAGAGTGGCGCTCATATCTCGCCCCTCTTTCCGCTTTCCGGACATTGTGACGCGATGTGTCCCTATTTCTGGCACTGGTAGCATCGAATGCATGGTATACGGCGATGCCTCGATCATTTGAGCTGACAGTGCTTAGCAAGATTGTTGGCCTCAGAACAATTGAAACACTGCAGTGAGTTTTCAGAGGGCTCGTGTAGATGCACCTTTTCCGTGTCTAACCTGGCGACAGCGGCTGCAACCCGTTCGTTATTTACCACGGACCTTGCTCGGCTGAGCATACTTTCTGTTGGGATCTGGTTGATGTCAACAAATGCACGTAGCAACTCCTGGGTATAGGCAGACAGTTCAGCCATGAATGCATACTTTAGCGTCTTGCTCGGGACTCCTCCGAACAGACTGGAGAGCTTTGTTAATGCAGCATAGAACTCATCTACCGACTCGTCCGAGTGTAAAGTGCGTCCTGCAAACTGATTGTATGCCTCACATGAGTCAAGCGCAAAGGCCTTGCGCAGTGTATCTTTCACCCGTGTTACATTATTCTTCTCTGCATCTGACAGCTGTTGGTAGACGTCGAAAGCTCCTCCAACTAGTCGCAAGAGGATGACCTGTTCGACTCTGTCAACTCCCGAGAGCTTGCAGATAAGGTCCACTCTTTCTAACTAGTCTACAATAGATGTTGTGCCGTCATATTCCGGTACTAATTTTAGGTCGAACCTTCAGTCATAATGCCGAAATAGCTTGAATCAGTATGTTATATTTGCAGTTCTCGCTGTCCCTTTCTTCCTGTCCTCGATTCGCGTAACTGAAACAAAAGGCACGAAATTTCTTTAACCAAGCGAATAAAAGTATGCCGCCCACACACAAAAGTCCGACGTCTTTTATCACCGCGGGGGCGCCAACTCATGCAAATCATTACCAACCGGATTTCCCGTCCCATCACGCAGGCGCAATGCCATTTGTGCATTGGACACGATAGCGACCGGCTCGTCATACATTGTCTACAGCTTTATAAAAATGCAAGGCATCAATTTTTTTAATAAGCACAAAGTGTCAATTTTAGCCATTTTAACCCGAAAGGCACCCCTAGGGGTGCAACCGGAGTTTTCCCGGAAAATCCGTTCCGTTACTTTTTTTTTTTTACTCATATCATGTTTAATGTTTATGCAAAATTTACAAAACATTCCAAAGCGTAGTTATCGAGAAAAGGGCGGTAAACGAACGGATGAACGGACAAGGGTGAATTTACAGATCCACCCTCCTTTTGTCGGGGGACAAAAAAGAAAAACGTGGACCCTTAAAGTTAGAGAAGATAGAGAGATAGACATGTTACACAGGTAGGTCGAGAGCGAAAGCAAAAGACTCATGCTAAATATGGCCGGATAGGGACGAAGTACCACGTATTTGACACAGCAGGGTTAACACATTTGCTGACAACAACGAGTATTTTCGTACCGTGACATTTGCTTAACCTTGCCTGCTACGAGTAAACTCGTAGTAACGAAGTTCTTTTTCTATTAATCAATGTGCGTTTGGCACGTACGATAACTGTCTTTAACTTGAACTGGCATCTCAAAATAACACATATTGAATAATATGTTTACGAGGTATCTCCTATTTGGACCCTGCATTGTTTTATGTTTGTTTGTTTTTTTTTTCTAGCGAATACGTATATAAGTTATAAGTTGAATGGTTCACTATAAATAAAAACTGATTAGAATTATTTTTCATTACAAAAATATACAACCAGATAAAAACTGACAATTCCTTTAGTAAAAGTATCTCGTGACAATTTCTTTAAAAAATAAATAATACAAATTTAATATATTTTCCATATTATATTCATGTGCATTATTTGTTGACTGTAATAGCTGGGCAATGATAATAAATTTAATAGAGCTGTAGCTGGCAGCGAATGTGTTAAGTACGTTGGAGTGCGAGAGGGCTTTTTAACACGAGACAAGGTATTATTTTGGAAAGTACCTGTACATAAATGTCTGTTGTCTCACACACAAAAAAGAGTGAATCGAATTTCTTTCGTGTCATTGTTTCTTTTGCCACAGTGTCTACATGTTAACGTGTGTGTAACGTTACAAGATCAAATTTATAGACAAAAATAGCAGAGTGCAACAAGCCATGTAAAAAATATAGTTAAATGTTGAATGTTTATCCAAAGCAGCTTTCAACCTGAATATGGCAGACCTCTTCACTATCTTTGATAGGATGTTCTGCATGGTTAAAAAAATTAACAGAGAATGCTGCACTTCATCTAATGAGACAAAAATAGTAAGACATTACGTTTTCATTCATACGTTATCACCTTCCACCCCAATTAAAACGAGATCGTCCGCCCGATCGACAAAAATGGCGCAGTTGAAAATAGATTTCAACTTTATCTATTACTAGCCTGGGTGCTGGAGACGTGTGTTGAGCAAAAAAAAAGTGTTAGTAGACAGACAGGCAGGCTCGAACCCGTACCGCGAAAGTGGAAAAGGACGTGAAAAAAAAAAAAAATTGACGACATTGCCGTTGCGTCCATCGCCAAAACCAGAAGTGGCGATGGTTAAATTAAGGCTAGTCAATCGAAAAGAGGGGATAACATTCGAAATTATCGGCGTAAAAGCGATCCCTGCTTGCAGAAAAGTACCCAGTTGAGGGTTAAGGAACTAATGTTTTCAGACAAATCTTCGATATTTGTCATCCGAAGGAATGTCCTCAAAACGATACTGACCCCGTGAAAATCTGCCGCCTCTGTTGAAAGTTTTAGGCAAATATGTATACGTACATACATACACACATTTTAACAGACAGGTGAGACTAGCCTGGGTGATGGCCTTGCCCGGGGGTTTGTGTGTGTGTGTGTGTGTGTGTGTGTGTGTGTTGAGCAAAAAAATGTGTTTGTAGGCAGGCAGGCAGGCTGGGATCCGTACCGCGAAACAGGAAAACAACGCGAAAAAACATAACGTCTTTTCTGTTGTGCCCATCGCCAAACCGGAAGTAATGTAGTTATAAATTAAGACTAGACAATCAAAAGAAAATATCGGCGAAAAAAGCGACCCCTCCCTGTAGAACAGTGCCCAGTTGAGAGTGAAGGAATTTTATATTTTTGGCCAATTGTTTTATATTGGTCGTCCGAAGGGTCGAACTTCAAAGCGATATCAATCTACTGAAAATTTATCGCCTCTGTCGAAAATTTTAGACAGACATACAAACATACATCCATACATTTAAACAGATTTTTGCCCTTTAAATTATAGACTATAACAGTTGTTCTCCAATCGAATTGTCATCTCGTCGACATAACCAGTTCTGAAAAACCTACTTCGTCCATTCTCTCTATTTTAATGTAATTTTAATGAATTGCTATAATTTTAAATAAATAAATTAAGAAAGTAAATATTTATTTTATTTACTTGTCTAGCGATTAGTTTTACGGTAAAAAGAAAAACGGACTTTTACATTGTTAGAATACATTAATTAAAAATGTTCTGTCTAGCATACAATAAATCCCATAGCGTTTATCTACCTCCGCTGGTCCTTTTTTCTTAGGGGATGTTTTGAGATTCGTCACCGATGAGACGCTTGAGAAAACAGGTACTTGAGAGAGTTTGGCGTTGGCGTTGGCGTTTTTTCACTTTTTCTGAGTGAAGATAAGGTGGAATTGGAATAGCCGTTTATGGAGAGGCTGTGTAGGAAGTTATTAGTGGTCAGAATTTTGTCGGGTGTGTCAGTGCACTTGTTGCGTATGCGTGAAATCTCTGTATGTGCGTAGCTCAGTTTGTCTTTAAGGGGTAAGGCGGATCTAAAGTTAGACAAACAAACGTCTGCAGGATGATTTCCTGTAGAATTCTGTACATATAGAGCCGTTTTCTTTGATGTTAAGTTTGAAATCAAGGAGTGATAGAGAGAGAGAGAGAGAGAGAGAGAGAGAGAGAGAGAGAGAGAGATCCAGAGTTGTCTGGGTGTTCTATAGTGAACTGCAGGTGGGGGTCAGTATTGTAAAATGTGCTAAAGATTTTGATGGCTTCGTCACGGGAGCATGTGAGTATGAGGATGTCATCTATATATCTCGTGAAGAGAAGGTAGGAGTTACAAGTGCTGAGTGCTTGTGTCTTGAGTCTAGAAAATAAAACATCCACATGATGCATTACGTAAACTTAGAAATGGAATCATATTCCGAGCATATAAATAGATACAGACTAAAGAGCACATGATATGAGTTAGAAGGTAGATAATAAGATGCATATATTAATACACACATGGACAAATGCATATATATATATATATATATATACACATTTTAGATTTCATATATGTATATATATAGACACCAGAATATATTACCCTATGCATTAATAACACTAAACACTTTCATATTAAAGAATCATCTTTTAGATCAGCTCATATTATAAAAAACAGTAAGAATAGATAAACAAAACTTAATAAAATAAGGGGAAAAAGGTAATGGAAACATGAAAGTGATTGAGTGAAGATTGATTGTAGTAGACATGAAGGAGAAATAGACAAGATCAAGTTAATAAGTAATAAATACGAAGAAAGAAATACGGGGGAAAATGTAAATATCAATATACATAAACAAAGAAGGAATATTATAGCCACAAACTATATAAAAAACATAAAATTAAAACCCGGGTAGCCCCCTCCCACACTAACACAAATAAAAAATTAAAACACTAACCAGGAAAATATATGAAGATATATTTATAACAAGTCAGTAAAATTTATAAAACAAAAGGTAAAAGAAATAAACCTCAACAGAGTTATCTCCGTTAGACTACAATTTACCCGGAGTTTACTGGGACACCATAAAAATAAATAAATATCTATATACGTAAACAAAGAAAGAATATTATAGCCACAAAATAAAACGGAAAAAGATACATGAAATTAAGCTCAGTTAGCCCCCTTAAACACCAATACAAATAATAAAAAACAAAATAAAAACATAAACAACACCAACAAAAAATATATTTATAACGAACTACTATAAAAACATAATAATAAAAAAATAAAATAAAGTAAAACACAGTTATCTCCCTTACACCATAGGTAACGTGAATTTTACTGCGATACTATAATAAAAAAGAAAAAATCTTAGCTGCGTCGCTAGTCTGAAACGACAACAACAACAACAATAATAATAATAATAATAATAATAATAATAATAATAATAAAGTAAACAAGATTATAAATATATATATATATATATATATATATATATATATATATATATATATATATATAGCCAATAAATGTCTATAACAAAAAAATAATAAAATAAAATTACTCCCAGCTACCTACGGTGTAACTAGTCACATCTTACTGCGGTCCTGACCTCTATCCTCAAGCAAGGCACATCGCCATCTTAAATATACTTTTGTTTTCTTTTTGAAAAGGGGAGGTGTCTTTCTCCCGAAATTAATCAAAGTTCCATACCACCAACGGATTTTATATACACCGGACATAACAATAACTTGGTTACGAATTAATTATATAACGAGGTGAGGAATGATAGATGAATAAACAGTTAGACGTTTCTCTACTCAAATATACCCGTCTATTTGTTTGTTTCTTTTTCTTTTCTTTACTCTTGTGATTCCGGTCCTTTCTGCATTGCTTTTAGCTGTTAAAACTTCCATATATTCCTTTACCACCAATGCTTCAAGCAAACTACCATTTACTCTTGATATTTTAATTCTTTTTCAGTTTTACCTTTGTCGATGATCAATAAGCACTTGTCTAAAATACACCATGCTTCAGAGTTTTGGATTATCGATAAGAGTTTATGCTAGCTAATAAGAGTTTATGTTAGCACATTGCCTTAGTCTCTGAACACGTGCATTCTTTTTATTTCTGCTGGCACGTCGCGCATCCGGCTTGCTAATTTGCATATGGCTGCTACTGCTAACCCAGCGTCAACATCTCTGCTACAACGCATCCAGGAATACAAGATGACAATTATTTTTACAGGAGAACAGACGTTTTTTCTTTGTATCATTAAACTTTACATATATATTAATTATTTGAAGAGAAATATTACCATTAAGAGTGTTGAATGCAGAGAGATAAAGATGACAATCGTGGAATCTCCACGGGTTTCTGTTAGTGCATATCGAATTCTCAAACAATAACTTCAATTAGATGCCGAGTGTGCTTCAAAACATAAAATGGAATATAGAACTCTTAGAAACTAAAATAAACGAAACTAAGATAGAACGTAATAAATCCCTCAAAATTTTCTCTCGCGCAATGAAACTGCTCGTTCAACCTGATTAGGTTTTCTTGTTCATAAAAATAGCATATCTTTACAGTGGAAGAATATAAGCCAATATTCAATACTTTCGACTCTGTGAACGAGGAAAATAAACTGGAAGCTAACATTTATACAATGATATTCTCCAACAGCCACAGACTCTGGCGAAGAAGTTATTACACTATATAATAAAATACAATCTATTACAGATAAAATTCTCATTTCCCAGGGCTATAGGAATTTAGAAGTTTCGTCTAGAATAAATAGTTCAAGAGTCCTGCTGGAGAAAATGGCATCATAATGTATTCTGTAGATGGGGATGTTGATGATTATGGATGTTTAAAATTTTTTCCACCGTAACGAATGAAATAGAAGAAAAGAAGCTTTCAAACATTTACAAATTCTATTTTCTACGTGTGAAAAAATATATTGTATTCCTTCGTATTCGGTGAAAATATTTCATGATGACGATGACGACAACTAACTCTCCAAGATTTCGTAATTTGTAAGAAACGCAGCGATTTGTCAAATACAAGTAAAATAAAAGAAAATCGCCTGGCATACATTATTATTATTATTATTATTATTATTATTATTATTATTATTATTATTATTGTAATAATAATAATAATAATAAATAATAATAATAATAATAATAATAATAATAATAATAATAATAATAATAATAATAATAATAATAATAAAATCCGCTTTTTTTTTACTTAAGTGATTGTTGGAGAACATCTGGATCTGAGAATAAAAGCTTCAATATCCGAAACATGACTCACAAAAAAAAAAAAGAAAGAAAAAAATTGACCAGGATTAAATATTAAAATATCCAAATCGATTGGAAATAAAACAGATTCACATATACAATTTAGATTTATAAAGCTCTTAATCACAAAACAGAGAATCGATTAGCTTTACTGTATTTTTTAGGTGGTCATTTACATCGGCAGTTAATGTATCCTTTATGTAGCAGTAAACAAATACATAGAAACGGAATCGATTATTTAAATCGATAATTATTTAAATATGCAATTGGCTAGTGTCTAATGATTAATCTTACATGAATATATAAAAAAGAAAACATTTTATGCACCAAGTAAAACATTATTATTAAAGTTGCAATAATATGATTTAATATTTTTGCAGATAGAATTGCTTAGAGATCGCAAAAAAAAAATGTGGTATTACTTTTAGCGTCACGGATGGTTATTAACTAGGAAGTCTAGCCGGTGTTGTTCGGGAGTAATATTATATAATGAAGGTACCAACATGATGTATGTTGCATATAAACTGAATGGACATACTGCGTATGTATGTTACAAAGGGTTCATCTGAATGTGTGCACGTGTCACTAAATGCCTAGGGTGGTTCTTTACTAATTGAACCCTAGCTTATTGTGTTGCAAGCAAGGTGTGTGTTCTTAACATTTTCCTAGTGTATAATAAACTCTTTTTTAAAAACACTTTTAACCCTGTCATAATCGTCAGTAGTGTCACTTTTAGTGTGTGTGTGTGTGTGTGTGTGTGTGTGTGTGTGTGTGTGTGTTGACATATAACACGAATACATAAACGTGGCATACCTGGTTCTGCTGCTGCCATCTTGAGGAAGTTGATTCTCTTGACAAAGAAGACGCATGCAAGATACTCAAGACAATGGGTTGTTTTTTGTTTATAGTTGTTTATTTTCTCCCAGGCATTACGTCTAGCAGAGGAGCGATCGACGATCTTTACTTGGGTGGCTAGTCCTTACACGTCCCACGTCTGAGACGCTCCCTTCCGCTTTTTGAAGGAGACCCCTTTCAGATCATCTTCTTCTGTTGACGTCCTCAATCCAACCCCGACTATTTTCTCAGATAACTAGAACACGTGATCACATACACGTACTTCCGGGTAAGCTATCAGACTCTTCCGGTGCAATTCATCAGCCACCGAGTTTGATGTGACTTTGACATGTTTTATAAATATATCAAAACACAGCTCACACCTACCCGTTCACCATGCCAGTCAGATAGATAAATCGATAGATATGTAGATAAAAAGATAGATAGATAACTAGATCAATAGATATATCGATAATACACATAGATATATAGATAGATTGACAGACAGATAAATAACAAATAATTTCGTATGTTCCACCTAATATATAACAGTAATAAAGAATCTTATTTTAAGGAGAGTAAAAAATGGGCTTTAGCTTTACTGTCGGCAGCTTTGTAACTATTGATTTACTTATTTTGTCTTTTAGTCCTCGTATGAGCGATATTTATGAGGAAAGGGAAGAATGGTTGTTTTCTGGGTCATAATCTATCCATCGAACACGTATCGATGGCTAGTTTTTGGCTTTGAAGATTTTTTAAGCCCATTAACACGAATACATAAATGTGGCATCCCTGGTTTTGCTGCTCAGCCTCTTGGGAAGGTTCTTCAATCATTTTGAGAAAGTTGATTCTCTTGAAAAACGAAGACGCATGCAAGATACTCAAGATGGAAGTTTTTTTCTTTTATAGTTGTTTATTCGCTCTGTTGTTTAAATCCCGCAAAATGTCTTCAAGTCCAATGTAAACAAATTCAAATAATAATAACCGCGTGTCTGGAGCGATTTTCATAAACAATTGGTTTTCTATTTATTGGTCAACCGCGAGATAAATCTTAATGTAAAAATAGACACAACTAATTGAGGTACCCTTCGCCCAAGAAATCCAATAAATTTTCGAATTAACTCTTAAATAACAAATGCCCGAGTAAAATATTACAAAGAAAAACATATACGAGATACGTTTTACTAAAAAAACAAAACAAAACAAAAACAAAATAATTCGCTGTTGTTTTTTTCTGAATCTTCAAATAAAACATCAGTGTTTTGGCAGACTATTTTCTATGTCAATAAATGCCTGTAAGCGAGATAAAGGTGTTGATTTTATATGAAATCTTATCGGGAGAAAATTGAATAGCTGGACGCTTTAACATCAAAGAGAAATCGGTCCCCCATGACTTAACCACCTATAATGGAACGAGTCCAATATTTTCCCGATCCGATACAATTACACATTCTGTTTTAAAGTCCCAGTTCCGATATAATTACTGATTCCGATTCTAAAATCGCCTAATCACTTGAAAAGGTAGAATTTCACTGTTTTTGAAATTATTTTTTTTGGTGGTTGAGGGTTAGTGTATTATGCTCATTTACTTTTAACTGTAAATAAAAAATTCTTGTTAATTTGACTTCTTCGTGTCTTTGCCTTTATATACTGTATCCATGATTTTCGTCTACAATTGTGGCATTTTCTTTCTATTTATCCACTTGTGCCATTTTTATTTAAAATTTTCTTTAACGAGGTATTTTTCTGGTGCCATTTTTTACCTAAATTCGTTATTATAGTCTATAAAGTTAAGTTTTACTTATGGTTTTTAATAAATAAATAAATATATATATTTTGATATAGTAAAATAAAAAGTCAAGGGAGTAAGTTCCATTATAGGAGCGTTGATTCAATTTGAATAAAATAAAATACGCATCAAGTGCACTTGAAAGCGAAATCACAACGCAATATTAGGAAAATAAACAAATATTTTATTTGCTTGAAATTGATAATTTAAATATATTTCGGTGTCAAACACCATCCTCAGTATTTTGTTTTGTTTCTTTCTTTTTTTCGCCTTATTTCTTGCCATGTTGCAAAGTTGGAGAAAGGAAAGTCTCTTTCTAAAGATCAGCGCGTTGTCTCCCAGCGGTTGTATTTTGAAATGTTGGAATGTGGCGTTGGCTGCGCTTCTATAATGGAAATCACATTGACGTTATTCTCCCCTAGCGAACGCTACGTTCCAACATTTCAAAATACAATCGCTGAGAGATAACGCGTGGAT
>NC_136510.1:45393832-45546332 GCF_053919585.1 Euprymna scolopes
TTATTAACGCTGCCACGTAAAATATTAATTTCTGTACCAGAATAATAAGGTAAGGAAACAACTGGATACAAAGCCAAGAGGAAGGCATAGAATGCTATTAAATATAAAAGGTCAATCAATAGTCTCTACCTAACCCTAACCCTAACCCTAACCCTAACTCTAACCCTAACTCATCTGGGAGCAGAGAACTTAAATAAATAAAAATTGGATTCCCAAATTCTATAACACAATATTACACAAATATCGCGAAAAATGTGGACTGCTAGCAAAGTCGATACAACTTTCTACGAATAAAATAATGCATTTTGTTTAAAAAAAAATCAATAATATGGAATTATGGAGCGGCAAAAGCTGTTGAACTTTTCAATATGGCCGCCGACATTGGTACTTTTGCAGTCGATAGTTTTGTGAGTCACTCGTTTTGAAAGGAAATTTAATTTACGCCTGCGCCAATTAAGGAAGCCGATGTTACCACCCCCCTTTCCACCCACCTCTCACTTCGTTCGTTTCATTTCCTTATGAGGAAGTTAGCGTTCATGTAGAATTTTGATTAATGGAGAAAAGAAATTTCGTAAGAACGTAAAGCAAAAATGCCAGAGTTTTGCTCATGATTGACGGACTAGATGGAAACTGACGATCTAAAACAAACCTGGCTAAAAATAGTAACTCATATGTAGGAAAACACACACACACACACACACACACACACACACACACACACACACACACACACACACACACATATATATATATATATATATATATATATATATATATATATATATATACCCGATCTTGCCCGGGATTGAATAAGAATCAATTAACGAATGTTCCACACTTCCAATACTTTTATTATCAACAAAATCAGTGAAATCGCTCATTTTTCAATGAAATCGATTGATTACCCGCCACTGCGATGCTACGAGAAGAAACTTCACACGTTTCCCCACAGTGAGTTAGTCCACAATACATTGTAGTGTACATTGCATTGTAAAGAACCTACTAGTGATTTTATAATTTTTTGTTGTAAATAATGGCTTCGTTTTAAATTTAAAATTCAAAAGTTGAGTGTTATGGCCCAATAACTATGTTCTAAACAGAAACATTGATTTCGAACGCGCCCCTGTCATATCAAAGAACTAACTGTTGATTTTATGAAATTATTTTTGCATAATCACTTGAATCAAATTTGAACGTATAAAAGTCAAATATCATAGTCCAATTATGGTCTAAAAAGAAACATTCATTTCAAACGCGCCTCTGTCTTATAAAAGAATCTACAATTTATTTATAGCTTTAATTCAAGTCATTATATAAAAATAATTTAAAAAAAAATCAACCGTAGGTTCTCAACAATGTGTAATGCAATAAGTAATGTCGGGAAGGCATTTGAAGCTTTCTTTTTGATGCATCGTAGTGAGTCTTCAAACAGAGCTGAAAAAAAAAAAAAGATAAATTCAACGATTTCGATAACAATAAAAGTATGGTTTGGAACTTTTGTTGATTATCATTCAACCCCAAGCAATGTCGGGTCCTCTCTGCTAGTGTATGTGTGTATTTATTTATCTAAGTAAACATTGTTAAATATCACAGAATTCTCCCACTCGGTTATACCATTTTAATTATTCACAATTTTTCTAATGGTCATTTTGTGTGAAAATAATAATAATAATAATAAAAAAATGTATTGTGATTTAATTTTACTGTGCCAAAACCAAAACGTAGATTCCATGAACAAAGCTTCTTTCTTAGAAGTGCACGCCAATTGAACTCTCTTCCGTCTGCCTGTTTCCCACCTGACTACAACTTGGATGTCTTCAAGTCCAACATAAACAAATTCCTGATGAACCGCCCCCTTAAGTAAGACACTTTATCAAATCCCCAATACTAACGATTTCTACGATACTATCCCATTGATTACTGTACACGCCCTTATCCCCGAGTGGCTTCCGGACCTTGATAAGTGGTGACTTCCATGTAAAAAAAAGAAAAAAAGGAAGTCTACAGTTTATAGTAAGCAATGTTGATATGGAAGGCAAAATTCAAAAGTTTAACGGTTTAAAGACTAAACAAGTGCAGAATCTCTTTCAATAAATAAACATATTTATCTATTGTTTATGTATCTGCTTGCTATAGGCACGACTTAAATGGAAGGAGGGGGTAAGTATTTTTTTGATGGAGTCTCCCTTTAAAAATCTACCAAAAATCAAGTAATTATCCAATCAATACGAAATCTTCACCGATTAAGTGAAAATTGATCTTTATAATTGCCTACATTTTTCATAATCTTTATTTATATATCTCCAGTTTTTGCTTACAAAACCCCCTTCTTTATTTATGGTTACAAAAATACTTGAAATATCAGTCGAAACGGAACAAAGTATATTGTATTGTGGGGAGGGTGAGGATTGTAGATAAAACAAACAAAAAACACAACTGTAGGCGTATCAGATTTTATGGGTAAAAATCCGAATTTTTAATGTGTTTCATTTTTCATATTTTGTGTTTTGAAGTATGAAATTCGTTGAATATGTTAATAATAATTATTCTTTCATATTAGCAAAAAAAAAAAAATATATATATATTTTCATTATTTTTTACGAAAAAACTACTTTACATCTTTAAAAATAAATTAATAATTTTCTTTTAGTGAACCCAATATTACTAATATAACATTAAATAGGGAATGCTTTGAAGGATTGATACAAAAAAAATCGATAAATAACTGCGCATTTTGCTTAACATACGATAATTTGATTCGGCAATTTGTCCTTACGTGATATCACTTCACCTATGGTAGACCATAAAGACCTACAAACAGTTGTTTGTATTTATAAACCGTTGTTATCTCCCCCTTCCTTTTTGTTGTGACTTTCGCTTGACTTAGTTTATAGTGTGGGGGACTTGCATTTACTGCACTCTCTCGTCCAGAAACACTTTGTCCTGATGGCAAGACAGAGGCAAGACGACCAAGCGTGATACTAGATGCAGGAGTTGTCTTCAACACATACGGCGCCTAACATTCCCAAAATGGTCACCCATCTGGCACTGGCCAGCCTCATCGTTGCTTAACTTCGGGGTTATCCAGACAACATATATATATATATATATATATATATATATATATATATATATATATATATATATATATAGCTCATGAAAAAAGAATTAAACCCTCATAAAGTTGATCCCTAACTTAATCGTCAAAACAAACCTTTAAAATGCATGGAAATTTACACGACTAAATGGATTTCATTTAGTCATCTAAATGCTACGGTAGTTTCTTCCAAACTATCATTTAATTTTGGATCTTTCAATTTCGCCACACGTAATCTATAGAGCGAGATAAAAGATGGAATTATTTGAAATTCAGGTACTTATGTTATAATACTTTTGCATATTCTTACAACAAACCATCCCAAATTTTAGACAAAAAAAATAATTGATTGAAAAACCCTTTAAAAAATATTCAAATGTGTTATCCATCGAGACAAAAATCGCGGCGAATGATATTTTTTTTTTAATTCAAAATTTATAATTCTATTAAAAATATTAGAAAAAGTTTCATATTATTCTGCCTTTCATGTGATAAAAGTCAGGCTTTGATCTTTCTGAAAAAATAAAAAGTTGCTCAAGAATTTAATAGATGGTGGTAATAGATTTTTATTCGTTTAAAAAACAACTTGGTTTTTCTTCCATTTTTTTGATTCGTGCCTAGTTTAGTATTTAAACCGTTAAATTTTTTAATTTTGCCTTCCATATCAACAGTACTTACAGTAGACTTACTATTACTTAACATAAATACGACCGACCGTCGTTTTCTACTATCGTGCATTTAAACCTTACACTTCACCAACATCTGAAGGAAAACGTGCCAAGCATTACCACCGCCATGGTACGTAAAAAACTGTATTTCCTGATGAAGATCCTGTTATGAATCGAAATATCAAATTTAATTTTAACAGATAAATATGTTTATTTATTGAAAGAGATTCTGCACTTGTTTGGTCTTTAAACTGTTAAATATTAAAACTGTTAAATATTTAAACTGTTAAATATTAAAACTGTTAAATATTAAAACTGTTAAATATTAAAACTGTTAAATATTAAAACTGTTAAATATTTAAACTGTTAAATATTTAAACTGTTAAATATTAAAACTGTTAAATATTTAAACTGTTAAATATTAAAACTGTTAAATATTTAAACTGTTAAATATTAAAACTGTTAAATATTAAAAAAGAAAGTATGTTAAATGTGTAGGATGAACATTTTCCATTCTTCGTGGAATCATTTTCAGGTGACAATAGCAAATGAACGAAAAAACTGGAGGAAAGAAGGCAACAGCAAGGGATCGTGCGTATGAATACAGTTGGACGTAAAACAACAACCAACAAACAAACAATAAAACAAACAACAACAATAACAACAAAAAAGTGCAATTCTAGGAGAAACGTTAATAATTAATAAATTAATTTAAATTCAAAGAATGAATTGTATTATGATGTCGTAACTGGTTTCATACGTAATGTTATTAATTATAGGTTGCTGAGTTTTAATAAAAATCAGTTCGAGTACGTTCCTTCTTAAAAGCAATTTTCAGAATGTATTATTTTCGTGTTATTAACGAAAACTTGCGTATATACGAGATGTGAGTATGCGTTTTATTTTATTGTGTCAACATTTTGTAATCTAATTTCTTTAATTTAGTTGCTTTTAGTTTTACTGCCGAGCTTTAGTGTGCCAATCTTGTTCGTTTGTGTTTTGGTAAATGTAAGTTCGGCCTCTTCCTCTTTCTTTTAAAGAATCTGAACACTTTGTGGAATAGCAAAAAACAGCTACATTTTTTATTACTGTTTGTATAGGCTTCATTCTTAGATAAATGTATTTCTTCGTGGTTATATATATATATATATATATATATATATATATATATAGTCTAACCCGGATATAAGATACTTTTTCAGGGTCATACAGCGCACTTATATCCGGGGTTTTTATATTTGAGTTACACTTATATCCGGGTTACACTGTACATTAACACAGGCTCTAATTTGGGACCAGAGAAAATATCTCTTATATTAGTTTTCTTATATTAGAATCTCTTATATACGGGTTACATTGTATGCATTTCAATATATATATATATATATATATATATATATATATATATATATATATATATATATAATAGGACAACAGTTGTGAAATTGACCTTCATCTTTTCTCCTTTAATTAAAGGTATACACACACATATACATACATATATATATATATATATATATATATATATATATATATATATATATATATATATATAAATGATAGGGCCTCTTTAAAAGACTTATAATAAGCTTTCAACCATAGCATAATGCAATCTTCCAGTGTCTGCTGTTAAGCACTATCTGACTAGCTTTCTGAATTTGTCCACTGTCCTCGACATTATAAGTAGAACTTAGTTCTCGTTCTCTTGACGTGATAATTCTGCAAAGTCAAAGTTGGCTTTGTGACTGGGTTCGAATCCTTCGGCAGGTAGTAATTATCACTTCGTACACTGATGATTGCGTGAGCATAAAATACTTGTGGCGGTAGGTAAAAATGATTAATATTTATTTCTGAAAACACAGAAACGGACAAACAGACGATTTCTGTGTTTTATATAGAGAGAAGTAATTTAAAGTTAGGCTAGTTTCATTGGTATTAACAGTTTAGACACTTTAAGACAGTTTTACCAATTTTTGTTAAAAAAAATATTTTTCATCGATTTTATTGGAAATGGTTTGATGGTGTATGAGGTTTTACTTATTTTGTGCACAAGCGCATGCGTATATATGACTACAGGTAATGACGCGGCTATTTTTTTTTTAATTGAGATTGAACGCATATACTACCGATGTATAATATTAACGCTGGCCGAAATTCGGGTTGAATACACTTGGGATTTAACAAAACGAAAACAGCTGCATTATTAATGATAAAACTCCCAGTCAGACGAGAAAATTCAGTTTTATTATTTATTTGATTTAGTTTGAAGTTTTATTTCATTTGTTTATTAACTTTTAAATTGAAAAAAGTATTTTAGAAATGTTATAGGATAAATACAAGCTAAAACTTCTGGAATTCGCCATTTGACGAAATTTCTTTCCATGATGCTAAAAATAGAATGAACCACCATTTGAATGCGTAAACAATTACCCATTCTAGTAAGATCCGTGGAAATTCTACGGCGTCTTTTTTCAATCAAATTAATTTGTTAAAAAGTACAAATACTATAAGGATTATAAGTTGGTTATTCTGTTCTAACAAATAAACAAAAGAAAACTGAATAATATTACTCATGCAACACAACAATTTATTTGTGTTCAAAAGAAATGTAAGTGTATGAAAATGAAATTTACAATGGAATTTCTAACATAAGACTAGAGTATGGAGAAAATGGAAACTTCTATTAGAATTTATAAAATAGAATTATGGTTACATGTTTAGGGTGTTGTGTCAATAAATATGAAGTCGTCAGAGACATGTAGCAAATAAGATAATATGTTTTTGAATCGCGAAAGAAAGCGGCCGTATTTGGGAGAGTCGTCCCCCTTTTTATATGGACGATAAGTGGATGGAAAATTAACTGAGTATTATATATATATATATATATATATATATATATATATATATATATATATATATATATATATATACATACACACGCACACACACACACACACACACACACACACACACACACATATATATATATATATATATATATATATATATATATATATATACACACAGGGGGTGTTTTGATGTGATGTTTTGAATATAATAAACTAGTCATGACCAAAGTTTCATTTCATTCGGACAAAACACTAAGAATCGGAGCCTAATTAGAGTTGGGCCCGTTTTTTTTGGTCACCCTGTATATATATAAGATTCAGCGCCCGGTTTATTGTATCTTCATAGTAAACCTATATGTAAATAAATAATAATAAATAATATGTAAATTAGATTAATTATTAATCAAATAAATAATTTCCACCAGAAAAGGGTATTCTATAGTAATATAAATATAAATCTGTTTTACGTTGTAAAACAATTCGTATCCAGTAAAAAAATACATAGTATAAATTCGTATCCAGTAAAAAAATACATAGTATAAATTCGTATCCAGTAAAAAAAAAATACATAGTATAAATTCTCGAAAAAAGCAAAATCCATAGGAACTTACGAAATTTTAGTATCTCATATACTAAAATACCACACGAAAAACTTATTAAAGAATGACATAATACTGTAGATCTAGCTTTTGCAGCGGTATAGGTAAGAACGTAGGCTTTTAGAAATGTAAAGGTCTATAGCATAAAACAAACAAAAAAATGTATTTCCAAATGTAGCTAATAAGTCATCTTATTAAAGAGAGTTTTTTTTCGGATAGGTAATTAAATATTACTTCAAACTATAGGCATTCCAATGGATTTAGGTTTTGCAATTTCTTGTACAAATCTTTATTTACATTAAAAGATTAAAATATATATATATGTCCATCATCAATAAAAATGATATATCTTGAATATAGAATTATCAGAGTTGTAAGAGATTTATTGATGACCTTATATGTATAAATGATAACGAGGAATTTGAAAAAAAATAAATAAATAAACATCTGATATATGCAAAGGAGTTAGAATTAAATTGTGAACATAGAGGAACACAAGCTACATTTCTGGATTTAGATATAAAAATTGAGGATGGAATTTTTATATGTAAAATGCTTGAGGAAAGAAACCCTTTCCCCTTTCAAATAGTTCGATTAAAAAGAGTTGTATTTTTTCTTTTATTTTTGTCTTTCAAGCCAAGATCAAAGTGCAGTATCTGTTCTGATATTTTAGTTGAGTAATTAGGCCTTGGTCAATGTGGGGAAATTCTTCATACTGAGACAATTGCTATTTATTTGGACACTGCCAGAGTGCCCCCTTCTTGGGGGAGCTGACTTTCTCCCCACATTAAAAAACTACCTTATGTCTAGTTTGCTTTCGTGGGGAAGCAAATAAATACCATCTGTTCTGTTGCTGCACTTAAAAGTTTTGGTCTCGGTTAATGGAGGAGAAATTCTTCATGACTGATACATTTTTATTTTTGTTACTGACTAGAGTGCCCCTTTTGGGGGAGTTGGTTTTCCGCCACATTAAAAATCGACTTTGTGTCTAGCTCTGCCTTCGTGGCGAGGCAAGTAAAAAAGAAAAAAATAACTTATGCCCTATGTATATATTTTACAAGAGCAATATGTCCGAGCTTTAAGAATAACTTACGTGACTTTAAAATTAATAAAATCCTATACCCTCCGCCTCTAGCTTAGTTAATTAGAATGCTTAACCAAGATGTTAGTAAAAATAAAACATTTAAACAGCTAAATAAATCAGCTGATTACAATATGGTCGTCTTCAAGTCCAACGTAAACAAATTCCTGATGAGCCGTCCCCTTAAGTAATCCAATTTACCAAATTCACAATACTAACGATTACTACGATATTGTTTCATTGACTGCTGTGCACTCATTAACCCTTATCCTCGTGTAGCATTTGGGCCTAGATAAGTGGTGACCCATATGAAAAAAGATGCAAGTAATAGGATAGGATGGTAGTGCATAGGCATGTTGCGAAGTTGATATTTTAAAAAAGTTTCATTCTCTTCCTCTAACATTTTTTTGCTCATCTATTAGAAGCAGTGGAAATATATCGTTTGGCTTATATTTAAAAGAAATATTGTGAAAGACCTCAAAATCTGCTGGAACTTTCCAATTTGTAAAAGTGTCATCTCTTCCTTACTTTGTATCCATTTAAACCAGCTGAGAAAAATGGTGGCAAGTTCATTATTTCGTTTGCATGTTGTAGAAAAAGATAAAACACCGACGAAAATGAAACACTTACCAAACGCCCCAGTCTGTGATTTTCCATCTTTTAAAAGTGTTGTCCGTTTATTTATGTCTGTGTATATCCATTAAATTTATTTCTGCGTGTATCCATAAAAATATGATGGAGAGTACATTTACTGTTTAGCTTGTATTTGTTTAGAAGAAAATGTAAATTATTGAGGAAAATACAATCATTGCTAAAAGCCCCCAAAGTCGGCAATAGATGTGTTGGTTTGGTTTGGCTGTGTTTGTTTTACGGCATATCAAACATTTTCAGGTTATTTAATGCCGAATTCAGTGATTTTTAAGAAATTTTTTAAATATAATATATATATTTTTTCAAGTCGGTTTCTATTTAACCCATAGTTGGGACCCTAACAGATACTATCACTCCGAGTCATAGTGAACTTGGGATCAATGGCAATTAAAGGGTGGATCCACACTCCCCAAAGCCCGCAAGCTGGGGTTTCACCATCGGATATAGTTTAAGGTCATATCCAGGACCGTAGAGGTATTGGAAAAAATTATGAAATCACTTTGCGAATTTTGCATCAACCGTAAAACAATAAATAAAAAGTGAAAACAATTTCAAACGTTAGTTTCATTTTTCATGATTTTCATGTTGTATAAAATTAATTAGTTGAACTAATCTTTTAATTTTCAGATAGTGAATACTTGTTAGAAATGTTAAAATAGTAAATCTATCAGATCTCACAAAAAGGGTAGGTTGCTTGTGATCTTACACCATAATACTGTAGATCTAGCAAAAATAAGTATAGATAGGATCACCCCCCACACACACGCACGTGTGTTGTGTTGTGGGGGGTCTTGCGCACACACACGCACATATATATGTGTGTGTGGGTGTGTGTGCGCGTGTGTAAAATGATGATTGTGATTTTTGTATTGGTTTTCTTTGCTGGAATTTTTCACACTGAATAATTTTCCTACTTTTTATTGTTATAGTTATTATCATTATTATAATTATATTTAAAGGTTATTATTATTATTATTATTATTATTATTATTATTATTATTATTATTGAGATGATGACCGTATCGAGAGAAACTGCTTCTAAGGTGATGACAGCCTAAGAAAAAGATGGGAGAACAGCTTTCATTGTGCAAAATTCTGGAAAAAGGTGGAAGCCGTTTGAAAGAAACCGCAAAGTCATTGTAAGAATTGTGGAGAAAGAGCAAAAAAAAAAAAAAAAAAAAAAAAAAAAAAAAACTACGGCAACGAAAATTACAGCAGAGCTTAACAATCATATTGATAATCTCGTTTCAACAAAATCTGTTCACGAGGCTGGATTTCATGGGTGGGTCGTCATCAGAAAATTGTTTTCGATTACTTTTCTATTATTTTGTCTGACCCTTGTATATTAAGGATATTAAATACATTGAACTGTTACAAAACAACTGTAAAAGGAGTTGTCTGTCGAGGTCAAGAGGACAGATGTAACAACTGTGTGAACAGAAAAGGCGGAAATAGGAAGCACGTGTCGTGACGTCACCGACCAAGTTGGAGAAGAATTCGAAAGAAGAAATATCTCGAAGTCTCTGAGCTTTAACCGAGGAATGGAAGTAGTTTGATATTATTTGGAATATTCGGACTAGTATTCTCATCTTGAGTGTTATTTGCACAATATTTCGGTCGATGTAATCTTCGAATTTCGTTAGGTGCATCTTGTCAAACTCGGGAATCTTTCTATCGAACTCGGGAATCTTTCTATCGAACTCGGGAATCTTTCTATCGAACTCGGAAATCTGCACAGAATTTCAAACGGAACCCACGGAAGAGCATGGTCTCGTTTTGCGAACCATGATCGGGTAGACGGAGACATAATTAACAATTGTATCTTTTGTGGCGTAGTGGATAATGCGCTTGGTAAAATAAAGTTGTAAGTTATAGTCTTTTTGAAGTTGAAGATTTTATTCTCAATGCGGACCGCATTCAAAAAATACAAAAAAAAAAAAAAAAAAGATAGGAAGTTACAACCGCCAATCGAAAGGTTATGAAAATAACGTTAAAGATGAGAACATTAGTTCGAATAATCCAAACAATACAGATTATCAATCCTTATGCTAAACATAAGATTGTTTCAGTTTTGGATTGGCTATGCTTGTGACAGCTGCGTTGGAACCTTTGTCGGGATGTAGCCAATCGTTAAATCATATCGACCGCATTCGACTGCGATAATTCTATCTTAAATATTTACTATTGCTATATGTATGTGAATGTATTTTAATCCTATCATCTCCGTCGTCTTTCAAGACGCTTCATCACCGAATTCACATGACTTCTCCAGTTCTCTCGATCTCTGATGACAGTTTGCAGTTCCCGGAGACTTTCCAATCCTGTGTCCTGTGGCAAGTTGTCAATGTAGATCATTATTCTTCTACCACGGGTTGGGTGTCCATCTATTGGCACCAAGAGAACTAGCTTGCTGGCTTCCTCTTCGCTGTGTTTCATGCAGTGACCCATTGCTCTCATCCTTCTCTGCTGTACTTTCAGTGATACTGGTGGTAGATCACCATAAAGCTCTTGGTTTGTTGCGTGGCGCGTCCATGATGTATTAAGGGCCATCCTGAACATCCGTGTGTAACGGCCATCTAGTCTCTTCTTCAGCGAATTTGTAAGACTCCATGCCTCAGCACCCAAGAGAAAGACTGTTTCTACTGCGGCAACAAAAAGTCTTACTTTCAACTTTTCTGAGAGAGTGGATGACTATATTTTCCTCAACTTGTGACATGCACGCATGCCAGTGCTTTTCTTACTTCAAAATTTTTTTCAGTGCTCTTTCACCATACTTCAAGGTACTTTAAGTCTTCGTCAACCTTGAGCAGAGTCCCATCAAGTGCTTTTACTGCAATTGGGTCAATGTGATTGAACGCTTGTATTTCTGTTTTCTTGGAATGTGTTGTACTGCAACGTATTTTAGGGTGTACTAAAATAAATAGTGATGGGGTCACAATTAAAAAAAAAACATCGATTTCTGGTCTACAAGTTAATCAACGTAACCAGTTTAGAGGTATATTTTTTGTCAGCCACTTAATTAGTTTAGGTGTAGATTTGTTTTTGCCAGCCTTGCACACCCTTTCTTAACTATTGAGCTCTTAACGGGCTCATGTTTTGGCTAGTCTATTTGGAATCCAAGAGATGGTGGGGGTTCTTTCAAGCTCGATTTGTCTTAAAGTGAATCTATCGTCTTCCCCCATTTTTATTATCAGGATTAGCTTCTTTCGTCAAGTGGCTTCACGCTTTGTCTGGAGTGACTTCCATAAAAGAGGCCTAATCGTTCGAGTTTAGATAGGTTGGTTCATATGACTTCCAAGGAAGCAGTGATTTGGTAGACAATAAAAAAGACAAGCAGAAGAGAAGAAGAGTAGAAAGTAGACATTGGGTTTACTTTTGTCCGTCTCATAACTCTTGCTTTACTTAGTTTGTGTTTTTAGTTCTCTCATTTAATCAGTGATGTTTCTGGCAAAGGAGAAAGAATTGCTGCACGCTGGATCTGAATTTATTCATCTAGCTAACTTTTGACCTTGAAGTATTTTAGCTCCTTAAATCAAGTTGCTTCATACGAGACTTTGTCTTGAACGATTTCCACACACGAACACACACACACACACATGCCCTCACACACACGCACACACACATACGCACACACATGCACGCACACACACGCACACACATGTACACACACGCACACAGACACGCAAACACACATACACGCAAACACTCACACACACTCACACACACACACGCACACACACGCACAAACTACAGCCAATCTATGAGTTTCTTATAAATTAGCTTATAACTTAAAAATCATAGAAATCTCTCTATATATATCTATATATCTATAAAAGTGAAAGTGCCTCTGTGTGTGTGTGGCTCTATGTGTACATTTCCCTACATAATAACTATGTCAATTTTTAGTCTACAGACTCGAAATTTGATGTACAGGGTACTAATGAGATTTGGGAACAATCTATGTGATCGGTTTTCTGCCAGAAATTTGGCGATTAAATGGTCAAAGTTCAGCGATTTGGCCTTTGAGAACTCTACCAAACCCCTCCGACAATTTTGGGTCTAAACACTTGAAATTTTAGATATAGGTTCCTTGGACATGGATCTAACTTAATAACTTAATTTGAGCCCAAAACAATAAATTTTAAGGGGTAATAATAGGGGTCAAAGTTAAAAAAATTGACTACTTTTTTTTTTGCTCAACATACATCTCAAAATACCCGGGCAACGTCGGGCAACCATGCTAGTATATTTATAAAAGTGAACATGTCTGTCTGTCTGTCTGTCTGTGTGTCTGTGTAGTTTTCCCTAAGAAATAACTCTGTCAATTTTAAGTCTACAGACTCTAAATTTGATATACAGGGTACTGAGATTTGGGAAAATCGATGTGATCGGTTTGCGGCCAGAAATATGACTATTAAGGAGTCAAAGTTCAACGATTTGGCCTTTGAGAACTTTACCAAACTCCGCCAATTTTGGGTATAAACACTTGAAATTTTAGATATAGGTTCCTTGGATCTGGATCTCACTTAATAACTTTATTTGATCTCCTAAACAATAAATGTTCAGGGATCATAATAGGGGTCAAAGTTAAAAATTGACCGATTTTTTTCTTTTTCTTTTTTTGCTCAACATACACCTCCAAACACCCGGGCAACGCCGGGGTGAAAATCTAGTATATATAAAAGTGAAAGTGTCTGTCTGTCTGTCTGTCTGTGTGTCTCTGTGTCTGTCTTTGTAATTTCCCTACGCAATAACTCTGTCAATTTTAAGTCTACAGACTCGAAATGTGATATACAGGGTACTGAGATTTGGGAAAATATTTGTAATCCATTTTCGGCCAGAAATTCGGCTGTTAAGGGGTCAAAGTTCAACGATTTGAACTTTGAGATCTCTACCAAACACCTCCGACAATTTTGGGTATAAAAACTTGAAATTTTAGATATAGGTTCTTTGGACATGGATCTAACTTAATAACTTTATTTGAGCCTTAAACAATAAAAGTTAAGGGGTCATAATAGGGGTCAAAGTTAAAAAGATTTTTATCTCTGCGGTCTCTACAAAATTACTCAGACAATTTCTTTTCTAAACATTTGAAATATGATATAAAGGGTATTCAGAGATAGGACAAGCTTTTTAATCGGTTTGGGTCGAAAATTTGAGCTACCAATATATAAATGTATGTATGTATGTTTGTATATCTGCCTAAAACCTTCGACAGAGGCGACGGATTTTCAAAAGATCAGTATCGTTTTGAAGCTCGACTCTTTAGACGACAAATACCGAAAAATTGGCTAAAACATTAATTTCTTCACCCTCAACTGGACACTTTTCTACAGGAGGGGTCGTTTTTTTCATCGATATTTTCGAAAGTCATCCCCTCTTTTGGATTGTCTAGCCTTAGTTTAAACCTACGCCACTTCCGGTTTGGCGATGGTCGTAACAGCAAAGACGCCAGATTTTTTTCCCGTTCTTTTCCTCCTTCGCGGTACGGGTTCGAGCCTACCTTCCTACTACCACTTTTTTTTCTCAATACACACCTCCCAACACCCGGGCAACGCTGGACACCCATGCTGGTTAAAAATAAGGACAAAAACAATAATATGGGTTCAGTTCTGAGAAGTAAATATACGCAGGAGTTTTTTTCTTGTTTCCGGGCAACATCTTATATCCATGCTAGTATGAACGAAAGTGATGAGATATATATGTGACCCTTTTAATACTTAACGGGTTAAGATGTACATATACGCGAGATTGTTTTGCCATTACACTGATAAGGGTTTAATAAAGATCCCTATTTAATTTCCCCAACCAGGGCTTATCACAAAGACAGCTCGGGTTGCCCTCGAAAACGTTATCGGTTTTTATCGCAGACAAGCACTTAGTCTGCGGCAAAAGCGCCTTCTGCTTATTTTAATTCACGCGCCTCTTAAAATTCTTAAAAGCGAAAAACGGGGCATGGAATTATTTTTTTTCTTTCTTTTTCCGAGAAGTTTTAGAAATCTTTGACGCAGCGTAAAAGAGTCGATTCTTTTAAAGGCCAAAAGTTTTTGTTCCCAGGTGACAAGGCTTCTTAAACATTTTAAGAAGAATATTATTAAGCGCAAAGACAAGCATCTTATCAGTTTGAACGGCGCGGTTGATTTTAAGAGTGCTTTGCAAATCTTGGTCAAATTCAATATTACACTGACGGAACTGCAACAGACTTTCTCTCTATTGCTCTACTCTCTCTTCCTCTCTTCGCGCGTTCTGTCTGTGTGTCTGTCTCTCTCTCTCTGTCTATCTTTCTTGTGCTCTCTCTTTATATAGATATATTAGGTACGTGCAAAATGAAAGCCATTGCTCAAAATGTATAAAATTTTGACCCATCCCTTTACTTAAAAATTCACCAAAAATCAGGAAATTAACCAATTTTAATGAAATTTTCAGTATTTATCAAATAATGATCACAGAATATAATGAAATCATTATTTTTATTTTACTCTTAGCGGAAATATATTGTTTTGTTTAAACAAAAACACCTTTACTAAAGTTATGGTTTTCAGTAGTAAAAATAAAAAACGAAGAAATGTGTCGGCCGATCTTACCTCTGACCTTCTTCAGGCGGATCTTTTCGAATTCGGAAATCGTTCTGTCGAACTCGGAAATCTGCACAGAATTTCAAACAAAACCCCTTATTTAAGTTGCATGCACTTGTTCCGTTATCCATGACGGAGTAGAAGTCTTGAGTAATTCACAATTGCATTTTTCGTATCGTTCGCACTGAAGATTGAGCCATCAACCTCCATAAGAATGTCGCTTACAACAGAATTTTTCCTAGTACTTTACTATACTGTAGTCCGTGCAAATTTCCGAGTCCGACAAGATACATCTGAAGAATGTCGGAGGTTAGATCGGCCAAAGCGTTGTGTGAATGTCACTCAATATGAGAAAAGTAGTCCTAATAATCCAAATAATCCTTACATCCAAAATCGAAAAACGTAGATTGGATTAACGTATTTTATTTTAACTGCGTACAAAAGAATCTTGTTCGTCGTTAATCTGTCGCGCTTAAGTTGGAAATAGCTTTTTTGTTTGTCTGTCACGTTTAATTTTATAAGAAGGATTTTCATTAGTCTGCCATGCTTAGGTTTAAAATAACATTTTTATCACCAAATGCGCTGATAGAAATACGCATTTTCTAATAAATTCGCCCTAGAATTTATATAAGAGATTCTTTTTTGTCCGTCATGCTTTACTTTGAAGTAGAATTTTTTTGTCTGTCACGTGTAAATGTGGAATAAGGTTTTTGTTGATCATTCGCGAGTAAGCTTCAGATATTGATATAATTTAACTCTGTCATAAAATATTTTAGAATTAACTAATAAATTGACCAAAAAAGTTCGTTCGTTTTTTTTAAAAGTGGATTTTAATGCATTTCATTTTCCATCATCGATTTGAAGATCTTGATAATGTCTGTAATTTGTCTGATATTCAAACGGCAATCTTGTTTAACTACGGCTTTCTCTTGATAACTATCGGCCAGAGCGAGGAGCATCTCTCACTGAAAAAGTTCCTTTTCGGAACCGAGCAAATAATTTCTGGCACACCGTTCTGTAACAGCATTCTCTATATACGCATATCATTTCTCTCGGAATCGAACAGACTATTTCTTGCATCGTTCTGTAAGAAAACTTTCCTATGCACATAGCATATCTTAATGCAGTTTTCTGTAGCTTTTTTCCCCATTTTTGTAGTAAAAAAGGCATCATATGTCAGCAGTGCTCTGCTTGATTATCCATTTCAAGGCCTAAAATACAAGCAAAAATGTAAGAACTCTTCTGATCGCTAACTTATTACACACTGACGTCAAAATACTTGCTACACCAAATATAGGATTTGAAGAATAAGAATATAAAACGATCTTTAGTAGGCCGAAAGAAACAAAAAAACAACAACAAAAAAAACAAAAACAAAAAACGAACGAAGTTTTGACCAACCCAATATTTTACATTTTTGTTTTATTTTACTTCAGTTGAAGTTCTCAGAAATTAAGAGGCCCCACTACCTAAGGCTAAAACTTTAACTCTATATGAAATACATAGATATTTGAATGTTCCATTAAAGTTCTTTATCTCTCAAACAATGAGTTAGTAAAGAAATTGAGAACATAATTTTCTTCTCCCCAATTATCTATTTTCAGACGTTTTGGTCTTTTCGTGTTACTGGATTCCAGGACAAGAATTTATCTAGTCTGGTGGAGTATCCAGTTCTGTGTTGTTACTTGAGGTAACATCACTTGGAAAAGGTGCAACATTCCTCGTAAAAGCTAATGTGAGTTAGCCGTAGAAAGGAGATCTTATTTGGGCAGCGAATAATATGTGGTTTTAAATATTTGGTCAGGGTTTAATTCTCGGGAAAAGTATCCTCATGCCAGATTGTTCTGACAAACTCCTGTACAGAGAGACCTTAGATACTAGAAGATAGTCTCGTAGGAATTCAAGTTCGTTTCTTTTACTAGAGTGTAGGTTTGAGTGCATCTCTTGTCTTGAAGAAAAGTTATACCTTTTTGAAAATATTTATTCTGTTAAATAAGCAAAACAGAATGCTAGATCTTGTGTGTAAACCGCTTAATAGAAATGCGACAATAAGCTTTCTTAAAAATTTTTGTGCTTAATCTTATACACGTTATCTGCATTGATAATGTTAGAAATCTAAGAGTAAACTTAAGCTAACATCTCAGGAAGTTACGCCATTATAGGAAGTCGACATGACAAAAACCTTTCCATTATTTGTGAGCTACGAGACGGAAAGCAGACGTTTTTGTGGATTTGCTGTGGGAGAAAAAACGGAGTATTTTAATACATTTTTTAATTACATTTTCACCCCAAACAAGGCACATTGCCACTTTGATGTAGGGGCTACTATCAGGGACATAAGCTACAGGGTTACTATGTGGGGAGTTGGGCAGCAAGATGTCGGTTTACATTACACTTGAGCTTCTGCATGTCAGTACAGTTGGAGAAGCAGGAACACGGAAGGGAACTCCAAATTCTAGCAGTTCTGGGGAAAAAACTGCTGGAGTAGAAGGCTCTCTTACATCTAGGGATCTCTACTGTGAAGGGATGGGATTTAGTTGCTTGTCGAGTTTGTCGGGGATATTTGCGTCGAGGGGGCACAAGTGCTTGCAGTTCGTCAGAACATTCACCGTTAAAGTACTTCTAGAACAGGTAGAGGGATGCTACATTTCATCGATGGAACAGAGGCTGAAGCTTAGATGATAGTTTAGGACATATCAGGTTGGCGACTCTCTTTTGAATCTTGTCTAAGAGCGAGAGACTAGTAGCAGATGCACAAGCCCAAATATGACAACAATACTCCATACATGGGCGAATGGTGGCCTTATAGAGGTACAGAATACTTTTGGGCGTTAGTAGCTTTCTAACACGGTAGAGAGAACCTACCTTCTTCGCAGCGATCCTAGCAATGCTCTCAATCTAATTGTACCAACTCATGTTTCCTGTGAGCGTTACGCCGAGGAGTTTAAAAGATGTACTGTAAGATAAAGAGTCTTTGGCCATTGCTATTAGTGGTAGAGAAGGTTTCTTGTAATTATTGAAGGAAACAAGTTTAGTCTCGGTAGCATTGAATGTGACCATCCATTTTTGTCCCCATTCCACTATTATGTAACAGTATTTAATTCATGCTAGAAAATTTGAGCTAGTGCATTTACGACGAGTATCGCCTTCTTAGACAGTGTTATGTAGCAGGAGCTCATATTTGGGACATACAACGGGTACATGTAATACAGGGATTGAGAACAGATGACGATAATAAGGTAGACATTTTATGTATATTAATTACATCATGACGACGACTGTGACAATTCTTGGGGACTTCATATTATTAATACAGACTGCATGATATGATGCAACAGTTCTTATGCATATATAGAGGAGAAGATACTTCACTTATGATGGAGGAGGCACATAATACTTGGAAGGGGAGATTTATACAAAGTTCATTAAGATGATAAAATACATTTACCTTTTTGTTGTAAGGAATGACGAGACGAACAGATACAAAGATAAATAGTGATTTCTTTATCCATCTGATCGGCCGGTCGATGACGTCAGGAATTCAAACTTGGATCTACATGGTCTAATTTCTACCCTTCGCTTCCAAGAGGCTCACACCCCAACTGGTTATCTCTCCTCAACTGTCTACATCAACTGACTGACAACTGACTCTAACTCCGAACCATCAGATTCCTATATTCAGAAATCTCCTTTGTTTATGACGCCAGAAGTGTGTTTTTCAAATATGATTAATTTTCACGTGACTTTACATATGTTTGTCAAAACAAACTTTTGACAAACAAAAGAATCGTAAATTTAAAACTAACCTATTTTTAAACAATATCTTTTTAATTTGCATAGTTCATTCTTTTAACTGACATTTTTAATATCTAGATTTATAAAGAATGGACAAGCGACTCTTTTTCCGATATAAACAATATTTAACTATATCAAATAGAATTAACAATATTAAACTATTTCGAATAGAATTAACAATATGTAACAATTTCTAATAGAATTAACAATATTTAACCATTTCTAATACAATTAACAATATGTAACTATTTCTAATAGAATTAACAATATTTAACTATTTCTAATAGAATTAACAATATGTAACTTTCTAATAGAATAAACAATATTTAACTATTTCTAATAGAATTAACAATATTTAACCATTTCTAATAGAATAAACAATATGTACCTATTTCTAATAGAATAAACAATATTTAACTATTTCTAATAGAATTAACAATATTTAACTATTTGTAATAGAATTAACAATATGTAACAATTTGTAATAGAATTAACAATATGTAATCATTTCTAATAGAATAAACAATATTAAACTATTTCTAACAGAATTAACAATATTTAACTATTTCTAATAGAATTAAAAATATGTAACTATTTATAATAGAATTAACAATATGTAATCATTTCTAATAGAATCAACAATATTAAACTATTTCTAATATAATTAACAATATTTAAAAATTTCTAATAGAATTAGCAATATATAACTATTTCGAATAGAATTAACAATATGTAACTATTTCTAATAGAATTAAAAATATGTAACTATTTCTAATAGAATTAACAATATGTAACTATTTCTAATAGAATTAACAATATGTAACTATTTCTAAGAGAATTAACAACATGTAACTATTTAATAAGAAATTAAAAATATGTAACTATTTCTAATAGAATTAACAATATGTAACTATTTCTAATAGAATTAACAATATGTAACTATTTCTAATAGAATTAACAACATGTAACTCTTTCTAATAGAATAAAAAATATTTAACTATTTCTAATAGAATTAACAATATGTAACTATTTCTAATAGAATAAAGAATATTTTACTATTTCTAATAGAATTAACAACATTTAACTATTTCTAATAGAATTAACAATATGAAACTATTTCTAATACAACTAACAATATGTAACTATTTCTAATAGAATTAACAATATTAAACTATTTCTAATAGAATTAACTGTATTTAAGTATTTCTAATAGAATTAACAATATTTAACTATTTCTAATAGAATTAAAAATATATAACTATTTCTAATAGAATTAACAATATGTAACTATTTCTAATAGAATTAACAATATGTAACTATTTCTAATAAAATTAACAATATTTAACTATTTCTAATAGAATTAACAATATTTAACTATTTCTTATAGAATTAACAATATTTAACTATTTCTAATAAAATAAACAATATTTAACTATTTCTAATAGAAGTAACAATATTTACCAATTTCTAATAGAATTAACAATATTAAACTATTTCTAATAGAATTAACAATATTTAAGTATTTCTAATAGAATTAACAATATGCAACTATTTCTAATATAATTAAAAATATTTAACTATTTCTATTAGAATTAACAATATTAAACTATTTCTAATAGACTTAACAATATTTAACTATTTCTAATAGAATTAACAATATGTAACTATTTCTAATAGAATTAACAATATGTAACTATTTCTAATAGTATTAACAATATGTAACTATTTCTAATAGAATTAACAATATGTTACTATTTTTAATAGATTTTACAATATGTAACTATTTCTAATAGAATTAACAATATGTAACTATTTCTAATAGAATTAACAATATGTAACTATTTCTAATAGAATTAATAATATTTAACTATTTCTAATAGAATTAACAATATGTAACTATTTCTAATAGACTTAACAATATTTAACTATTTCTAATAGAATTAACAATATGTAACTATTTCTAATAGAATTAACAATATGTAACTATTTCTTATAGAATTAACAATATGTAACTATTTCTAATAGAATTAACAATATGTAACTATTACTAATAGAATTAAAAATATTTAACTATTTCTAATAGAATTAACACTATTTAACTATTTCTAATAGAATTAACAATATGTAACTATTTCTAATAGAATAAACAATAGTTAGCGATTTCTAATAGAATGAACAATATGTAACTATTTCTAATAGACTTAACAATATGTAACTATTTCTAATAGAATTAACAATATCTAACTATTTCTAATAGAACTAACAATATTTAACTATTTCTAATAGAATTAACGATATGTAACTATTTCTAATAGAATTAACAACATGTAACTATTTCTAATAGAATTAACAATATTTAACTATTTCTAATACAATTAACAATATTTAACTATTTCTAATTGAATTAACAATATTTAAATATTTCTAATAGAATCAACAATATTTAACTATTTCTAATATAATAAACAATATTTAACTATTTCTAATAAATTAACAATATTTAACTATTTGTAATAGAATTAACAATATGTAACTATTTCTAATAGAATTAACAATATTTAACTATTTCTAATAGAATCAACAATATTTAACAATTTCTAATAGAATTAACAATATGTAACTATTTCTAATAGAATTAACAATATGTAACTATTTCTAATAGAATTAACAATATTTACGTATTTCTAATAGAAGTAACAATATTTAACTATTTCTAATAGAATTAACAATATGTAACTATTTCTAGTAGAATTAACAATATTTAACAATTTCTAATAGAATTAACAATATGTAACTCTTTCTGATAGAATTAAGAATATTTAACTATTTCTAATAGACTTAACAATATTTAACTATTTCTTATAGAATTTACAACATTTAACCATTTCTATTAGAATTAACAATATGTAACTATTTCTAATAGAATTAATAACATGTAACTATTTCTAATTGAATAAACAATATGTAACTATTTCTAATAGAATTAACAATATTTAACTATTTCTAATAGAATTAACAATATGTAACTATTTCTAATAGAATTAACAATATTTAACTATTTCTAATAGAATTAACAGTTTTTTACTATTTCTAATAGAATTAACAATATTTTACTATTTCTAATAGAATTAAAAATATGTAACTATTTCTAATAGAATTAACAATATGTAACTTATTCTAATAGAATTAACAATATTTAAGTATTTCTAATAGAATGAACAATATGCAACTATTTCTAATAGAATTAACAATATTTAAGTATTTCTAATAGAATTAACAATATTTAACTATTTCTAATCGAATTAACAATAGACTTAACTTCTAACATTTTATTTTCTACTATCTTTAACACTTGCCTACAGGGTTCGATTCTAGCCTTATCCTAATATCATTTTCATTTATCTAGTATCTCTTCTTACTTACACGCGAAGGGAAAAGCCCTTCATGCAACTAGAGGGTCCAAAAACGTGTCTCCAATCTAATAGGCCCCCGCTATCAACCAAGCTCCAACCGTTTTCCAATCATCCAACCGTTTTCCAATCATTACAATGTTATATGCCTATGCGCGTTTTGCAAACACTTTAATTGAACGTGCTCTGACAAACTCGTAGCACTTGTGCTTCCCTCGATGTAAATGACCCGAAAAGTAGCAAAGTCCTCCGCCTTTACTGTATACGTCCATAGATGCCGGAGAGTCGTCTACTTTACGAGTTACTCCCGAACTGCTATGATTTGAAATTCCACATTTGTTTGCTGCTACTTTTCTGCTTGTTCTAACATGTTGAAAATTTATATGTAAGACGAACAGACATCTTACTGTCTCAACTTCCTGCCCCTGAATACATGGTTTCAAATAGTAGCTTTGATAACTTTTATAACCGACGCTATTAAGAATAAAACGAAAGCTGCCTTGATAGGGTTCAAAATAGACTTCGTGGCCTGGTAGGGGATGTCCTTTTCTCTTCACTGCAACCTCTATCTCACAGAAGAGATGTTGCGAGTTTGTTTCTGCTTTATCGTTATTTTCATGGAAAGTGTTCGACTGAGCTTCAATCTATGGTCCCCCCTCGCCAAACTTTCACAAGAAACACTTGACTAGCTGAAAACATTATCAATAATTTTCCCCACTCTTTATCTGTGCCTAAACCTAAACATAGATTCCATGACCAAAGCTTCTTTCTTAGAACTACACGCCTGTGGAATTGTCTTCCGTTTTCCTGCTTTCCAGCTGTCTATAATATGGTTGTCTTCAAGTCCAACCTGAACAAGTTTCTGATGAGCCGTTCCACTTAAGTTAACAAATTTACCGAACTTCCATTACTATTGATTACTATATTGTCCTTTTGATTACTCTACACTCTTTAACCCTTATCCTTGAGTGGCCGATCGGCCGTGATAGTGGTGACGCTTATGTAAAAAAAAAGCTGCTAAAACAGGCGTATCACGACAGAGACACTGCGAGTGTTAACAATAACGGAACAACGCGCGTGCGCACACACAGAGAATTGTTGCTGCGTGTCATGAACGCAACAACACTTCATCTGTTAGCATAAGGAGCCGCAATTCAAAAAAATTGTTAGGATCGATGAATTCACCAACACAGTGCTACAACCACAGAAGGTTGATATGCAGTGCTATGAAGGCTTACTTTATCTTCCATAAATATATAGAGAAGTCTTATCTTTAAACATTTTAGAAAGATTTTCTATCACGAAAATCTAAAATAACAGAGAAAAATAGAAATCTAGAAGGTCCCAGAACTTTTCAGACCATTCAAGAAAGATCAGGAAGGTTCCAGAATATTCTAATACTGGGTGGCGTTCTCTATAAAAATAAGGTTTTCTCGTTAATCCAGGAGTTGTTGGTTTTTCGATGTAATAAGTTCAGCCTTAGTTCCGGGGTAATATCAGAGTTCTAAATCTAACACAAAGAACCCTCTTTAAAACCTCCTGTTAATAAAAGGTAATTTCTTTTGAAACATTTCTTTGACTAAAGGTGCGAGAAAATGAAAACTTTAGAGATTTCTTTATGTGAAATATTAAACCATTCAACACAATACATAATACTCTCATTCACCTCCCTGCCACTAGGTTTTCTGACGTCGTCGTCAGCCTAAGTAAAAAAAACAAACAAAATGTATTTTTTCTACTTGTGTTTTGTTCATGTTAAATGTTTTATGTGTGTTAAGTAAAGATTATATTTGAGTTAATCACCTTGTTATCGTTTAATTTCTTATGTTTTTAACCAGGTTACAATCGTAAAACCAATCAAATTAAATCTTGGATCGTGTTTTGCACGCAGGGAGAGGTAGATAGATCGAAGCTCAGCCGAGCAACAGTCATGAAAATAACGATAGAACAGAGATAAACTCGTTACGTTTCTTCTGTGAGAAAGAGGAAGCAGAGGTTATCTCCCATTAGATTTCGAAGTCGGTTTTGTACCCTGTATAGGAAGAAAAGGTGCTCTGAGCAACTCCTCCCCAGGTGTGGTAGCAGTACTCCATTTAAGGAGGTATTTGGCTTTTGTACAGGTACAGGATTTGTTATATATTCAAAGGAGGATGATATCGACGTATAAACTGTTGTATAGAAAATTTATCACGCAGAGATATATTACAGTTCGTATTTACATAAAGGTATCATATTTTATAGGAAGAAATATATAGATGCTTCATACCTTTTCTTTATCCGTAGTTTTTCTGTCTTCACTGCTGGGCTGTGTGATGAAACATGCAACGACCAACACCATAAGCGACTGAGACACCTCTTTTTCTTCTTTTTTGAAACCACAGAACAACCCATTATATTTTAAAATATAAATTTATTTCAGCTGTCTTCACAGGAAGTCTGTTTACGTGTCTACATTGCTTGTTCTTTTCCAGCCCTGCTTTCCGGACTTTGAAGCGCGTCTATTCACTTTCGTGTCCAAACTCAAACTCTTCAATCTAATCGGCTTGACCTCTTGACCTGTCAGTTCCGTTACGTAATCATCAAAAGCACACGTCTCCTAACGTGTGCCCTCTGTCACGTACGCAACTGCTTGAGGTTATTTTGTTTATTTTTAACTTAGCTCATTTTTGTACACATCTTCAGCTAGACCCATTTTTACATTCCAGACCAATTCTATTTTTCTAAACAATAAATAACTTCCAATATAAACAATTTTAACAATATAACTGGATAGATAGATAAATAGATAGATAGACAGATAAACAGATCGCTAATAACTAATTTAACTTTTAATCATATTATTATCTAACAGATTGATTGAGTCGGGAATGAAATACCTTTCCGAGTGGTAGAATGATCCAACTATTTTCCCGACGACTTCCGAAACAGATTTGATGTAAGTCTTTTATTTCAGATCAGGAGTAAAAGTCAGCAGGGTGCTTCCTCAAGACGAGAGCTATTTATTTTAATTCAGGCCAAATGGGGATCAGAGCGTTGGTGGTGAAAAAGATAGAAACTCCGTTTTGGATGCGTTAAAATTAACCAGCCACCTTTCACCCCCATTGCACCATAGGCTAGAAGAAAAAGAATAAGGAAGATCTTGGTCATTGTAAGCCTTTTAGTATTGTCATAAACATCGTCGAATTGTGTGCCGTAAAACAGATGAAATCAAACCTTGAACTCTGCTTAGCCGATTCCGTAGTCTACTACAGCATCCATGAAATATTACTCCTGACTTCTTTTCAATCTTGTCTCACAATCAGTCGCTAAAATGAAATACCATCACATAATGTATTTATGGTTTTTGTCTATTAAGGCACTTCTCGTCCGTCATCGGTCTGAGGCTTGGAATGGCGGGAACCTTATTTCATTTGTCGAAATCTGTGTGAAATCAGCGACGGTCAGTACAAGTAAATAAGATGTAGATGTCCTCGTTTTAAAGCGTCAGAACACAGCAATAAAAAGAAGAGCAAAAAGAAGTAGAATGCTTCACCGTGCATTTGGAAGTCTCTGGGAGGGGGACGGGACGGGGACTTAGCGCAAAGGGAGGCCGTAAAGACAGACACCTTCGTAAATGGCTTATCTATTCGTTCGAGGTTTGTGCGCGGTTTAGGAAAACGAGGAATATAATTATACCACTCTTCTCTTCCGTCGTCGGTTTTTTGAGTCGAACCTTCTAAAGAAATTTCTAGAATGGAAATACGTTTCCCCGTTTTTAGAGAGAAAAAGAAAGAAACAAAATAACATCGTAAGATAGGTCCATTCATCTGTACGTTTATTTATGAAAATGCTTTTACAATTTAAGTGTAACAGATCGCCGAACAATTCTATTTCAAACTTAAGCGTACGACCAAAACAATAAATTCTATTTCAAATGGAAGCATGGCAGATAAACGTAAAATTCTATTTTATAGCTAAGCCTGACAAACCGATAGAAATGTTATTAGGTTGGTGCAAGAAAATAATGCCGTTTTTTGGCGTTCAACTTTATGTCAAAAAACGACAATATTTTTGCACCAACCTAATATTTCAAGGTTTCAAGGTTAAATGTAGCAGACCAATGAACAATATTATTTCAAAAGTAAACGTGGCAAACCAAACGACAACTCCTATTTCAAACTGAAAAATGTTATTTCAGTGGTAACGTAACAGCCCAAAATATAAATGATATATCAAATATAAGCATAACAAATAAATGAAAAAAATCTACTTCAAACTTGACAAACCGACGAAAATGACCTTTTCAAATTTAATCATAACAGCGCAACGAATAATGTTACACGTGTGACAAACCTACAAATTCCATTTTAAAATTTACACATGACAGCTCAAACGACAGCTGTCATTTCAAGATCAATCGTGACAAACCAACTACAAATTCTATTTCAAACATTAGCTATGACAGATAAACAACAACGGCTTTTTATATACTTAAGCGTGACAACGACAAAAATGATATATTAACGCATTGAAACACTTTAATATCTATGGCAATTTCATATGTTAGCTTTTATGTTTTTAGCGACCACGTGTTCGAGTATACCTTTCCCGTTCAGATCATTATTTTGTATGTTGTATAATCGAGGATAACACACTCGTGTACTTGAAGAAAGAGAAAATAAAAATACTGACCCCCCCCCCAAAAAAAACACAGTTGGATTTCCACAAACACGCACACATATATTCTCTCATGAAAAGTTTGCTGAAGACAAATTTGGAACAGATTACATAAACATGTGGTAAACACGACGGTTCTAGGTTTAATCCTTGGCTAGGGAGAGATGCTAGTCTAGCGGCACTGATGAGTTGTGATACAACGAAACAGGACTATATGTCGATGACTACAAATATATATATATATATATATATATATTTTACCGTCACTGGATTATTTATCTTCCGCCAGGCTATCCATTCATATGTAATCACCTTTTTCTTCACCATATTCCCTCTGCTTCACTTTTTTTGTTTTCAAGTAAGATCTTTGACTTACTTGTTGTTTCATCAAATACTTTTGAATGCAAAATCTGATCCCGCATTTTGCTAATTCCTGCCCTCTGATGAGAAGGAAAGTATTTCTTCGAAACTCCGCGGATTAAGGACTATCCACTTATCTAGTGTTTCCTTTTCAGATTAAATATGTCTTTAACTCATTTCAAAGTGTTTTTTTAACATGTTTTATTAACTGTTTGCTCGTATATATATATATATATATATATATATATATATATATTAATACGATAGCGTGTATTATTTTGTGTGTCACGCCTACAACTTTTTTCTTCCGAATGACTGTCGTTTAATTTTTATGACCTACCTTTTCTTGTAATAAATAATTTTACCAAGGATTCATTATAAGTTTTGGTTTCGGTTTCGATTGTAGCTGATGGCACTCAAGTCATCTATATTCTTTATAAATAATTTTACCAAATATTCTTCGTAAATCTTGGTTTCGGTTTTGACTATAGCTAAAGGAACTTAACTTATATATATATATATATATATATATATATATATATATATATATATATATATACTCCTTATAAGTTTTGGTTTCAATTCAAGTTGATCAACCCAAGTCATATGGATATATCTTTTTTATTTTTGCAATAAAAACTTTGTAATAAATAAGATTCGAAAGGAAATCCACTCTATAGTAATATATACTAAATCTGCATGATTAAAATGTCATATTTAAGCGTATTTTACAACTGGGCTAAGCCAGGCGTCCCTGCTAGCGTAGATAAATACTTTTTTCAGTTTGAACAAAAGAACTACAATAATATCAGGGCGGTTCCATTTACGTTGAGCATCCACAGAATGCCAACATCAATACATTACATATGGAAGAGTCTGCTGTGGAATTTCCATAGGTCCTGCTAGTAATGCATAACGAAATTAACAGACATATGTGTTAAACAAGGAATTAATTAAAATGATGTATTAAAATGAGGAAAACACGTACTCCCAGGGTAAATTATACAGAATTATTTGTAAGCAATAAATAGCACATATTACTTTCTATGTTTTTGAGAGTCTATACGACTGCTATCAGGAGGCGTGAAATAAATACAACAATTAAGAGATACTTAACGAGATGTCTAATCGTTTAAAACGACATGTAAGAAAGAAGCTGATAAAGGTAAATCTAGAGTTGTTTCACGCCGTTCTCTACTCCAAATTAAACGCGAAGTTGTTATGAACCCTGGGCAGACAAGTCGAGAAGTCTTTGACCAAGCCGGATTAAAGAATTTCTCAAAAAGTACTCGATGTCGCCTTTTGAAATAAGTGGCAAAGTCTGTTAAGCCTGTGACAAAGCCTCCATTAAAGCAACATCACAAACACAACCGATTGAAATGGGCAGAGGACAACATGAAAACGGATTTTTCCAAAGTTCTGCTCACGGATGAAGTGCGTGTCACTCTTGATGGGCCAAATAGCTGGAGCAAGGGATGGGTCGTAGATGGACGACGTCGTTATCAGCGTTTAAAGCGCCAACAAGTTGGTGGTGGGATAATAATTTGGGCTGGAATTATCGGAAATACTTTAGTGGGCCCATGGAGAGCAATGCTTAATGCGTCAAATGCTTACATAGCTTTTCTGAAGAATCACTTTTAATCATAGCTGAAGAAGCAAAGGTTGACATTCAGAAGAACCATTATTTTTATGCAGGATAATGCTCCCTCACATGCAGCAAACAAAAGCCAAGAGTATTTGCAACAACTGGGGTTCTCTGGGCGACGGAATATGGAGTGGCCTGCAAATTCACCTGATTTGAACCCAATCGAGAACCTTTGGAGTATCATGAAGTGACGCCCCTTTGCAAGTAGACGCCATTTTAAGAGCAAAGATGAGTTGTAGGATGCTCTCCAAGAGGTATCGCGAGGAATAACTGTTCACGAAATCACAAATTTGACTAATTCTGTGGACCAACGTCTTTTACAAGTAATTCATAAAAAAGGATCGCATATGCCCTATTAATAATGTCAACGTAGAAATTGCTATGTAGTTATTGTGTTCTAAGGATTTTCCCTAGTTTATATAATGTTTGAATATTATTTCAATAAACAAGTTATGGGTATATTGTGTTTTTTCTCAACCTCGTTAATAACTTGACACACTGAAATCAACAGATATTCTTATTTTCTGCCATAGTTTCGCTAACACTGTTTTAAATATTTTTATTTTTGGGCTGGAGTAGCTGAATAGTATTGTAAGCAGTTTCTCAAAGTTTCATAGATTTTTATTCACACGTTCTATAAATATTTAAAAAAATGTAAACTCGTTAATAATTTTATATGCAGTGTACATATATATATATACATATATATGTATATATATATACACACACACACACACACACACACACACACACACACACACACACACACACACACACACATATATAAGCATATTTTTATGCTTTAACCGCACCAGCAAATACTGGCAAGTTTCTCTTCCACGTCTGTGAACGATTATGCAAGAGTGTAGCTGAGCGAAAGAGTCACATGGACGCCCGACATCAACCTGAAGAGATGGCAAACTTCTGTCAAGAAGTGGCAATCATCATGATATATATACATGAAATGTTTTAAATAAGTTTCCAGACTTTTTTATACAGACATTTAAAATTGTCGTAGACTCTTGAAAATTCAGTATGTTATTGCTATTGCTATTACTTATGAGATGAGTGACCGATTTTTATGATATAAAGTTCAAACGAACAGCTACAGCAAAAGTTGGAATATACTAAATCCTGGTTTGGATTTCAAAAATGCAATCTGGACATGAGGACATTTTAGAAGAGCGATATACAATAAAGTTCTTTTTTAACCTTGGAAAATGCCACAGATATGTATGGAATGCTTAAGACTGTTTTTGGAACATCTTGCATGAATCGTACATCAGTTTTGGAGTGGCATAAGAAATTAAAGGAAGGCAGTGAGGGATGATTAGAGGTGGGGAAAGTGTAAGGAAACTCAGAACCCCAGAGTTGATTGCCCAAATAAAGAATTTCATGCATAAGGACTGCCGTGTATCTATAGAGAGAATAAGGGCACAGTTTGATGTCACTGTGGGAACTGTACGCACAATTATTCGCGAGGTACTGAAGATGCGGATATTTTGTGCAAAGTTTGTCCCAAGGGTACTCAGAGAAGATCAGAAAGGAAGCTGTTGTCATGACAGCAGGTGGATGGTCGAGATGATCAATTCAGATCCCGCAGTTCTTGATGCTCTGGTGACCTGCGGTGACAGCTGGAACTACTGCGATGACCCAGAGACCGAGAGACAATCCCCAATTGAAAACCTGCTGGCTCTTCCAGACCCAAGAAGACCGGACAGAGCAAATCCACCCAGAAACTTACGATGATCTTGTTTTATTTTTGACAGCATGGGCATCATCTACGGGTACATCCACTGGACAGACAATCAACAAGGAGTACTATGTTAAAGTTTTAATGGAGTTCAGGAAGATATTCCGTGCGTCGGAAGAGACAAGTCTACTTCAAATCGGGTTAGTGGCATTTCCACCAAAACAATGCACTAGTCCACAACTCCATCTTTGTCGCAGACTATTTGACCAAATGGGCATCAACACAGGTCTCCACTCTCTCTATAGTTCATATCTTGTTTCCTATGAGTTTTGTTTATTCCCTAAGCTCAAAGTAAACCATAAAGGCTATCGTTATGAGGCAATTGAGGAGGCTATGACGAGGGTCATTGACACGCTCACACACGAAGATTTCCATGGCGTCTTTCAGAAGTTGTTTGAACCGTACAACAAGTGCATTTCAGCCGAAAGATTATTTGGAAGGGACTAGAGTTTCATGTGTGTACTATCAATAAAAGTTCCCATACAAAAATGTCTGGAACCTTATTTAAGGCACCTCATATCTATCTATCTATCTATCTATCTATCTATCTATCTATCTATCTGTCTATCTATCAATATCTATCTATCTATCTATCTATCTATCTATCTATCTATCTATCTATCTGTCTATCTATCTATCTATCTATCTATCTATCTATCTATCAATATATATCTATATATCTATCTATATATATATATAGAAAGAGAGAGAGAGAGAGAGAGAGAGAGAGAGAGAGAGATATTGAGTAAAACAATTCATAATTGTGAATTAAAAATCAGTTTCAAAAGGAAAACAACAAACAAAATCCATTCGATTGTACGATCGTTTCGGAAACGATGTCCATTTTATTTAAATTGACAATAAATATTGACAATAATTTGACAAAAGTTTTGTCCTTTAAACAAGGTCTCCTCATCAGCAAAAATAGGGCGGGGGAGAAGTTAACGACACCAAAATAAAACTAGCATTTTTGTCGTGAGTAAGGCGGATATTCCTGGAAATATTTAAAAACAAAATAAAGAATACGAAGTTATTCATATCATGTTGATAAATAAAATAAAATAAAATAGAAAATTAGGAATAAGGTAAAGAGAATTTTTATATAATAAAAAATAAAAAATATATATCTTATTTAGCTTAATAATAAAATTTGTTTTAAGTTCAGTTAATATATTTGTTGTCTCCGAATGGTTGAAATAATTACTTAGAGTTTATATTAATTTACAAACGCTGTTCTAATATACTGCTAATAAGTCTTTATCATTGGACTCTAAATTTAAAATCAAAATTATATTAAATTACAAATGGATACAACAGCAAATTTTTGAAAAATCAAATAGAAATAAAAAACTTCTAATTTTTTTAGGGATAAATTATTTATTTATTGTAATATTTAACGTAGTAAAAATAAATAACGTCAGTAATAGTAATAATATTAATCTTTGTACTACTATAATAAGTAAATAATAATAGTTAAAATAATGATAATAATAGCAATAATAATCATAATAATCATAATAATAATAATAATAATAATAATAATAATAATAATAATAATAAGAGTTAATAAATTATTATTTATAACCGATTAAAATCAGATTAATAATAAGATTATTTTTTATTATTTCATGGAGATTAAAATCTGTCAAACTTCATCCAACGTTTATGAAAACAACCGGGAAAAATTTCGTCTTTTCAGTTCAAAAGTGTCGATTTATAGTCATTGAATTTTAATATAGCCAGGGCTTCAAATCTACAAAGGGTGCAGAATTTGTCACCAGGCTTATATGCTTTACAAAAGCCTAGTGTTTTCCATTTTAAATTAAAGGGGATATTCATATCTTTGAGATGCTAAATATATCTTGCTAAAGCTGTTTGTTTTTTAAGGATCTTTTTTTGAAAGAGTGTTTATGTGTGGAGATTCTGTGTGTTATAAGTCCAGAAGTAGATCCAAAGTATATCACATTTTTGTTTAATAGAGTTGTATGTGTTGTTGTTGTTGTTATCATCTCTCATTCTTACTTTATATATATATATATATATATATATATATATATATATATATATATATATATTTGTGTGTGTGTGTGTGTATATATATGTATATATATATATGTATACATGTACACTGCATATAAAATTATTAACGAGTTTACATTTTTTAAATATTTAAGGAACAAGTGAATAAAAATCTATGAAACTTTGAGAAAGTGCTTACAATACTATTCAGCTACTCCAGTCAGAAAATAAAAGTATTTAAAGCAGTATTAGTGAAACTATGGCAGAAGATAGGAATATGTTTTGATTTCATTGTGTCAAGTTAATTAACGAGGTTGAGATAAAAACATAATATACCCATAACTTGTTTATTGAAATAATATTCAAACATTAAATGAACTAGGGAAAATCCTTAGAACACAATAACTACATAGCAATTTCTACGTTGACAAAATTAATAGGGCATATGCGATCCTTTTTTATGAATTACTTGTAAAAGACGTTGGTCCACAGAATTAGTCAAATGTATGATTTCGTGAACAGTTATTCCTCTCGATACCTCTTGGAGAGCATCCTACAACTCATCTTTGCTCTTAAAATGGCGTCTACTTGCAAAGGGGCGTCGCTTCATGATACTCCAAAGGTTCTCAATTCTGCTTTGATTAAGAGGTGTATTGCTATTCAAGATGTTTGGTTGTATTAGAGTGTTAGATGGGTTAATGAGGAGGATTGTTACTCATTAATTGTGTGCTGGTGTTAGTCTGTATGAAAGGATTTATATGGTTGTTAGAATTTACATTTGGGATTTTTGATACAGTGCAGCTGTAAATTACACTTTTTACTTTGCAGCTACCTTGTAAAGGACGTGTTGTTTCTTCTACAGTTACAGCTTGCCATAGTTTATATATTTGTATTTTGTATTTTCTTAAGTTTCTTATTGTTGTTACTAATTATTTTTTGATGTAGATTCGGCATTGTTGAATAAGATATTTTGACCGTGTTTTTGTTAAAAAGTTTACTGTACATATGGGGGGATTTGTAGTTATTTTCTAATATTTTGAAAAAATCTCTGGCGATGTTTGTTTTAACATTTTTAGAGTATGGAGAGTTACATCAGAGGTTGCCTGTTTTCACGTTTAATGAGATGACTTTGAGGTTTATTGGTGTTTATGGCTGATGCGTCTGGTTTAATGTGGTTATATATATATATATATATATATATATATATATATATATATATATGTATACTACTAAAAGTCCCTCTCGTTTACTGGGCTCAAAAACAGCCTACAGAAAATGGACTCTGATTTATGAAAGTATGATTGGTCATGAAAAGGAAGGGTTGTAAAGAGATAGCTTCGAATTTGGGGGTATCAAAACCAAAGCAAAATATGATGCAAGTAAAAATAAAATAGATAAACCCCATAATTTATTATAACATACCTGTTCACACTGAAACACTTATCACAATATTCTGTGGATCTATATAAAAAACCTTGTGACATATTTCCATTATATAGAGGTCAGGCGCGAACGAACACACTATAATTTTATTATACTATATTTCTTCAAACTGAAACATAATTATAAAAATATACTTACGCAGATAGATATGAAAAGTCTTTATTAAAGTTTGTGCCTATTTCCATTCTATTCGAACGCAGACCCCACAATTTTATTATACCATCCCTATTTAAGTTAAAACATACTTGTCAAAGTATTCTTATGCACATCTATATAAAATTTTTTTTTTATTATATTTTTAAATTTTTTATTTCCATACTGTGTGGACCAGGCGCGAACGCAGACCCCACAATTCTAATGAACCACCGTTCTGCCAGATCAAACATACCCATTCCTGTGTCTCAATGCATCTTCTTTCATTATATGCAATCAGTTTTTTAAAATAGTCAACCATATAGGAGCCTATTCGTGACCACACACACACACACACACACACACACACACACACACACACACACACATTGAGCTTTATATTATAGATATATATGAAGAGATACAGGAAGAGAGTTGCACGTTATAGGAGAAATAAGAAAGTGCTCAATTACTTGTGCAAGAGCATATCTATTTTTATTTTATGTGTGTATGTTTGTATGTCTATCGATGCTATATTTTTTATAATCATCAATCGGTATTTTCCGTTTCACAGCAACATAGGAAACTCAACCCGCAAATATCAAATCTGACTACTTCATAAAACTATGTAAATCAATTCTGAATAACACTAACATTATATCGGCTGATAAATCACTCACATACGATGTGAACTACACTTTGGGTTGAGTTTTTAGTGTCTACATGAAACCGAAGGTACTGATCGATGATCAAAATAATGTTTCGTGTCCATTGAACACACACACACACACACACACACACACACACACGCATATATATATAGTTCGGATGTGTCTAACTGATGAGCCCAAATGAGGGCGAAACCCGAGTCTTGGACTTCCGGTTCTTTGACTGTCATGGCTCTTGTGGGCTGCGACGTTGTTTGGCTGTGGAATTTATTATATACAATCTCTCACATTCTGAAAATCCTATCATAAGTTGCTCGCTTAGTTAGCATTGCTGGATGGCATCATCCTTTCGAGTTAAAACTTCTACTTGTGAGGCATTGACTTGGGGTTATTAGCTGGTTGGATGACCGCGTTCCTTGTTGAGACGAAGTAGGTTCATTTCACAGTCGGATTTCGGCGCGGTTTGCTTGATCTGTGTTGGTTAATAGAAATTCATGTGTGCAGGGCGTTTGCTCAGTTGGTAGAGTGCTTGCCTTGCATGCAAGAGGCTCGGGTTTCGAATCCTGAGTTCGGATGTGTCTAACTGATGAGCCCAAATGAGGGCGAAACTCGAGTCTTGGACTTCCGGTTCTTTGACTGTCATGGCTCTTGTGGGCTGCGACGTTGTTTGGCTGTGAAATTTATTATATACAATCTCTCACATTCTGAAAATCATATATATATATATATATATATATATATATATATATATATATATATATATATATATATATATATAGTATGACTCGTTAACCGGCGTTGTCCGGTGGAAGCCCCCTCCCGCGTAAAAAAGTAAAGTATGGTTTGTTGTTGGTGACCACCAACCTCCCTGTGTTAAGAAAGGTTTTCGGAATAGACCCTCCACACTCCTCATGGTAAGAATAGACATCCCCAACCTCCACAAGTGAATTACAGTGCAGAATTGAAACGTATCTGTCTATGCCAAATATAAATGACCTTGTCTTAATGAGTATGCTGTTAAAACTCGCCATTCTCAAGGAAATTAAGGAGTTGGATCTAATGTGAAAAGTTGGATCTAATGTGAAAAATTAAAAAAAAAAACTTTTTTAGAAACTGTAAAGTGGAAAAGTTGTAGAAGCTGAAAAGTGAAAAAACAAAACAAAACAAAACAAAACAAAGTAAACATAACCACCCTCCCCCCAAAAAGGTTCCCGTAAACTTAACTATGCATTATTTCCCCTTCTCCATAAAGGGACCCTGGACAGACGGAGTGAATAACTTGTAAACCGTGTTCTATCTTTTACGTTTTTCGTTGATAGTGGTCACTATTTGTTTTGTGTGTGTGTGTGTGTGTATGTTTTATTTCATTTTTTGTTTACTCGCCTCCCAACGAGAACAGAATTAGACCTGAGGAGGTCGGTTTTTAATGTGTGGGATAAACCAACTCTCCAAAAAAATAAGCATTCTGGTTAGTAACCAAAATAAAAAAAAGTATCAGTTATGAAGGATTTCTCGTACATTAAAAAAAAAAAATGAGATCAACGCAACCACCCCACCGTCTCCAATACAAAATAAAATTTAAAAATTTGTGTACGTATTTAGTTCATAAGCATCGAAAATGAAAAAAAAGTACGTATAGTTTAATCAATGCATATATAAATGTAAATATTGGAAAGAAGTTACATTGCACGTACCTGTTATAGAATGTAGTCCTCCGAAAACAAAATTGTCACTTAATTTGAGTGCGGTATAAGAACAAAATGCTTTTTTTTTGCTGTAAAAAAAAGAAGCTATCTTTTTGGTGGTGGTGTGTGTGTGTGTGTGTGTGTGTGAGGAGAACGGGATATCATAACGGATAAATACAATATAACTGTTAATCGACATTTTAAGTTTTTTACTGTCTTGATTAACCTGTAAAAGGAATATTTCGTCAAGTTTTATTAAGAGAGAAAGAGAGAGCAAGAGAGAGAGCAAGAGAGAGAGAGAAAAAGGGAGCAAGAGAGAGAGCAAGAGAGAGAGAGAGAAAGAGGTAGCAAGAGAGAGAGCAAGAGAGAGAGAGAAAGAGAGAGCAAGAGAGAGAGCAAGAGAGAGAGAGAGAGAGAGAGAGAGAGAGAGAGAGAGAGGGGGGGGAGGAAAGTACGTCGTGTTCGTTTTATGGTATAGAAGCTAGCGAAAAATGAAACGGCCCACTCCCTAAAATGTGAAACCATAAAAAGAACAAAGTTATGTTTGAATATAAGAACGAATAAACTGAATATTTCGTCATTTGTAAAGAGAGAGAATAGCACTGTAAGGAATAATGCGTGTAGCTTTGTTAGAGACAGATAGAGCGAGAGAGTGAGAGTGAGAGTGAGAGTGAGAGAGATAGGGTGAGAGAGTAAAGGACAAACTAAACGCAAAGGAAATTAGGCAATCGGTAAGTTTTCAATGGGGGGGTTGTTTAAATGTATGCGAAAAAAACAAACTAAACAGTCTACATGTAATGTTGGTGTCATGTGTATATGGGTGTATAAAATTGGTGTAACCCTTGTCTTGCAAACGTAGTACGGATACGTTCGATTTTTGCGTAAGGTTTTAATTCTGGAATCAGCCAATGAGAAAGGGCGGAATTTGTGAAGGGAGTAATCATCATTTATTTGATCTGCGCATTAAAAGTGGACGCTATGTCTATGAGGTCAGGATTCAGTTAATAAGTGTGAAGGGACAATATAAGGCTACTGTGTGTATAATGGTGGCGCTGAGCAGTTATGAATTAGAGGGAAAAATAAGAACTACTTCCTTCAATGCTAATAGCGATAGTGATTATATCACTCCTTGGATTTAATCTAGGGGTTTAATATAACGAATAAATGTGTCAAAAATGTTGTTCTATAGTAACATAAGGTAGTGGCTAATAGTGCAGACATAATAAAGTTGTATGTGGCATCTATTGTTGCAAACCTACGGTATTTTGGTGCAGAGGGGAAAGACTGCGTCGCTTTTATTATATATAGGGATTAAAATATAACCAATTTCGATTTTACTATAATCCATTCGCAATTCGAATTCTAGATTTTTCCTTTTGGACCTTATGGAGTACAAGTTCATTGTTTAAATAATTTATTGATTAATTAATACATTGATTAATAATTTGATTCTCTACTTTGACTACTTTATTCTATGTAATTCTATTGAAAATGTCTTTTGTTTCACAGTTGTTTTCATATTTTTTCAAATTAATGATAATCAGTTACACGTTTTTTTACTAATATTAATCCGCTCATGGAAAGGATCTATCTTTGATAATTCGTTATTCCTTATTATAATTTCTTGTTTAATTTTTCAATGGATTAATAATTTATTCAATTTCTATTTCCATTCGTATCCTTTTGTTTGATATATATATATATATATATATATATATATATATATATATATATATATTTGTTTTTTTTGTGTATTGATATTCATACGAAAAACCCTTTTTTCTTTTTATGCAAAAAGAAAATACAACTTTGTTATATATGGGTCGTGGAAATGCATTCATCTGCAAAAGATCTAGCTAGTTTGTATATTCTTTTAAACATTCATTTTAATTAATTTTCTATTAGTTTTTCGGTTTTCTTAATGGGATGATAATCTTTAATTATTACGTGTAATTATATTTACACAGATATTCTATATGATTTATACTTGCGTAATATTTGTGTAATAAGGTTATAGTAAACGCAAACCTCTTTCTCTATATATTTATGTATGCGTATATATTTTTGTTTAAAAAATTGCCTACTAAACTCCTCTATCAGTTCTTGGTCTACAGACATGAATCTTCTTATTTGAACCCATATTTGAACTTCATATTTGGATTCTAGCCAAGGAAAATCGGTGCAAAAGTGTGAAAATTAAAAAAAAAATATGGAGTTTGCCAGATGAAGGCCAAACGACGGCATTACGAAAATGCACGCGTAATGTAAGAGCTATTAATTCATGTTTTAATATTTAGCTCCACAGCAAACATGCCCTCATAGCTCAGGCATTAACGTCAAAGGAAAAAGTAAATCGTAAGCTAAACGTTTAGTTCCGATTCTCTGTGTTGGCGATGGAGTCATTATTTTTAAAACTTTTTAAATTATTACTATATATTGGGTCTAATATAATCTATCTATATATATAAATTGCAAAAATGTGTGTGTGCATATATATGTATGTGTGTGTGTGTTTGTATGTCTCGCAAAAACATTCGACAGATGCGACGGATCCTCACGAAATCGTTATTGTTTTGAAGCTCGATTCTTCAGAAACAAATATCGAAAAATTGGTCAAAAACATTAATTCCTTCACCTAAACTGGGCAGTTTTCTACAAGGAGTGGTCGGTTTTTTTGAGTCGCCATTTTTGCAAGTCATTGTATTGGTTGGATTGACTTCTCTTCAACTTTCCGAGCTTCCGGTCGAACTGTGGAGACATCAGCAAAGACGTCACGTTTTTTTTTCTTTCCTCTTTCGCGTTACAGGTTCAATCCTGCCTTCCTACTCCAACTTTTTTTCTTTCTCCAACCAAACTGTCTACTGTTTCCCCACCCGATACTACCAATTTATTCATTTTTTTTAATCCCTCCCTTTCCGGGTTCCTTACTTGATCCGGTGAACCCTGCGACTCTACCACTTTTCTTTTTTTAACATCTCTGTCGACTCAGGGGGCTCGTAATACACCTAAACACACCCTGGCAGCACCAGGTACCCCCGCTAGTATAATAATAAATACGAAATCTGCATTAATCAAAATATCATATTTAAGCGTATTTTACGCCCGGGTAAAGCCGGGCTAGTATATATAATTATTTCTATAATTAAATATCTCTCTCCTTTCCACTCTCTCTCTTAATATATTCTTTTATATATTTTTAGTTTAAGCGGCACGCACACACACATATTATCTACCCATCTATCCATCTATATCTATCTATCTATCTATCTATCTATCTATCTATCTATCTCTCTCTCTCTCTATATATATATATATATATATATACTCACACACACACACACACACACACACACACACACACACACATATATATATATATATATATATATAAATTCTTGTAAAGATAAGCATAGGTTTTCCCGCTCGATAGTGAAATTATATTTATTCTTTCCTCTTTCATACAGCCGCTGACAAATCTTCCGGCATGTATTCGTCCATTAAGTCAACGGAAAGACGATCGACAGCGGAAATGTGTAATTTTGGCGGCCTGTCAATAACTCAAGCCGTTAACGCAATTGAAGAGCGAAGAGTCGTAAGCGAAATAAGAACCACGTGCTTATTATTACGTTGCCATCATTCCGACTCTGGCCTTTTTCACTCACTTTCGCATTCTTCCTATTTTTTCCCCATCCTCTCATTGTAAAAAGCCGCGCTTTTCTCCTCAGCTTTTCACCGTCTGGTATTAATGACTTAACGCAGAAACATAACAAATATGGTAAACGATTCGTTTATTAACATATTAAATTTGTATGTGTTTTTTTTTTTTTCATTTTACGGCATATCAACCCTTTAGGTTGTTTCCTATGCGGAAACTCAGTACTGCTGTTAAACGATGTGATTAAACGCCTTAAAAATGGGTACACACCTGATTTTGTGCAGTATGTAGTGTCCGGTGGCAAACAAAAAGAATAAAGAAAAAAATAGTTACTGCTTCTAATTATATGCTGACGACTTCGTGAGGTAACGAGGTTTCTCGTCATCTCATATGCAAATGAGATGTTGCCGGTCTCAATGAAAAGACTGTTTTATAGAGACTGAGCTGATTTTGGAGTAGAGAACTTTGACAATAGTGTCTTGCATTTAGAGTTGGGAGCTTTGATAGGAGTGCATCGAATTTAACCCCGAAAATTGTTAGTTGAAAGTGCAGAAAAGTTAACAAACCATTTGAGAAAGAATAGTTAGCAATTGATTATACAACCACAAACGATTCATTGAGTGGGTTGATTCGTTTATCTTATGGCATATCAAACTTTCTAGGATTATTTAATGCCGAAATACTATTGATTGCTATTTTTAGAGAGTTGGACAGAAGAGTATCTTATAGATAATTTTACGGTCTTGCTAAAATTAGCATATTTCTATATTTGGAAATTATTAAATAAATATTTTCCACTACTACTACTACTACTACTACTACTACTACTACTACTCCATCATTTGACTAGGCGCAGCACCGGTTCTGAAATTATCTATAACTATGACTATGAGCCTATCATAACGATAATTATTGTAGATAATTTAAGAACCGGTGCTGGAACTTGATGTTTATCTGCCACCCCCCACGGCAGACAAACTTGACACAAGGTCAGAAAAGTGGTATTCGAAAAGGAAGAGCACCCTAGTCTGCAAAAAAAAAAAAAAAAAATGCCTTGGAAATCCCATCGGCATTTTCCGGAAAGGGACATCTTGGGCAATTAGCAATAAACTAACTCCTTCGCAAGATGTAAAGAGGCAAAGCCTGTGAAGATAGACCACACAGAAGCATATCTTAGTCAACGGAGAACAAGCCACCTGAACAATGGCCTAAACTATGGCTTCGGGACTGAAAGAAATGCTTATGCTGCGAACTTTTATTTCATTATCAGTTCTTATAGGCTTTTAGCGAGCCGCCCGTCTTAGCTACCTACAGACGGATACGAAAATTAACGACTTTTAGCCATGAATGTTTGATTTTGTGCATGCGCAAAAGTAACAGCAGGAGTAATGTTTTATTCAATTTACCCTGCTAAGGTCAACTGTTTTTTTCTTCTCATTTTTATTCCCATTTGACTTATCCTAACATATTCAACTGTTTTGTTTTCGATTTGGATATCTTAGCAGCAACTGAAAGTGTGCTACAAGTACAAATACCTTATATATCAAATTTCAATTCTGTAGACCAAATAATCAGAGAGGAGATTGGTAGAGAGTTTTCACCCACACACCGAGAAGGTCGCTTAGAGAAAAGAGAAAGAGAGAGAGAGAGAGAGAGAGAGAGAGAGAGAGAGAGAGAGGACATGAGAGAGAGAGAGAGAGAGAGGGAGAGAGAGAGAAGAGAGATAGAGAGATAGATAAATATAAAAACATTTCCGTGCGCTAGAAAATTTCATCTTAAATTATCCGCAATTATGCTAACTATAGAAACTATGCATGGACAGAATTCAGCGTAATAGTGAGATGAAACCAATCATCGAATAAGGTACTATAAAAAATGAAAAAGTTATTAATTAGCGCTTGTTTTTCAAAGAAATATACAAATTAGTTAACCTTTATGCAGTCGCTCGCATATCCATGACTGAGTATATTAAATAGTTTGTTTTAATAATTTCTAAATAGAAAAAGTAGGCTTTTAATAATAATGTCAGAGCGAGAAACAACCCAACTTTATAGTTATATAGAAGATATAGAAGCAGATTGTGAAACTACTGAATTCCTTCAGTGTCTCTTCAGTTTTATCGCTGTAATAATGAAGTTATATCCGATCTCTAAGCAATAAGAATAAATAAAATAGAAATGAAAAAAGGAAGAACCCCCTACCATCTAAGAAAATCCTAAAACATGTTTCTTTTCTTAAATGAACATGGTGTTAATTACTTAACTTTCGCTTGGAATAACCAAAATGCGGCCTGTGAGTTAATGTCTTTTCCCGTATTCTTTCGTTTACCAAGTTGCTAATGCACAAGAAAAGAAAAAAAAATCGCCCATATTTTTTTGAGAAACAATTAAGCACGAGCCGATAAATAAACTACCGAAATTCGTAGAATGGGACAATTTTTGACAGAGAGTATTTCAAGATGGCGCCGTTGTTAAAGAAATTGGCGGGAAGAAGCCCATCAATTGTTGCGGAAGGTGTAGCTGATCGGAGAGAAATGAGATTGTTGATTGAATTCCGGTGTGATTAGCTCGGCTGCTGCTGATATATGAACAGGAAGACGAAGAAGGTGTATGTTACTGTGTGCATGGAGAGACAGCCCTCTCTCTTTCTCTCTCTCTGTATATATATATATATATATATATATATATATATATATATATATATATATATATACATATACAGAGAGAGAGAGAGAGAGAGAGAGAGAGAGAGATAGAGATAGATAGATAATAAGATAGAGAAAGAGAGAGAGAGAGAGAGAGAGAGAGAGAGAGAGAGAGAGAGGAGAGAGGAATCAACGGTTTGGCTTCTAAGACAAAATGGAAGTTATTGATTAAAATAGAAACAGAAGATAAGCTTCTTCCTTCCTCTTTCTTTTTATTTTTCTTTTCATTTATCGTTTGTTTTTATTCACTTTTTTCTATCTTTGAAAAAAAAAAAAACAACCTCTTCTTGTTTTCTTCATTGTTTTTAAATTTTTCTATTTTTTTCTTTCTTCTCCACTTTATGTAAGGTTTTTACAATGTTTTTCTTTAAATTTGTTTTTCATTTCTTGCTTTATTTATATATTAAATAAAAAACATTTAAAAACATATTTTAATTTAGAGATTTTCCCCTATGTAAGCGTCGTGAAAATTTAAATTGGAATTTGTAATTTTAAGAAACCGATCGAATGCAGAATTATCATAAAAAAAAAATATTTATTTAAAATTAAGTAAGTTTCGGCGAAATGACGTCATCGTTAGGCAAAGAAAGAGTGTGTGTTTTTCTTTTTCCTTTTTTCTTTAATCGTGGCATTATGTCAGTAGATATGTACAAGCGATACGATGTCGTTTTGTTTCACATATACTAATCAGAAGTATCGTGGTGGCTCGCTTAAAATAAATTATTTTCTGAAAAAGAAGAAATAAATATTTCTATGCCTAAAGATGACATCATATCGTCGAAACTTTATTGATTTTAAATAAATAAATATCTAAAGAAAATTATTTTTCTTCATTTCATTTATGAAAAATGCATTTCCTATCGTTCTACTTTTCGAAAACACTTTTTTTTTCTTTTATATTCACATCTATCAAGATTTCCTCACCGATTTGATATTATGTATCGGAATTTTTTAAAATTTGTTTTTCATTTCTTGCTTTATTTATATAAAAAAACATTTAAAAACATATTTTAATTTAGAGATTTTCCCCTATGTAAGCGTCGTGAAAATTTGTAATCGGAATTTGTAATTTTAAGAAACCGATCGAATGCAGAATTATCATTAAAAAAAAAAGTATTTATTTAAAATTAAGTAAGTTTCGGCGAAATGACGTCATCGTTACGCAAAGAAAGATAGTGTGTTTTTCTTTTTCCTTTGATATTATGTATCGGATTTTTTTAGATGAGGACTTATTCGTGGTACTATTCTTATCTTGGACGCCATTTTTACAACGTTTCGGCCGATGTAACCCCGACTTTCTTCAGGCGCGTTTTGTCAAACTCTAGAAATTCGTATGTCGAACTCTAGAAATTCGTATGTCGAACTCTAGAAATTCGTGTGTCGAAATCAAGAATCTGTACGGAATTACGAACGCAGTCCTTTATTTAATCCACGGAGGTAACACTGAAGGTTACACTTTAAACCTCAAGAAGACTGACACTTAGAACCGATTACTATTTAACCCATTTATCCGTGGTTCTACTTATCTTTGTAGATAGAGGTTACATCCAATGTTTTGAGAAAATATTTAATTCCAAAGATTTGTCATTTCGCTGTTTATTTTTTCTTTTTCAAGCTTATTTATTTACTAACATGGCTACTCGGGGTAAAAAGAGAACATAATTTCTTTCCGTCTCCTCTATTTCTCCCCCATCTTTCTTCTTCGTCCAGCCCATTCATCTGTTTGAACACACACACACACACACACACACACACACACACACACACACACACACACACACACACAGACACACACACAGACACACACACACACACACACACACACACACACACACACACACACACACACACACACACACAACTCGTGTTGACCTAAGGGAAATAACTCTGAAAAATTCAGCGTTTCTTTCTTTTGGTTATTGGTAGAAAAACGATCTATATGATAACATTAAAAGATTTGTGTACGTCTTGATAACATTAAATGATATAAAGGGTCATTTGATCTCAAATTTATGAATCTTTAATAAAATTATTTTGGATATTATATATCCAGGATTATAAATAAATAAATAAATAAATAAAAAATAAGAACTTTGTGGTCTTTGTTGTGTATATTTTCTTTGTTTTTCAAAATTTAAAAATTAATTTTTCTTCTCTCTTTATTCTACGAACTTATTTATTTAGTTAATTTCTTTATTTTCTAATTTTTTTTATTTACTTTATTCTGAATGCTGCAGTTTTAGCTGTGAATGGTGAGTGCGAAACATTTGCATAGTAATGGCCTCTTCGGTTTCCTATAGTATCGATAGTTAAGTTGTTAAAATCTTATCATTTTATTATATATAGAGAAGCCAATTTCTTTCTTTTATTTTTATTATTTATATTACCCTGTATGTTTTATTTTGCTTTATTAGTTAGTCTTAAATACTTCTAGTCTTTTTTTTTTAACAAATTTTGGTCCTCCGACAAAAGGAAGGTGGTCCTGTAAATTCGCTCTTGTCCGTTCGTCCATCCGTTCGTCCGTTCGTCTGTCCGCACTTTTCTCAATAACTAAGCCTAGGAATTTTTTGAAATTTTGCACAAACATTAAACATAATATGAGTAAAAAAGTAACAGAACGGATTTTCCGGGAAAACTTCGGTTACCCTTCTAGGAGTGCGTTTTCGGGTTAAAATGACTGAAATTGACATTTTTGTGCTTATTAAAAACAAATGATGCCTTGGATTTTTATAAAACTTTCTGAAAAGTTGTAACTAACTGATTTCTGTATAATTTTGTTTGTATATACTTCACGATAACTCTTGGGTGTGACCCAGGGTCTCTTTTAGGGCTAATAAAAACACTCCATTTTTAGGACTATTTGTTCAAAATTTTCTGTGTATGTTTATTTAGCAGTTTTGCATGGTGCTGAACTCAAATTTAAATATGTTAAGGCTTTCGGGACTTTTGGTGCTAAATGGGGGGGGGACAAATGATGGACAGTCATTTCTTTTTTTTGTATGGTGCATAACTCAAATTTACATATATGAAGGCCTAAAACTGCAGCGTTTGTTCATTTTCCCCTGAGGGACTTTTGGGGCTAAATGGAGGGAGGACAAATGACGGACCTTTGGAGCTAAATGGGGGGGGGGAGGACAAATGATGGACTTAGTCATTTCTTTTTTTTGCATGGTGCATAACTCAAATATATGAAGGCCTAAAACTGCAGCGTTTATTCATTTTCCCCTGAGGGACCTTTGGAGCTAAATGGGGGGGGGGGGGGGCAAATGGTGAACTTTTGGGGCTAAATGGGGGGGGCAAATGGTAAACTTTTTAATGAATTATTTTATACTTTGTTCACTGTGCACTCACGGGGGACCATGCATGCTTCATTTTTTTTTACTCAAATGTTTGCTTATTCCCTCTTTCCCTTTCTTGTTCTCTCTTCTTTTTTTTCTTTCAAAATATTTTTTCTTAACGTTTTATATGTTTCTCTCCTCTTGTTTTTATTTATCACTTCATTTTATTTCTGTCATTATTTTTTTTCTTTTTAGTTTTCCAAATTATTATTTTTCTTTCTGATATCTTTATTCTTTCTTGAACCAAACTTTCTTTATTTTTTTTGTAAGTTCCTCCTTTTTTTTAAAAAATTATTTCTCAGTCTTGGTCTCTCTTTCTTTTTTCTATAAGACTACAATATGGTTGTCTTCAAGTCCAACGTAAGCAAGTTCTTGATGAGCCGTTCCAATTAAGTTAACGAATTTACCGAATTTCCATTACTAACGATTACTATATTATCCAATTGACTACTGTATACTTTTTAACCCTTATCCTCGAGTGGCCTCTGGGCCTTGATAATTGGTTATTCCTATGTAAAAAAAGATTTTTCTTTACTTTCTTTCTTAAATATTGTTTTTTGACATTTTTCTTTCTTTTGAAATATCTCTTTCTTTCTTTCTTTCTTTCTTAAATGTTTGTTTCTCACCCTCTCTTTCATTTTGTTTCTTTATTCTTTTCTTTCTGTATTAAATCTTTATTATCAATGTTTCTCTCCCTCCCTCCTCTCTCTCTCTCATGTAGTTCTTACTTTTATGCAAACATATCTTTAATTTCTTTTTACCTTCCCCTTTCTTTTATGCTCACATAACTCTTTATTTCCCTATCTCTATTTATTTCCCTAATTTTTATCTTTTTCTATCTCGTTCTTTTACTTCTTTCTTTCTTTCTTTCGTTCAAGTACTCCTAAACGACACAGTTTCGTTCCTATTCAATAAGACCACCTTTTGAACGCTACACCATTTCTGGAAGATTCCTGGCGACACTCGCCATTCTTTCGACTGCCTGTGTCACGTCAAGTCTGTACAGAAAGTCGCCAGTTGTCACGTGATGCCAGTCCGACCAAGTGATTGGCTGAACGACTCCTGTTATTTTTCACAGGACGCGTCGACTGTTTCGTCCAATAATTGCTACTTCCGCTCTTCAAGACCCGAATGCCGCGTCAAACCAAACAACACGGGATGCCCTTCTTTGACGTCACTATGTCTGACCGGACAACATTCTAGAAACAGCTGACTTTTCTTGCAATCACAACCGACCCACACTTCCGCAGAAAAGCGTAATTACATCAGCTATGAAATAAAATTATAATCAAAAACTGCTAAATCAATATTATATACTAGCCGACAAACCCACTGACGGTGATAACTGAACGGCTAGGTGCCCCGACTGTTGACTAAATAGTCGAGTTTTGATCCCGACTTCGATTATTTAGTCACATCGAAAAGCTATGCAGCGAAATAGTATCTCTGTGGATGACTATATAGATATAGTAGCTTCCTTCAGTCTTGACAGACTATGGATACCTACTGTGAGAGTGGCTGCGCGTTGAATTTTGTGACAAGTGTTGCGCAATCTTCAATCACACCTCTCCTGCGTCTGTGTTCTTAAATACCAGTGGCAGATGGAGGTTCAGGACGATCGGAAACAGCGCTGAGATAAGCGGAGAGCACATATAGTGCCCAGAATTACCAAATAGTCACCCATCTGGTATAAGCCAGGCTCAACATTGCTTAACTGGTGATATGACGAGAACCGGTGTGTCAACGTGAAGATACCGTACATGGATATAAAGATACACATACATGACAAAAGTAAATAGACACCTTTGTTATCTATAATATAAATTCCACCTGTCTGTTTAAATGTATGTTAGTATGTTTCACAAAAACTTTCGACAAAGGCGACGGATTTTCACGAGATCGGTTTCATTTTGAAGGTCGATCCTTCGGACGACAAATATCGAAAATATTGGCCCAAAACATTAATTCCTCCATCATCAACTGGCCACTTGTCTACAGGAAGGGGCCGCTTTTTTTCGCCGATATTTTTGAAAGTCATCGCCTCTTTTCGATTGTCTAGCCTTAATTTAAACTTACGTCACTTCCAGTTTGGTGATGGGCGCAACAGCTAACGCGTCACGTTTTCTTTCACTTTTATTTCTTCCTTTGTGGTTCTACCACTTTTTTTGTTCAACCAACACCATTACACACACCTCCACTTTCTTCGCGTCACAGGTTCGAGCCTGCCTGCCTACTACAACTTTTTTATTTTTTTGCTCAACACACACCTACAAACACCCGGGGAACTCCGAGGACCCAGGCTACCCATTAACAAAACTGCTATCACATGACATAATCAAGATAACATTGGATATCTCCCCTTGATGATGAATTGAACAATCAATAAATTAACAGTGGGACCCTGACGTTTGCAGATTATGTCTACCTTTAGGTTAATTTACACATAACATTAACGCTATATATATATATATATATATATATATATATATGTCCCTCAGTCCTCATTCAAATGAGTGATTTTTCTTACAAAGGGTGAATAAAAAGCTGCTTTAAAGGTCGGTAGTACTTGGTGAACAGTAGTCTGAGATGTCAGAAATTTTCTATCTCTATGTCTATCCTTGTGGCCATGTCACTAGTAAGGGTGCTGGAGGTAAACGTTTTTCTGGGCTGACGTTATCCGCCTGATAGTCAGGGACCCGAACCTTGGATTAACCACTAAGGAGGCTGTCCTATCAGCAAGCGCAAAGTACTGGGACTGCTGTATTGCCATTTGGTGAATGGATTCTGGACCATGCAGTAGTCTCTGGTGGGGCCTCTCGATGCCATACTAGTGGGTCATTGTTACGGCTTTTACCTTTTCAGGTGCTACAAAAAATATTTTTCTCTCTTACTTTCCCTCTCTGTACTGCTCTAACCAAGTATGCCGACCTGTTCCACAAATCCCAAAACCTCAACATGAATTATCTCCAGAAAAAAAACTCGAATAAACCTACAACCTCATCTTCCAATGTAGACCCCTACTACCAGGTCTCCTTCTCCCACATCAGGGGTCTACGTTCCAACCTTCTAGAGGTTGAAACCCAATTACAGGAGACGAAACCGGACATATTCTTTCTAAGAACTGGAATAGGGCCGACCACTTCCATAGACGAGTTCATAATTAACGGATACTCTAACTTAACAGCTAAATCTGACCCCCAAGATCGCCATGGGCATGGAATATGTGCCTACATTAAAGATGGCTTCCCGTGTGGCAGGGATATCTCTAGAGAAGATCCTAATTTACCCTATATGTGCTTCCGGGTTGCACTTGCTTACACCTCTGCATTTATATTTGCACTCTATCGGCCCCATAACAGTGGAGTTACTATCTTTAAGTGTATATCTGAGAAAATAGACCACATCCTGTCTGCACATCCCTCGGCTAACATACACATCTGTGGTGACTTCAACGTCCATAACATGGAATGGCTGACCCATTCAAATAAGACAGATGACGAGGGGAGGTTTTGTCATGATTTTGCCATTGCTTATGACCTCACTCAGATTGTTCGCGAACCAACCCGTGTACCCGATACTACTGGTCAATATGCAAGCCTCCTAGAACTTTTTCTCTCAACTTCCCCTGAGCTATGTTCATGTTCCGTTCATTCTCCTCTAGGATCCTCCGACCACTCCGTCGTATCAGTTAAGATAAAAACGAAATGTAAGAAGTCCCCAGCGTACCCCTCCACCGTACTGTATACCGATACTCTATGGCTGACTGGGATAGCTTCCGTACATTCATATCTGATTTATCTCTGCATTCCATGTTTAAAAAGGATGATATGACCGAATGGTTAATTGTAGGCATAGACCAATTCATACCATCTAAAAAATTCCAACAAAAATCTAACAGCCAGCCATGGTTCTCCCCAGAATGTGCTGCTGCTATCGCGCACAGAAATCACTTCCATAACTACCAACGTAATAGATGCACTGAGACTAAAGCTGCTTTCAGGAACGCCAGCAACCACTGTAAAAGAGTAATAAAAAATGCAAGAGAGCTATATGCCCAGTCTGTTAAATCCAAAGTAGCTGATCAGCTGCTTGGTTCCCACCAGTTTTGGCAAATAACAAATAGGATCCTGAACAGAAGTGTGCGTTCTATCCCAACCGTTATCAATGAACCAGAGGTCATCTCGTCAGCATCAGACAAGGCCAAACTATTTGCCAAGAACTTTGCAGCTAATTCTACCCTATGCGACGAAGGCCATCAACTCCCCATATTTCCTCCTATAAAACAGAACACGCTAGGTAACATACAAATATCTGTGCATGATGTCGCCAAGCTAATCACGAACCTTGATTCCAGTAAAGCAACTGGCCCTGACGGCATCCCAATTATAGTGTTAAAAAGGCTTCAACCAGAACTTGCTCCCATACTTACGAAGCTGCCTTAAGGAGAAGTGCTTTCCGACTTCCTGGAAGACCTCATCAGTATGCCCTGTATTTAAGAATTCAGGTGATAAGTCATCTCCCTCTCAGTACAGACCAATAAGTCTCCTGTGTGTTATGAGTAAGTTGCTGGAATCCATATTAAATAGAGAAATAGTAAACCACCTCAGCAGAAACAATCTTCTTAGTGACACACAATATGGTTTCCGTTCTGCAAGATCTACCGTAGATGTGCTAACGGTTATATATCACAGGATTAGTGAATCTCTTGACAAAGGCTTCCTTTCTAGGGCAATTGCTCTTGACATATCAAAGGCCCTCGACAAGGTATGGCATAAGGGCCTACTTCACAAGATTTCCAGCTACGGTATAACTGGAAATGTTTTCTCAATCATTAAATCATTTCTCTCCGATAGGGCCACAAGAGTAGTGGTCGATGGACCAAAATCAGAGGCCTGCAGTATTAATGCTGGAGTCCCTCAAGGGTCAATCCTGGGCCCAACTCTCTTCCTGATTTACATCAATGACCTCCCTAAATACATACTTAAATCATTCGTTTACATCTATGCCGATGACACGACCATCTACGGCAACACATCAAAGGCTATAAATTACAAAGTCCTCTCTGATTCTCTCTCCTCTGATCTCGAGCGCGTGCTTCATGGGGGAAGTCGGACTGGTTACCTTTAATGCATCTAAAACCAAACTCGTATCTTTACATCATCAACGCTCTGATCCCCATCTGGCATCAATTGAAATGGATGGCTCTCGTCTAGGAGAAGCCCCGTGTTTTGACAAACTTCTGGGTTTGTCCTTTACTCCTGATCTGAAATGGAACATGTACATCAAGTCTGTTGCCAAGGTCGCTGGAAAGATGGTGGGATCCTTCTACCGCTCCAGAAGATATCTCACTACTGATGCAATTCTCTATCTATATAAAAGTCAAGTACGTCCAAGGATGGAATACTGCTGCCATATCTGGGCAGGAGCTGCTAAAAACAGCCTATCCTGCCTTGACAGAGTACAAAATAGACTTCGTGGCTTAGTGGGGCATGCTCTTTTCTCTACCCTGCAACCTCTCTCCCACAGAAGAGACGTTGCGAATTTATCCTTGTTTTATCGTTATTTCCATGGCAGGTGCTCGTCTGAACTCCAATCTCTGGTCCCCCCCACGCCAGTCTTTTACGAAAAACACCCGTCTAGCTGAATCCACTGTGAAAAATTTCCCCCACTCTTTATCTGTGCCTAAATCAAAACGTGGATTCCATGAACAAAGTTTCTTTCTTAGAACTGCACGCCTGTGGAACTCTGTTCCGTCTGCCTGCTTCCCACCTGACTACAACTTGGATGGCTTCAAGTCCAACGTGAACAAATTCCTAATGAACCGCCCCCTTAAGTAAACACTTCTTCAAATCTCCACACTAACGTACTGTACTTGCAATGACCCTTGTTGTGAATGGCTTCCGGGCCTTGATAAATGGTGACCACCGTGTATATATATATATATATATATATGTGATTTAAATATAACTCCCTATTTTATATATATATATTTAAATGTGATAAAAATATAACTCCCTATTTTAAAATACATACAATTTATTTTGTGTAATATAATTTGCACATTTAATAATTATGAGAAGAAAGTATAATGCACGGAAATTTATTTAAAATAAAATTCAAATTCGCAACATCTTTTCAAGTCAACCGAAAATCGCATCAACTGATTTAACAAGAAACACTTGAAAAAATGGCAGTAAATAATTGCACGTATTATCCCTTCAAGGTCTTCTAAATTTCTTCATTTGGTTAAGTAGAGTTGGTCTTTCAGTCGACCCCAGAGAAAAAATCGCGGGATGTTAGGTCAAGACTTGTAATCAGCTATTTGTGCGAATCATGACGACTCATCCATCTTCCATCGGATTGACCATTCAGCTATCCATGAACAGCTTACTTTTGAAGAGCTCCATCTTGCATAAAAATCAAATCTTTAATATTGCCCCAACCATTAATAATTGACCAAATTTCATCTCTTAACATAGAGAAGTATCTTCACACTTTGCTATTGTTGGTTACTATTTCCTGTTAATTATAGTGTTATGTGACCAGTAGTTTAATAAGTCATCGCTTAAACGCACATATCTATCTATCTATCTATCTATCTCTCTCTCTCTCTCTCTCTCTCTCTCTATATATATATATATATATATATATATATATATTTATATATATATAATGGGTATTATATATATATATATATATATATATATATATATATATATAATGGGTATTTTTAGAGACTTCGTTTGGCAATTCCTCATAATAAGACACCCGAGCAGCATTTGCAAATTGTGCAAATTTACTTTATTTACATTTGATGAACGGATAATTTCACGAAATGGATCTATCAATTGGCCACCTTCTTCATACATTTTAACCCCAATAGATTATTTTCTTTGGGAATATTTATAGTCCCATGTCTACGCTGATAAATCAAACCACTTTGTTCGGCACGTTATTGCCGAAATAAAGCCTAATTTAATGCGGAGAGTTTGCAATAACCGAACCGCTACATGATATCATTTATATGCCCGAGGCGCGAGGGGAGACATGTGCCCGAAATTTATATTTAAATTATAAATGCTAAAAATCAATCTTTGGAATAAACCACACATTAGTATAATAAAATATTTTTCTATGATTTATTTTAAAAAACACCCTCTGTCTATCTATCCATCTATCTATCTATCTATCTATCCTGACTCTTCCTCTTTCTTTCTTTTTTCTCTCTCTTCCTATATATATATATATATATATATATATATATATATATAAAGAGAAATATAGATATATGATAACTTTCTCTCGCCTCGCTCTATCTACACACACACACACACACACACACACACACACACACACACACACACACACACACACACACACACACACACACACACACACACACACACACATGTATATATGAGCAAACAGTTAATAAAATATGTTAAAAAACACTTTGAAATTAGTTAAAAACATATTTAATCGGAAAAGGAAACACTAGATAAATGGACAGTCCTTAATCAGCGGAGTTTCGAAGAAATACTCTCCTTCTCATCAGAGGGTAGGAATTAGCAAAATGCGGGATCGGATTTTGCATGCTGAAGTATTTGATGAAACAACAAGTAAGTCAAAGATCTTACTTGAAAACAAAATAAGTTAAGCAGAGGGAATATGGTGAAGAAAAAGGTGATTATACATGAATGGATAGTCTGGTGGAAGATAAAAAATCCAGTGACGGTAAAATCCAAATGTAAAACTTCAAGAAAGTTAAAAGAATTTTCATTTATACAAGTAAAATCCAAGGAAATCCCGTAATTGGAAGAAGATGGTCCATGATAATCCAAAAGGCAGAAATCCATGGAATAATTCACAAACATGTGTACAAGGAAAAAAAATAATATTAATAAAAGAAAAATAAGATGTGCTTTTCACTCTACTTCCGAGACATAACTTAAAATAAAAAAGATCTAGGAAGAAAAAGGAGAGAGAGAGAAAAAATGATAAAGTTAAATATAAAATAAAGGGAAACAAAAGTCAAAACGACCCAGACAGGAAATGTTAAAGGCGCGAAAATATATATAGGGCAAAATAATATAGGTCAACTGAAATGTACAGATTATCACTTAAAAAAATGTCTGCAAGAGTTATTAAACGACACTAAAAGGAAAATAAAAAATAAAAAAGGAAAATTAAATAAATATATAATAAATAAATAGAAAATAAAATAAATAAATAAATAAAAAAATAAAATATAATAAAAAATAAAATATAAAATATAATATATAATATAAAATAAAACAAAATAAAATAAGAATAAGAAAAGAATAAAGATAAAAAATAAAAATTATTTAAGGAGAGAAGATGGCCGGTATCTACAATTTCACGAAAAAAAAAGTAAGTTAATTCATATAGTAAAATTTAAGTAAATATACATACAAGATATGAAAGTGTGGGTAGATTGATATATTAGATAGATAGGAAAGTTTGAAGAATAAAACAGAAAATGCAGATAAAAACCGGCCATTCAAAGAAGAGATAAAGAATTAAAATAAAGGATTATTAAATTATAAAGTATTAAGAAGTATGTCGAAAAACGAAAAAGTTAAAGAAAAAATATTTTATATCTATATAAAAGGTAAAAGTAATAACTATGTAATTTCAAAATTGCCATAATTAAATTTGGACTTATGTTTACAGAAAGAGATCAGTTCATTTTTAGAATTTATTATATTGTTACTTTGAGGGGAAGTAATTATAGTTATAGCTTCGGTTGTACAGAGGCGACATGACTTAGAGCCTGGAGTATACGACTTAACTTTTTTTAATAATAATCCATATATATATATATATATATATATATATATATATATATATATATATATATATATATATATATATATATATATAGAGAGAGAGAGAGAGAGAGAGAGAGAGAGAGAGAAAGAGAGAGAGAGAGTTATATAGCGAGAGCGTGTTTGAATGGAAATATCAGAAGTTACGTCAAGGGAATCGTGAAGCCGCGTGATTTTCGGGCGAGTTTTTTTACGATCTTCTAGCTGGTGAGATTTCAAAGAGGAAAGACATTTCTGGGGCGCTTTCTCCACTGTCTTGCACAGATTATGACTAAATATAGCATCTATCCTTTTGTCCGTTTTTTTTTCTATTGTGCGTAAACAAGTCACATGTCAACCTGATGTTCTCATTTGACTGTTTCTCGTTTAAAATGAACTTTTTTCTAATAAACATCGACGTCCGAGTGATTTTACTCGCAAACGAAAAGAATCTGTTTTTTTTTTCGACGACAATGACGACGACTACGACGGCACAGGTGTATAACGGTTTATGCAGCTATTTGTAAACTAAAATATAAGAGAATCTCATGTTATGGATTTAATCGTGATTAACTCTATACAATAATTATAATTTATTATGAAATAATCAGTATTCCTAAAAGGGAATACAGGTTAGTATTTATCGCATTAGAATTCAAAGTACAGGATTCAAGCTGACGTTCTTCACATCAAATACACAATGAAAAGAGACAGGACTTGCTGTGTAGAAATCGTTAATCATAATTTTAAATAAACACTTTGATGAATAATAATCGGAAAATATAAGACAAAACAAACAAAAGAAAAAAAAACAGGAACTCAGGTGTAAAATTTTAGATTAAAAAATATTAAAACAATGTTGCATTTCTCACACGTAGCGCAAAGAAATATTCTTTTAAAGGTGTTTGAAGGTTCAATCTTTACTGCACGCGATAATAACTATGGATGACATGATACTTAATTAACTCTTCCATCCGTAATGGATGACGGAACGAGAACAATCCACAACCGGCGATGAAATAAATGGTTCAGTTCGAAATTTATTATAAGTTCTCGATTTTAACATAAATATTCACAATAAGAAAATATGAACATGAAGAAGATCGTAGGTTACATCGGGCGAAACGTTTTGAAAATAACAAGTCAAAGATCAAAGTGTAGTATCTTCTCTGATGCTGCACTTCAATTTTTTGTTCTATGTTTGTTGAGGAGAAATCCTTCACGACTGAGACAATTTTGATTTTTGTTCCTTTTCTCCACATTAAAAAACGATCCTGGTGTCCAACTCTGCCCTCGTGGGGAGGCAAAGTAGATAAGAAGAACTAAATGAAAAACAGTAGTCCAAATAATCGAAATAATACATATAATCACGTATTGTTGCAAAAATCATCACCCGTTTAGCGTATCGCGATTCTTTTCACTAAAAATAATGAAGTCTTATCGGTTATCAGTATCGTAAAATGTACATAAATGAGTTTAAAACAAGATAATTTCTTCTGCCACCCACGGTAGTAGGTTCGCTAGTTCAGACGGTAAGGCATCGGATACCATTGATCGTAGTTAGTAGCGTCTGACTTCGAGTTTCAAATCTTGGGATTGACCCGGTCGCTACCTATAGCCACAATGACGTTTCGTCAAACAATGAAACACACACATAAACACACACCCATATATATACATATATGTTTACTTTTATAATACATACTTTTATAAAATACCACTTCACTGTGAACAGACACCCATTTTAATGCTCATCCCCCCAAAGATTCAGTTTTATTTGCTATACGTACACTTGTTTAAATATTTTTATATATAGTTCTTTTTATATAGTGTTTATTATTCTTATATCAGTGGGCCATTCATCTACGCTAAATATCAATAAAAATCAAAATAAGAAAGGTCACATTGACCTATAAGTAGTCTTTCTTGCCGACAGTCCGATACATTCATAATTAAATTTTTTTTATATATAGCCTATCGTAATACGTTATGCGCCACACACATAATACATAATTCAGAATCATCAGTATTCTTCAATATAACTATTTCAATAAATGAACTAACCTTTAGTGATCATGATTCCTGTATTATTTACTTATATACGGGCGTATTATTATTCATTTTTATATTTGGAATTGAAAAAATTTCATTTCAATAGTATATTGGGCCGATGGGTAGAACTGCCGATTATTAACGCGATAGTTCTAGGTTCAATCCTTGGCTTCAGAAAGGTGCTAGTCTAGCCGCACCGATGAGTGGTGATACAAAAACAGTACTGTATGTGGATGACTACATATATTTTAAGCCCCCTTCTTTGGGTAGAGCACTGTCGTAAATAATCTCAACCGCTACTTAGATGTCGTAAATAATCTCAGCCGTAGGTGTATCAGAATTTTTGTAGGAATTTTTGACACCCTATCACGAAACTGCGAATAAAATATAAAAATATAAAAAACTCATTATTTCTCTTTTAAAAGTGGGTTGTTTATTTTCTTTATGGATTATACTTCCAAAATAAACTATTAAAGTTGTTTTAAAAGTAATAGAAATATTTATTAAAAACAGTAATGAATTTTACGAACTCAATATTTTTCAATTTTTAAACTTTAAAAATCTATCAAAATTTTTCTATTGATTCTATTTTTACGATATTTTCAGGGTCAATGTGAAACTTTATGCTCTTTCCAATAAACCGAATATAATATTTTAGACAAACGTTTTTTTTAAATTCACGCCCCCCCATTTTCAAGTGTCTATTAAAAAGTAAATTATTAATTTACTCACCGAAGTTTTATATATCACAAATTGAAGAGAAAAGGTCAATAAATAATATATTCAAATTTTTTTTAAAAAGTAGTGTTTTTTAGAAATTTACCTGTAAAGTTCGAAGTTTAAAACCTTTTTTTTTAAAACCACGTTGTTTGTTTTTTCTTTTGTTTTTTGTTTTTAATGAAACCGTGGTCCTTGCTCCTTTAATTGAAAAAAAAAAAATTAGGGCTTGAATTAGATTTTTCGAGTAGTTATAAGCTTGGGAAGACAGGGGGTCGAATAATTCACGCCTCCCATTTTGAAATGTCTATTAAAAAGTAAATAATTAATTTACTCACCAAAGTGTTATATATCACAAATTGAAGAGAAAAGGTCAATAAATAATATATTCAAATTAAAAAAAAGTAGTGTTTTTTAGAAATTTACCTGTAAAGTCTGAAGTTTAAAACCTTAAAAAAAAAAACACGTTGTTTGTTTTTATGTTTTATTTTTAATGAAACCTTGGTCCTTGCTCCTTTAATTGAAAAAAAAAATTAGGGCTTGAATTACATTTTTCGAGGAGTTATAAGCTTGGAAAGACGGGGTGGAATTATTCACTATTTTCACGAAATTTCTGACACACCTATCTCAGCCGCTGTAAATGTGAGGCTCGCTCTTTGTAAATAAAAAGACAAGCGGCCTGAGCACTATAAAAGTGCTGGACGAATGTTTGTTTTAAGTAGACATTTGTTGAGGTCATTTGCGGCGCCGCTCCCGTGGGTCGATGGGTAGAACTGCTGACTATCAATGCGATGATTCTAAGTTCAACCCTGTGCTTGGGGGAGGTGCTAGTCTAGCCGCACTTATGAATTGTAATACAACGAAATAGTACTGTATACGGATGACTATATATATAAAATTATATTTTGGGAAACAAGAATTCCAGCAAAGTGCTCTGTTATAAGGAAAAAATTCCAAAATAAGAGCGTTTATTTATATTTTTATTTTCAGAAAGTTTAGATAAGTCATCGGCTCCGTCGGTTTCAAACTTGATAATAGGGAATCGTGTAAAGCCCACATATCAAGCTTTCTTCAGTTGATCTATCTCATTTGTTTATGACTCTCTCTCCCTCTCTCTTTATATATATATATATATATATATATATATATATATATATATATATATATATATATATATATATATTTAAGCACGTCTGATTGAACACGACAGAGTTCTTTTTTTTCCGATTTTGTTGAATATCTTTTCAATTCACCGAGCAGTCTATTTTATTTGGGCTGGCATGTTGTATATAATGGCGCCCAAAAGTTATTCAGCACTTACTATCGGTACTTTCGATTATCGTCAGGATCGATTGTTTTTTTTTTAATTTCTTTATTGACACTTGGTGTATTAATAGTTAGTTTTCTATTTTTTATTTTTTATTCATTTTTTTATTTTATTGGTTATAAAGATGGGTGCAGGATGGTTAGGGGCGAATTATTTTTATTTTTAATTTCGATTTTCTTATTGTATATTTTATTTATTTAGTTTCTTGTTAGTTATTGAATACAAGTAGTATATTAGTCCCGGTATTAAATGAGATCCGATTTATAAGGGATAGTAATTTCTTTGTTGATTAGTATGGCTTCTAGTAATTTTAGTCTCCCTGTTAAGGCATTGAATTTTCGTATTGTTAGTTAAAATAGGGCTATATATTAATATATTATATTAATGTCGGACGACTGTAGGCTTTTATCATGGAATTTTTGGTGTTATGTTATGGCTCTATTGTCTGTTAAATGGTAGATTAATCGTCTGGAGAGTGTTATGGTGAGGCTATCTATGCGTTAAATGCGTTTTTAGAGTGGGTTCGAAGGCGCAAATAAATTCATATACTACATTAATTTGGTTTAGTGTACTGTTAGTAGTTTTGTTTTTAATTATTAAATTGGAGATTTTAAATTTTGTATAATATATTATTAGTTTAATCTTTTTGTTCTGGTTGGTGGGTCTGGTGCATCTTTTAATTAGGTTTGCTATTATTTTTTCGTCTGTTTCGTAGTTAATGTGTAGTTGTTTTTTTATAGTATACTTTGATGGTGTCGCTTTTGTTAGGGTTAGGGTTTATGTTTTTATTGTGGATTGAGTTTTAATAGTTTTATGTGCTTATCGACGATTTTTTTTTGGAAAATTATTGTTCATTAGGGAACTCTGTCTTGTTCAAGCCGACGTGCTTGAATAATGACTTGCTGCCAATATATGTATATATATATATATATATATATATATATATATATATATATATATATATATATATGTGTGTGTGTGTGTGTGGGGGGTGTTTCTGGTGTTTGAGAACATCATTTTTTTTACCAATTATTTCATGTACATTAACTTTTTCTTTTTTACAGACAATCAATCGTGGGAGATAATAACTAACACAGGAAATGGAAAGACATCCTGTGATAGTTGCAGTAATTTGCACAGCGATTTGCAAATTGTACGCTTTGTTTAAGTCGCTCAATCCTTATTTAATAAAAAACTTACACCAGATTAAATCATCGATAATATTGAATAAAAACTTACACCCGATTGAAGCATCGATGTTATTGAATAAAAACTTATACCTGATTGAATCATCGATATTACTTAATAAAAACTCACACTAGATTAAATCATCGATAGTATTGAATAAAAAAATCACACTAGATTAAATCATCGATATTATTGAATAAAAACTTACATCCGATTGAATCATCGATATTATTGAATAAAAAACTTACACCAGATTAAATAATCGATATTATTGAATAAAAAACTTACACCTGATTGAATCATCGATATTATTGAATAAAAAACTCACACTAGATTAAATCATCGATATTATTGAATAAAAAACTCACACCAGATTAAATCATCGATATTATTAAATAAAAAACTTTCACCAGATTAAATATGAACCTTTTTTCTTTATTAGAGAATAATAAATAACTTTTTAGTTGTGTGCATTCAAAAAATATTCTAACTAAATTATAATTTCCTATTTTATTAAAACAAAATGAGCTTAAACGAAATTATTACACTTCAAATTTCATGTATCCCTTTATTGGGATATTTTAAGCAATTTCCATTTTTTCGTGTGTATTGCTACTTCATTTATTATTTCTTATTTACTAATAATCTATTAATGCCGAATAATTAGAAGAATTACTAAACAAATTTGCTTCACAAAATGATTTTCTTACAGGATTTAAGTTACAAAAATGACTTTTTATTTTTTTGTATAATTCAATCATTTTTAGCTAGGCAACCCTAAGCTAATCTTAGCTAATCTAATTGTATAAAAGTTGGTCTTTAGATGTAAGAATACAAAAGGTAAAGTTTCTTTTTGTAAAATCATTGAATTTTTTCTTTCATAACACTACGCCCAGCTCCAGATATATTGCATCTCCAGGAAAGACCCATTTCCTGAAATGTTGGTTATTTGAAATTAATAGTTTCTTTCATAAAAATGTGCAATAAATTAAATCTACAATGTTGTGATTTTATATGATAACATTGTTATTACAATGAAATTAGTTTAATTAACCGAAATTGTTACACTTCTCATGATCCATACTTTTGTGAAAATCAGCAGATTTTCTGTTTATATTTAAGGAAGGGTTTCTTTACACCGTAAACTATGTCTTTTGGGTTATTATGCAATTTTTAGTTAAAAAAATATATACGTTCTCTTTATTTCGGTACCATAAAATGTTGATTCAGTAATTATTGTTGAAATAGTTTCCAGAGATTTTTCAGACTTGACATTCGAACATTTTTTTTACAACATTTTTCATTTTTAACACGTCAATATACCTTTTTTCTTTTAGAAATTAATTTTGGTCTTTTATTTTTATAACACTGCAAATTTAGACTTAAGCTATAAAAAATAATGATGGTAAGCCTCAAAAAGTACTGACCTGCCCCCCCCCAGTTTTGGCGGTGCCTATATTACAGGGGATAACAAATATGTTTTCATGAGGCGGCTTCAAACGACGAGAGGAAACAATGTTCCATTGATAGGGAGTTAGACAAATGTTCTTTGGTGAAGAAGAAGAAGAAGAAGAAGAAGAAGAAGAAGAAGAGAGGTGTATATGATAACAACAGTTTATATAATAGGCAAAGTCTGTAAACATTTAAGAGTTCGATAAACATTTAACTGGGACAAATTCACATACCTGTTTTTTTCGAAAGATGGCACCACAAAAACTTATATTCCATGTAACATTTATTCACACACCGTGTCAACATTTTGGAGATTACAAATAAAATACGCATAAAGTGCGCTTGAAAGCCAAATCACAACGTAATATTAGGAAAATAAACAAATATTTTACTTATTTGAAATTTATCACAAATATATTTCAGAGGTAGACTCCATCTTCAGTGTGTTGTTTTGTTTCTTTTTTTCTTTTTCTTCTTCCTTGCCATGTTTTAAATTTGGAGAAAGAAATCCGTATATGTATGCGTTGTATTTGGAATGTTTTAACTGTGTGTTGGTAATGCGAGAATAACGTCAAGCATGAAAGTTCAATATATATATATATATATATATATATATTCCATATACATGTATATATATATTCCATATATATATATATATATATATATATATATATATATATATATATTCCATATACATGTATATATATTCCATATATATATATATTCCATATATATATATATTCCATATATATATTGCATATGTATATATATATATATATATATAATCCATATATATCTATCTATCTATATATCTATAAAAACAGAGATGTGTGTGCCACAGACGATTTCTGATTGGTTAATCCAATAATCACATCTCCTAAAAAAGTATAGTTCTTACGCTCTTAACTTTACCATAAAATATTTTGGTCTTATTTATTGTCCATCTTGGAAGGGTTTAATTTTTTTCTAACTTGCCATTTACAAATTACAAAAATACGAAACTTCACAATCCAACCTCCGACTCAACGTCCGCCATTCACAAAACAAGAAAGCAAACGCTGGACAGATTATTAGTACTACTACTACTACTAAAAACAATACAGCACGAAAACACGCGCACACTCGCACACACACTCACGTCCACTACCGTCCTTGGCTACGTCACGTTGTTATGGCAACACGATAAATACACAATAAATTTGATTGTCTTCATTTCTACGCAAATATTACGCAAATATAAACCATATAGAATATCTGTATGATTATAATTACACGTAATAGTTAAATAAAGATGATCATCGTATAAGAGAACCGAAAAAGAAACTAATAGGGAATTTGTATAAAGATGTATTTTCTTTTTAAATAAATAGAAAAAAGGGGTGTTGATAAGACTATCGATACTTATACAGTTTAGTGACGACATTAAAAAATGGAAATATTGAAAAAAAAATTTATTATACGTAACTGTTATAGACTGAAGTTCTCCGAAAAAAAATTTCACTTCATTTGATCAAGTAGTTTTTTTTTTTTACAGCGAAAAACAATGATTTATCACGGCTACGTCAACGTGGCCATTTTAAAAATATACCTAGCAGATTACCTCCATTTTAGGCCAAATTTCGCAATCTAGCCTTTTTTTTCTCGCCATATTGAGATGCGCACAACACATCTGCAATTTTTTTACGTTTTTTTTTCTTTTTTTTTTTTAAATCTGCAATTTTTTGCGTTTTTTTAAAAAATAAGAATACTATTGAATATGCAAAGAAATTGAAGAATGCAAAGAATTGTAGAATTTTTATACGAGATTATTTTCGAAACATGCTCAGTTGGACACGCATGGATAACTTCGAAACTTCGTTTATTTACTTCTGTTACAAATTAGAAAAAAAAACACCCCAAAAATGGCATCTGTCTTCGCAAAAAAAAAAAATCTCATTCTGGTGGGGGGAAAAAGGGCTAGATTGGCCTAAAATGGAGGTATTCTGCTATGTACGGCAGTTACCTGCCCTTGGGTAATTTCTGGGCCTGCAATAACATTTCCAAAATGGCCACGTTGACGTAGCCGTGATAAATCATTGTTTTTCGCTGTAAAAAAAAAAAAAACTACTTGATCAAATGAAGTGAAATTTTTTTTCGGAGAACTTCAGTCTATAACAGTTACGTACAATAAATTTTTTTTTTTCAATATTTCCATTTTTTAATGTCGTCACTAAACTGTATAAGTACCAGACTATCAATATACACAAAAAAATATAGATTTATTTTTGGGTAAAGTTCCCCCGGGTTTTCCTTTCACTTCAGTAAATAATGGTCTTTTGTTATATATATGGCGTACTATTATCCTTAAATATATGATGTTTATGTTTATATATATGTATAAGTGATAGTGTCTGTGTGTGTCTGTGCGTCTGTGTGCATTTCCCTACGCTAAAACTGTCAATTTTAAGCCTACAGATTCGAAATTTGATATACAGGGTACTGAGATTTGGGAAAATCGATGTGATAGGTTTTCGACATAAATTTGGCGATTAAGTGGTCAATATTCAACAATTAGACCTTTGAGAACTCTACCAAACTCCTCCTACAATTTAAGGTCTGAAGACGTGATATTTTATATATAGATTCCTTGGACATGGATCTAACTTATTAACTTTACTTGATCCCTAAACAATAAATGTTAAGAGGTCATAATAGGGGTCAAAGTTTAAAAAAATTGACCGTTTGTTTTTTTCCTCAGCATACACTTCAAAACACCTGGGCAACGCCGGGCACCGATTGCTAGTATTCTATATATATATATTCTATATATATATTCCATATATATATATTCCCTATATATATATTCCATATATATATATATTCCATATATATATATATATTTATATATATATATGTTCCATATATATATATATATATGTTCCATATATATATTCATATATATATATTCCATGTATATATTTATATGTTCCATATATATATATGTTCCATATATATATGTATATATATATATATATATATATATATATGGAACATATATATATATGTATTCCATATATATGGAACATATAGATATATATGTATATTCCATACATATATCTATCTCTCTCTCTCTCTCTCTCTCTCTCTCTATATATATATATATATATATATATATATATATATATATGGATTTTAATTCCAGGTTTAAATGTGGGACTTTACAGGAATGACGCACTTTTCGTCGTTAATTCTACCGATCGTATTAGGGAAAAATACAGAAAAAACATGAAATTCTTTAAGGAATTTGGATTAGAAATAACAATGGACAGCAATTACAAGATAGTTAACGTTCTGGACGTTAACCTCAACTTAAACAATAATACATACGAACCTCATAACAAACCTAACCAGAAAACATTCTACATAGATTACCGATCGAAACATCTGAAATGCATAAAGAAAGCTCTGATCCCCAACATTTCTAAAAGAGTTTCAGAACTTTCTAAAAATGAGAGTTTTTTGAAAAAAACAAGGAATACTACAATGATTCCCTTAGGAGATCGGGATACAACGGAAAAATTGAATACAATAGTACCTATAATAGTAACTACAAACCTTGCTGCGGAATCTCGTATAACATGACAATGAGAGCTAGAAAAAAAGAAAGATCAATAAGGGAAACGTTGAAAATGATCAAAAGAATAGCAACGGTGGAGAAAATAATAACAGCAGAACAGGTAAAAATGATGGTGGTACAATTAATAAGAGAAATAAACGCAAGAAACAGGTTTGGTTCAATCCACCATTCAGCGAGCATATAAAAAATAATATACCTAAGGAATTCTACGGAATAATAGACCAAAACTTCCCCCCGGATAATAAATTAAGCAAAATAATAAATAGAAACTCTAGAAAATTATCTTTCTCAACGTCCAGAAACTAACTAACACAATAATCAGCTCCAACAATACAAAATCAGCAAAATAAGGAACAATAACAAACTAGCATCAAGCAGAAAATGTAATTGCAGAATACCTGGAAATTGTCCGTTGGATGGGAAATCTCTTACCTCGGAAATAGTGTATAAATGCGGGATAAAAACCGACAACACTAAGAAGATATATCTGGGTGCCATGGAAACAGTGTTTAAGGACAGATATAGAAACCATGTAGTATCATTTAAAAAGGAACCTGAGATAGAAACTAATAGGGATGGCGTAAATGATAGCAGAGGGGTTGGGTACAAGAATCAGCATCAAAAATAAAAACAAGAAGACGAATACAACTGCATTAGGTGATTGGGTTAGGGAACTTAACAGAAATAATGAAAAATTTGAATTAAAACGGCCAGTAGTGGACAGGGGGAGGAAGTACAGACCCGGGAAATCAAAAAGGTGCAATCTATATTTATTGGAAGCCTTCTACATAGTGAATTCCAAAGAAAAAATTTTGAATAAAAGACTAGATGCCATACAGGGATGTCTTCACAGGAATAGATTTCTGCTATCACGCCTTAAATGTAACTGAGGTATAACTTTTTACAACAATAAGGATCATCGGATGCTAGGATTAAATTTTAATGTAGAGTAAAATAGTTAGAATTATAATCTAAATGAAGGATCCAAATCTAACATGCGAATATAGTTTCTATTATTCTAAACCGGGTAAGAAATATAAATAAAGTATAAAGCTCATCTAAAAATGGAATTTTTCTCCATAACGGTGAGCATTTTTGTATTCAATTGTAGCAGTATTGACGGTGAAATAAGTGATACCCTCTTCAAATTAATAAAACAACTTAACAATTAAACTATTTTTTATTAAAAATTAAATTAGCAATTTGGGGGCTGAAAATTAATTTAATTGATTTTGTCATCTGACATCTTAAGTTGGTAGAATCCATCCTGATTTACTTATTTTCCTACTTTACTCCCTGTTCTAAATGTTTTTACCCATAAATGCAGGAGTAGACATCTTCTCATCAGAGTGAATCACATTTGAAGCTATTGGGTCGTTTTGCTGTCAGAATAATAATTAGAGGATATATACTGTTTTATTTAGATGCCCAAGAATACAACACAAGAATTGTAAGATATGAGCAGCATAAGTGGTTAATAACAGATGTGGGTTAAACCCATGGGTAAAAACCAATTTTTTAAGATTAAAAACATAATTTATATCCTTAAGTTGTTAAATAAGCCATCGTAGCACGTTCTGGATCTGTCTGATTAAATCAATTATTAAATCATAGACGCCTTTTAGTAATCAATGAACCGAAAACATCAAACAGCCTGAATTATCTCCCTTTAGCTGTTATTGGAAATAAAAATCGACCCAGTTTCCAACAGAATTAACTAGTAGCAATTAACAATATAACTGGATTATCTCCCTTCATAATTGTCTTTAGAAATGATATGAAAACATATTCAAGTAGAATGACAATAAATTTTAAAACATTAAATAATAATAAATAGATTAGAATACCTCACCCGAAATGTTGTACAAGGATTTATTTATATAATACAGCCTTTTTATTTATTCTCATATTCAATTAAACTTTAAACCTAAAATAGTCTTAATCTAAGTACTATAATAACGGTAATCTGTAAACATTACTTGCCACTAATACGAAACTAAAATTAACCGTAACGCTATTGCAAGGTTGTTACGGCTATACTATAAATATAGAAATAAAAATTAAAAAACTCTTTTTATAAAAAAATAATTATTGGGAAATAAAGAAACAGCGAGATCTAATTTAGGAACTCAACGAATGGGATATATAAATTTTTTTTTTTTAAATAGCTTCGGGTTTTCTGTGAAAACTTCTCATGCCTCTGTTCTTAACTAAGGATACGAAAATCAGGCGATATATTAATATTTAAATGGATTTTTCCGTAGTTACAGCAAAGGTAAATGTTTCTCACATGCTTTTCCCGTTAAGTGAATTTTTCTTTTTTTCTTTCTCTTCAAAAATGCTCTATTGTCAAAAGTGTGTTTATTCATAAAGTCTAAAGAAATGCTAGTTTTGGAAAAATTTTCGAACGATATATAATGTTTGAAATTGTTCGACTGGACATGGAAACAATTGTAACGTAAAATGAAATACACATTTTGTTGCCATCAACACCCTTTTTTAAGTTTTGATTTTGCTTTCACAGTATATAAATGCTCAATTATGAAATGTGATAATTTTGTAGCTTACTCCTTAAGTCAACTCTTTTTGGCTTAAAACTCGTTGGTATATGAAAACTTACTGAATTACACGAACTCAGTCTATATATATATATATATATATATATATATATGGAATATATACATATATATGTACTAGCGAGGAGAATCGAGGAGGAACCATCATGGTGCACTGTGACTTAATCCACAATACACTGCTCTGTAGAAAACCTACTATTGATTTTATTATATTACTTTTATATATAACGGCTTGAATTCAAGTTTAAAAGTCAAAAGTCAAATATTATTGTTCAATTATGCTGTAAACAGAATGCGCCCCTATTATATCAAAGAATTACTGTTGATTCTATATGTCTGGCCTTATTGCTTGTGCCGTGATAATGGCTTAACTTTAAGTTTTAAGTTAAAAAGTCAAGTATAATGGTTCAATGTTGCTTTAAACAGAAACATTTATTTGGAACGCGCCCTTGTCATATCAAAGATCCTACTTTCTGTTTGTGTGGCAATAAAACTTCTCCAATGCACTTATGATAATAGGCTGTATAATAGTGTTAACTTTGGTCAAACTCGCTTGTTCCTCTTTCATCGGATTTTTTCGATTATCGATGTAACGTGGCGCACCTGGTTACACTCCTATTAATATGTCGGCACTCAGAACCTAACACAGTGTAGACTCCGTCGCAAATGTGGCAAAGATAAAGAATGGGAAAGAAAATCAACTTACTGTTTCAGGTTTAAATAACAGAAATTTATTTCCACGTCTTTAATGTGGTCCCCGGTCTGTTTACACGTTCTTCCTTTTATAATCTTTTTCTTTTTCCTTGCCGTGACGTTACTTCGCATCTGTGCTCTGTTATACCGATACTTATCGAAGACATTCCGATTCAAACCTGTCTAAGAACACTGCCAGATACATAAAGTACATTTGCGTAAAATTTCATAAAAAAAACCCCGACCTAGCCGTTTTGGAATCCATAGAGGACGAACTCTCTCTCTCTCTCTCTCTTTCTCTGTGTCTCTGTGTCTCTCTTTCACACACACACACACACACACACACACACACACACACACACACACACACACACACACACACACACACACACACACACATATGATAGTAGATATGAAAGTAAAAAGTGTCGCTAAGTTTTGAAATTTGTATGGAACATTTGTATTGTTACTAATGCTGTTTGTGGATTTGGTATCTTTTGTATGTTAGAATCGTCGTCATTCTTTTCCTCTACTACTAGCTTTTTTGTATGGGTTGACTTGCAGTCTCTAAGAACACCTGTGTTTGATACGTAAAAGTAAATGCGACGAAAACACACACACACACACACGCACACACATATATATGTATGTATATGTATGTGTGTTTGTGTATGTGTGTGTGTGTGTTTGTGTGTGTGAATAAAAAGTAAATTTCGGCTAACGGATTGTGCACAGTGCGTCCATTAGTCGAAATCACAAAGCCATACACAGACAAATCCTCTTCGCCGTATTTCAGAGAGTTTTGTCAAGCAGCGATAGTGTCGCAGGTGTTGTAAGCCTCTCTATATCTTCTTTAGAATTTTATGGGCGCCCAAATCCTATCGGACGCCGACAAAGACATCGTCCATCTCTTAAAGAAAAAGAAAGAAAAGCAAATCAACAGCGATAAAAAAAAACCCAAAAGAAAAAACAAAAACAAAAAATAAACGAAAACATATATGACAAAAAAAAAAAAAAAGAAAAGAAAAGAAATCTTGGCACGCTTCAATGGTTTTCGGCATTGCTAACACGCACGTTTTGGGCAATATTTCTTTACTGAGTTTTGCAACTGGATTTCATACAAGCTGCTTAGTTTTCTTATGATATATCAACACCAACAGAATTACTTAATGCCGCATGCGATCATTTGAAAATTACTTTTAAATTAGTGATTACTGATAAAAACATTTCGGACTAGCGTTTAGAGATAAACATATTTGAGATTAGTAATTACTAGGGCTATGACAACAGCATATTCTTTTCCTTGTTTTGATTCTCGGGTATATATCAATTGATATCTTATATGCTTTTATATAGAGTGATGTGGTTCTCGATTGATTAATTGTGTCTAACTGTGTCGCATATATACTAGAGAGTCAAAACAATGAAAGATTATGCTGTTGTTATAGCCCAAGTGATTACAGATACACATAATTTGGATCAGTTCTTTCAGATAAACGTACTTTAGATTTGTCATTATAGAAAAAAAAACTATTTAGGATTAGTCATGACTGATTAACATATTTTGGATTAGCACTTATCGAAAAATTCATTTGGATTCGTCATTACAGGTCTACACATTTTGGATTAATTATTACGGATAAACATATTTGGGGTTAGTCATTATCGAAAAATTCAGTTATCCCTATATATATATATATATATATATATATATATATATATATATATGTATATATAAAATGAACTAATTTTTCCCCTATGATTTTGATCTTAATAGGATTAAAAATCAAGACATTTCATGCTAATGTAATATGCACAATCTGCAGTACAATATCTGAGGTGTGTTATAGGAATATTACCTCTCTACTTCCTCGATAATCGTAGATTCCTATATTTTTTTCTGCTGAAAGTTAACTGCCACAATCGGTTATGTCAATGGAAGTAGTAAATTCTTTTCTCTCTAATTAATTCCTCCTTTCTCCGCCACCACTTACACCGTTTCCGTGATCGTTCACAAGGGACAGTTATGAAGGAACACCGGTTTGGGTTTTCTTTACTTCGTAGTTGCTTAAAAAACTGGAGTGGAATTTTACCATGCCTTTCCGTTCTATGCTTTCTACTGGGTGAAATGCACCATGGACTTAACCGAATCGAAGGGTTATTTATACCATTTTTTCGCTTTATTTCGTTTTGTAGTTGCTAAAAAACTGGAATGGAATTTTAACGTTCCTTTTAGTTCTATGCTTGCTACTGGCTGAAACGCACCATGGACTTAACCGAATCGAAGGGTTATTTATGCATTTTTTTTTCGTTGTGTTTTTTTTTGTTTTTGTTTTTCCGAACACGTTCATCATTTTTTCCCTTATGTTTGCCTTTTGTTTTTCCGATTTCTTTTTAAAGAAGTTTTACATTTGTTCGCTGTTTTTTTTTTGTTTTAGTTTTTCCGATTTTTTAAACAAGTTTTTAAAAAAATATTTATTACTTCGCTTATTCTTTACTTTAACCCCCCCCTCTACACACACCTCCAAACACCCGGGCAACGCCGGGTACCCCCTGCTAGTTATAGATAAAAGAATAGTTCTGATTTGTCATTATAGATTAACACATTTTGTATTAGTCATTACAGTTTTGGATTTGTTATTACAAATAAACATATTTGGGATTAGTTATTACACTGGTCAACAACAAATTTATTGTCTGCGTTTTTTTTTAGTCGATTAAGGACGAATCTAATGCTCTGAATCCAAAAATCACATTGGGTTTTCTTATGACCAAATGTCGTTTTTTTTACGTTTTTATTCACATATACGCATATGTGGAGCATTTTAGAAGAAGTTGGTGGGGGTAAAGTTCCATGTTGAATAATTGTTTTGATTGAAAATGATTATTTTAATGACAAGATTATTCAGGTCCGATAGTTCTGGGTGATTATGTCGAAAATGGACCAGTTTGAATTCCTAAACCGAAATCTACCAAAAAATTGGTTTTTAGCATACACGAAGAAGAACTAACCTGTGCAGGAGGAATATGTGTCTTGCAAAAGAAAGGAACGCCATCATGTTGGACAAAGACAGAATACTATTCCCACCGCTGTACATCAAGCTCGGCTTAATCAAACAGTTCACCAAGGCTCTAGATAAGAATGGTGACATCTTCATTTACTACTGCCAAACTTTTCGTGGATTGACTATGGAGAAGTTGATAGATGGCACCGTTGAGGGACCTCAGATTCGGCAGATCATCAGAGATCTAGAGTTTGAAAACTAAATGAACGAAGTGAAATTGGAAGCTTGGAAGGCATTTGCTTTGGCAGTGAAGAACTTTCTTGGCAACAATAAGGCTAGAAACTATGAAGAACTTTTCAACAAGTATGAAGAACTTTTCAACAACTATGGAGAACTTTTCAGAACTCTGGGTTGCAACATGAGCGCCAAGAGGCACTACCTATTTCCATATAAGGACCGGTTTCCCAAGAACCTGGATTCAATGAGTAATGAGCAGGTGGGGAGATTCTATCAGGACCTGAAAGAGATGGGGACTAGGCATCAGGGTCGCTGGGACTCAGTTATGATGAATGACTACTGTTGGAATCTGAAGACAGACCTCCCTGCCGCATAACATTCTGGGAGCTTGAAGAAACGACAGTTCAAGCTCTGACGTTTGAAACTTCGTGAAGCAACATGCAATTTACGTGTAATTACCTTTAGCAATGGCCACCATTCAGTTTATAGTAATCAATGTTTCTATCAGGTAATCAATATTCGTTGTTAACAAAACATTTTTCCTCTTAAAAACATATTTAAAATACATATATACACATTTCTCTTAAAATATGTGTTGATGATGCCACAAAAATGTAGTCGATTCTTTTTTCAAATCAACGCAGCACAAAAGCCTGAGCCGTTTGATAGAAACAAATGCCATTTCCTCATTCATCAGTGCAAAAATAAGTTGTAGAAATTTATAGAACATTCCAAAAGTAAAAAGTTCTTGCCCAGTGTTATAGATAGACATATACTGGATTAATCAATACGTATAAAAGCGTTTTGAATTTGTCATTATAGACATTTTGAATGAGTAATTAAAGATGAACACATTTTGGATTAGTCATAACTAGGGCTAAGACAACAGCATATTCTTTTCATTGTTTTGACTCTCGAGTTTGTGTCCATTGATATCTTATGTGCTTTTATATAGAGTGATGTGGTTCTCGGTTGATTAACTGTGTCTACCTGTGTCGGATATATACTCGAGAGTAAACATTGAAAAGAATACGCTGTTGTCACAAAACAGCCCTATACATAACATATAAACACATTCTGGATTAGTCATTAACATATTTTAGATTGGTTATTACAAATGAACACAATTTGGATTAATCGTTACAGATAAACTCATAAAACACCCGGTTCTCCCAGATTCATACTCTCAAAACTGAATATGGTACCTTTATTTATTTATGTTTTAAATTCCCAATAATTGTTACGTATGAGCGACATCTATTTTTTTTTTTTTTTACATTTCTTCTCTCCTTCTGATTCACTACATAGTGGCCTCGTCACCACTACACGCCTACACCATGTGCTGGAAGCTCTGTTGTTTCCAAGATTGAGCATTTGCAACGAGCTGAAGCTCATGTGTCGGCCCCATCTGCAAGTTTACCCGTATGTGGGTGCATCCTATCCGCGCACCCTCATTGCAGCTACAGCAAGCGTTTCAAGTCCATAGAGTTGCAGAAATTCCCGTCTCTCTTGTATGCGAAGTAACCATGTCTGCGAAGTATGTGATAACCGCGGTCAGCTTAAACCAAGCTACATAGAAACGGGGAAAATAGCATTTTTAATAACCGAAAAACCTATAAAAAAAATCCCCGAAGAGTCCCGTAAATCGCTTCCGAAAAAAAAAGTTCACCGCCCGTAACGCGTGTAATTTTATCAATGAATCTTAAATTATACGCTGAAATATAAGAAAATTCCATTCAACCTTAATTTAGTTTTCTTTTTTTTTCTTAATTAATATTATATTCTCATTTTAAAAATTATTAATTATTTAAATAAACCCACAAGCCAGACCTCGACTTTCCAATCTGCAACAAATACATGAAAAAAAACCCCCCAACAAACCCAAACATGTACATGAATGATGCGAGAAAAATACATAGTCGTTTACATACAAAAAACATATGATTCCCTTATAAACATCTACAAAAGTCCCGTTTCATAAATGTCTCATCTCACCAAGTACAACAAGTTCAAAGAATAGAAAACAGTTTCGTGTTACTAAATTATTATTGTGGTTCTTCACTTTTTGAACCATATGTTCTTATATATATACACTCACACACACACACATATATATATATATATATATATATATATATATATATATATATATATACTAAATAAGATACGTGTTTAATTGAACATTTTGAAGCCAAATAACTGCAACACGAATTTTTTTCCTTTATAAAATAAACGAGTGTTTATTTTTAAAGAGAGAGAGAGAGAGAGAGAGAGAGAGAGAGAGAGAGAGAGAGAGAGAGAGAGATTTCAGATAGACTCTTTTTTCAATCTATATATATTTTTTCTCTTATTCTTCGCCATGGTGTCGAGTGGGAAAATTTGAATTGAGTCCACGTGATGTTAGCTGCGCATTTATTGCGGATTATCCGGCTACATATCAATCCGCAGCTAACATCACGTGGACTCAATTCACATTCTCCCACTCGACACCATGGCGAAGAATAAGAGAAAAAAAAAAAATATATATAGATTGAAAAGGAGTCTATCTCCGAAATATATCTCCCTCTCTTTAAAAATAAACGCTCGTTTATTTTATAAAGGAAAAAAATCGCGTTGCAGTTATTTGGCTTCAAAGTGTTCAACACGTATCTTATTTAATTTTCAAATTTCACTCAACGCTTTTAATGGATAAAGTACCCATATTATATATATATATATATATATATATATATATATATGTGCATGAAATGGGAATTGAATATCTGGCTTCATAGTTTTATCTTAGTATCCATGTTGAGACACGTTAGCGCCTTCTCAGATAGGGGGGGGGGCGATTCGTTAACTCCTCCGCCCTGTTTAGGGTCCGAATTCCAACTCATCTCTATGTTTAGTTAACTAGACCACATGGCAGGCAGACACGTCCTTCCGGTCAGCCATTAGACCTCCCGCTGCAACTTGTCCAGTTTACAGTTTTGACATATTTTGACAACTTTATCAAAACATAGTTCACATCTCTTCGTTTACTTCGCCAGTTAGATAGATAGATATATAGATCGATGGATAGATAAACAGCTGAAGAGCTAAACAGATAGATAGATAGATCGATAGATAGCTAGATAAACTGATACAAAGATAGATATATCGATAGACAAATAATAGAAAATTTCTATTCTGCTCAGCCAACTATATAACATTTTTATGGATTTATAGATTGATGAAGGTAGTACATCGATCTGTGAACGTTGTAAGGAATTTTAAAGATCATTTATTCTGAGAATATATGCCAGAGAATATATGTCTAAGATATATAGATAGAACTTCACACAAAGTATATTCATAATATTGTCTAAGACATATAGAGAGAGATGTTTGGGCTTATATATCACTCACTTGTCACATTTGCAGAACCATTAAATTTATACATTGAATGATGATCACTTTACATGTACGTGCTTTCACAAAACTGGGCCAACGACATTCGATAATTAAAGCTTCTTATTCAAACCTTCAATAATGGTAACTCGACAAAACACAGGTAGAACACAGTGATCATTTATTCAACGGGATCTTTGTTTCAAATCACTTTCCAGAGAAATTAGTTATGTCTTGTAATAAAGCAATTGTGTCGTTTTATTACTTTACCAGCCGGACTTAGCGATAATGGAAAAATTTATTTAATTGTTATAAAAAGTTAGGATGTCCAGAAAATGGGGGGTGGATTTTACGCTAAATTTATATGCGTAAGCAATTCCCACTCTAAATTCTATAATACTTGTTCGTTATTCTTTATGTGTGTTTACTTGTAATCGCTTAAAAAGTAGCATCTCATTGTTTCGGAAGAATGATTTAAATAATTTAACAGAATTCTGAATGTTTTCCATTTATGTATTGTATCCCAGATTTCGATAAACTCATTGTGAGATTTTCATCTATATTTTTTATTTGTGCCATTTTGTCCCTATTTGCCAGCTCGTGCCATTATTACATGTGCGATTTTAACCGTAATTCAGTAAAAATACCTATTTTAGAAATTTTAACTAATTTCAAAAAGTAATCAGCATGAGGTTTAAAGAATTTCAAACCGAAAAAAAAAAAACAAAAAAAAACAAAAACAAAAACAAACAAACAAACAAACAAAAGACAACAAAATAGTAAAACATAACCTATTTCAAATGATACATACGATGACCAGATAACGGATATGGAAGTGTGACGTCATCAAAATAGAGGCGTTATATAGAAGTTTAGCAAATATGTTCGAAAGGAATTTTGAACATTTCAAAAGTTTTTATAGTGAGAATTGGAGCAAGTGAACTGTAGCGTATTTGCTCTGTTTGCCATAATTTAGCAAAAAAAAAAAAAAAATAAAATAAAATAAAATAAAATAATTAAAAAATAAAAGAATTAAAAAATAAAATTAAATTAGACTGAGAGAATTAATGCTAAATCTGTGAATGGCATTCCTAACAGGAGGTCCTGTGGCCTTTAGTTTTATGTTGTAAAGAAACAATCTTATATAATTAGGTCCGTGACAACAGCGTATTCTTTCCATTGTTTTGATTTTTGAATATATATCCGTTAACATCTTAATAGACTGATGTGGTTCTCGGTTGATTAAGTCTGTCTAACTGTGTCGGATATATACTCGAGAGCCAAACGAATGAAAAGAATATTCTGTTGTCACAGCCCTACTTATAATAAATATACACATTATGTTTGTTTCATTTTTTTTATTGTCAAGAAAAACAGTAAAAGATTCGCTTTTGGAAACGGAAATAAGGCTAAAACTTTTCCAACACCAATTCCGCATTAGCAAAAAATCCGATTATTACCAATTCACAATTCTTATTAACCGTCTTTACACTACTGGACAATAGTACCGACATAGGCAGTGAAAGATTAGTGTTGTCCCAGTTGAGAAGGATTTCTATTCACCTGACTAAGAACAGATACTATGCTTTGATTCTAGACAACAATCTAGTTAGTATTATGAGACAACTTACTACTTACTTGCTTACTCACGACGGCAGAGTTAAACAGAAGGCCAATTTTTAATGTTGAGAAAAAGCAGTCCCACCCCGCCAAAAGGGATACCTTACACAAAGAAGAAAATGAAGTGCATCAGTCTTGAAGGATTTTTCATTCACTGACCAAGTACAGAGAATTAAGAAGTGTAGTATTAGAACATATGTTACTTTACGCCTAACCAAACTTTTGTTTGTTCTATACGAGTTGCCGTAACGATGCACTAGATTCTAGACTGCCTCACTATTTAACCAATAGCCGAGTGGGATATTTTATAGATTAATACCTTCTCAATTGCATTAATGCAAGTGACGCAATAACACCTGCAGAACTCGAACCCCTTTCTCAGCGTAAGAAGTGAACAACTGACCTTAATTAGAACTTTATATATATATATATATATATATATATATATATATATATATATATATATATATATATACTCGGGTTTTTTTATTCAAAAGTAATGGACTAATGAATTCAACGAGGTTGTTAGATAGTGCTCAATAAAAAGAGCTGATAATACTTGTTTATTGTTATATAAACATGCTCACATCCCGCTGCTACAAATAGCCACTTGTTTCAATCAAACAACAGATATCATCAGGCAGCGACTTGACTATTCAAAAGTTCAATGAATAATCTTATTATTATTCATTGAACTTTTGAATAGTCAAGTCGCTGCCTGATGATATCTGTTGTTTGATTGAAACAAGTGGCTATTTGTAGCAGCGGGATGTGAGCATGTTTATATAACAATAAACAAGTATATATATATATATATATATATATATATATATATGTGTGTGTGTGTGTATGTATGTATATATGTATATATATGTATATATATGTATATATAAATTTATGTTTTACATGTATATATATACATATATACACACATACACACACGTATATATATATATATATATATATATATATATATATATATATATATATATATATATATATATATATAAGAGCAAATAGTTAATAAAACATGTTAAAAAAACTTTGAAAAAGAGTTAAAAGCATATTTAATCTGAAAAGGAAACACTTAATAAGTGGATAGTCCTTAATCCGCGGAGTTTCGAACAAATACTTTCCTTCTCATCAGGAATTAGCAAAATGCGGGATCGTATTTTGTATTTGATGATAATGCAAGTAAGTCAAAGATCTTACTTGATAACAAAAAGTGAAGCAGAGGGAATATGGTGAAGAAAAAGGTGATTTCCCTTTTTTTTTTCATTTTTCTTAAACTTTTTCTTCAAGGGGGTGGGACATCCAACCAGATGTCTGACATTTACCCCTATTTTAGTGAGTCCAACCAAGAGATCTTTTCAGGATTCTAGCCGTCCCTTTCAGTGCAATCGTTTGTATATCACTTGCACTTGGTTCACCGGGTATGCTTGCTATGTACTTTTTAAAGTTCTTTTTCATAAGCCCAGTTGCTCCTATAATGACTGGTATAATTGAAACGTCTTTTCTGAATGGATAGTCTGATGAAAGGTAAAGTATCCAATGACGGTAAAATCCAAAAATGTAAATCCAATAATACCAGTTGTACATTTCGAGTTATTTGTGCGGAAAAGAATTGTCAATCGACATTGAATTGCTTCGAAATTCGGTAAAATATGGAATTGAAATTTACTATACAGTATATATATATATATATATATATATATATATATATATATATATAATTTTCTTGACACAAGCAGTAATTTGTTTACCCTATTATTATTATTGGTAAACCTACTTTTGAAAAATAGCAACCTCAAATTATATATATATATATATATATAATTTGAGGTTATATATATATATATATATATATATATATATATATATATATATATATATACATTGTTATAAATTTAGGTTATTTTGTGTATTGATGTTTATATAAAAAAACACCCTATTTGTATTTATTTTAAAAGAAAATATAACTTTGTTATATATGGGTCGTGGAATTGCGTTCATCTACAAAAGATTTAGCTAATTTGCATATTCTTTTAAACGTTCATTTTTGAGCATACGTGTATATAGAGCGATCAAAAGAAAGATAGATGGAGAGAGAGAGAGAGAGAGAGACAAACATATTATTCTTTATTTTTATGTTTGCTTCAATGTTTGATTGATTAATAAATCTTGTAATTTATTCAATTTCTGTTTTCAGCATCAATTTTCTTGTTTATATGTTTATATTTATAAATATATCCATCTCTCTCTATATATATGTGTGTGTATACGACCATATATATATATATAAATTTATTACCTTACTTTGTAAAATGTATAAAACTGCACTTTGAAGATAAATAAATTTCAAATTGAATCTTGTACCTTTATTTTTAAAGCCTATAGTAAAAACATTTTGTTTAACAATTTTCATGCCTTGGATGAAATGCTTTTCTAACTTGTATCGTATCTTTTTAAGATTATATTTTATTTAATTTATTAATTTGGATTAAAAAAAATGAATGTGGTTTTGCATGTATTTATAAAAACTCTCTTACTCTCCATTTCAGTTTGTATTTCTCCCCACACCACAACTCATTTTTGAAACCCCCTCTTTGTGTTATTACAGGTCTGAATATTCTCTCTGTTTCAGTTTATATTTCTCCTCACAGCACAACTGTTTTTTGCAACCCCCCTTTGTCATACATGTCTGAATAATTAGAGAATCTGAATTTTTTAACAAAAACTTTAAACCAACATTTTTAAATTAAATTTTTTTAAACTTCTTTCAGAATAGAAAATCTTTACAATTTAATAAGGAACATATTTCATATATGTTTCATTAAAAATATTCAGTAGATAACGAGAAAAATATAGATGAAAATTTCAAAAGGACTGTATAATTGGTTACGCTCAATAGTAGTCCTCGCCAGGGAAAGTCTTTGTCATTGTTATTCTATTATTATTATTATTTAAAACATTTTGTGTCCTGCTCTTTCGCGCGACGACTAATATATATATATATATATATATATATATATATATATATATATATATATATATATATATATAGATAGATAGATAGATAGATAGAGAGAGAGAGAGAGAGAGAGAGAGAATGAAAGAGAGAAGGTTTAAAAATATCTGTATCTATACTAATATAATCAACTTTTGTTTTTATTGTCTGTCCACGCGTCGCTTAACTAACTTATCCAACACACATTCTATACAAACGGATACATCACACCAAAAACAAACACTCCAACTCATGGACCAGATTCATTGTAGATATAGATAACACATAACTTCTGTGATATATTATAACTGCATCGGATGCTGCTAGTCGGGTCGCGTGTTTTGCGTGGTGCAGTGGCAGGCGCTGGTGTTTTTGCTGTCAGGGATTGAAGTCCTACAAGAATATTCATAAATAAATCGACAACTCGTCTCTTTCGAGTCACTCTTAATTAATGGCTGATGCCAGGCTACTTGCAACGACGCCATTGGTGGGAATGACTTTCGATACCCCCCTCCAGTTCACCCCATCCTCACCCCTGACCGTAAACACTACTGGGGTGAACAGGGACGTGCGCCGAAGAAACCAGCGCAACGTGTCCAGAACGCCCTTATCCACCCACCAAATTATTGTCTACGGTTGAAGGTTCTCAACCGCAAAACGATGAAATTCATGAAACCGAGTTACACAAAGCTGATATCTATCTTGTGATCGAACAGTTTTCAGTCTGTTTGTCTTAGTCGATTGATCACTTGTCCATTCAAAAATTGCTCAACGGAATTTAACTAGATTTGACAGGAAGCATCCTTGGAATGGCGGATGTGTCATAGAAATACTACTACTACAACTACTACCACACAATAATAATTTTTTTTTACATAGGAGTCACCACTTATCAAAGCCCTGAGGCCACTCGAGGATAAGGGTTATTCAGTGTACAGTAATCAATTGGATAATATCGTAGTGGTCGTTATTAATGGAAATTTGGTAGAGTGGATTACTTAAAAGGGCGGTTCATCAAGAATTTGTTTATGTTGGACTTGAAGACAACCAAGTTGTAGTCAGATGGGAAACAGGCAAACGGAAGAGAGTTCCACAGGCGTGCAGTTCTAAGAAAGAAGCTTTGTTAAACAATTATAGGTCTCAAAACGATTGGGAAAAATTGTAACACGTCATAGAGGATCTTATCTCTTTTTTCTCTTTTACTACTACTACTACTACTACTACTACTACTACTACTACTACTACTACTACTACTACTACTACTACTACTACTACTAACAATGAACAGTTCTAGGCCCCCAAGCTCTTGGAAAAAATTGCTATGGATTTGGCAGAAACAACTATCTGGATACCATATGTGCCATAGGGGATCTATTCGTCTTCAACTACTACAAAACTGTATAAATAATTATAGGGTTTCGAAACCTTGCATAGAATTTCAACGCATCTAACATAAATGATCTTTGAGTTGTCTTATGTTTCGTCTGGATAACCTCTACTACTACTACTACTACTACTACTACTAATGCTACTCACTTATACATTAATAAACTATTAAATTAAAGAGGCGAATCTGTCATAATTTGAATCTAACATTATTCGTTTTTAGGTACCCCGACAAAAGGAGGGTGGACTTGTAAATTCACCCTTGTCGTTCGTCCGTTCGGCTATCCGCACTTTTCTCAATAACTACGCCTTGGAATTTTTTGAAATTTTGCACAAACATTAAACATGATATGAGTAAAAAAAATGTAACAGAATGGATTTTCCGGGAAAACTCCGCCCCCCCGGGGGTAATTTTCGGGTTACAATGGCTAAAATTAACACTTTTGTGCTTATTAAAAAAAATTAATTCCTTGGATTTTTATAAAACTTTCTGAAAAGTTGTAACTAACTGATTTCTTTATTATTTTTTGTTTGTCTATACTTCGCGATAACTCTTGGGTGTGTCCCAGGGGCTCTTTTAGGGCTAATAAAAACATTCCATTTTTGTGACTAATTTACCATATTTGTTTAAAATTTTCTATGTATGTCTATTTAGCAGTTTTGCATGGTGCTGAATTTAAATATATTAAGGCCTTGTGGACTTTTGGGGCTAAATGGCGTGGGTCAAATGATTGACTTAATCATTTTATTTTTTATTTTTTGCATGGTGCAACACTCAAATTTACATATGTTACGGTATGACTGCACTGTTTTTTCATTTTAACTAGGATTTGACGTCCCCTGGGGATTTTTGGAGCTAAATGGATGGGGGGGGGAATACTGAACCTAGTCAGTTTTATTTCTCGTTAACTGTGCACTTACGGGGGACCATGTATGTTTCACTTTTTAAAAAAATAACTTTGTGCTCAAGTAGTGCATACTTTAAGTCGACCGCTATTTATATTCAGATCTTGTAACTACTTATTTAAAGTGTAAATATTTGTTATACTTAAGATCATGCACTATTTTTTATTCAGTTTTTATAATTTAGTACTGATAAAAGTCTGAGAGATATCGTCATTATACTTTTTTATTCAGATTTTATAACTTATTTCTAAGAATATAAGAGATATTTGTTATAATTTAAACAATTTAATTCGCTTTTTATAACTTCATACAAAAGTATGTCAGAACTATCGTTGCCATACTTTAGATAAACCGTTATGTTTATTTAGATCTTATAACTTACTAGTAGGGCATGTGCTCCGATGTTGACCGAGAGAATATAAAAGATTAAACTATGAAAAATTACCTGGAAAAGAAATTTCATTTTTTTTCTACCACCTCCAATAATTTTTTTTTGATGACGAGTGGTATACGTTTTGGTGGCTTTTACGAATAGGCATCTCGAAATCTTCAATCTAATTTATCCCCTATCTTAAAATCTAATGCATTTATTATATATGTTTTAAACCCTTTTCTTTGAGTATATAGTTTTCGGCTGTTAACATGTAATCGCCCACCCAAAAGTAGAATCTGCCGTACTGGATAGGTTAAATTGAAATGAGCATCATATTTAATCTGGAACAAATTAAAATCATAGCAAGTGTAATCGTACGCATGAAAGTCCGAAATGAAAACATTTCTGGTATCCTTTTTATCATTTATAGCGTGTGGCCGAGTGGGGTGGGGTATAGGACGTGTTTAATTAACAGAAACAAAAATATTCTTTATATCGAACTCGAACGTTAATTAAATGTTTTTGTGGCTGGCGGGCAATGTGATGTGCATTTGTTTTCATAAAAGTATGTCTAAAAGAAATTGTTTGAATTGACTAATAGAAAAGTTTATAAAACGTATATATATATATATATATATATATACATATATATATATATATATATATATATATATATATATATATATATATATATATATAAAACAGAACCACCCCGAAGATATTTTATATGTATCCGCGTAAGAAGACATCCTTCTTGAGCAAGGTAATATTTAATTTGTTTGGATAGCAGGATTTTACATAAATAATATGGCAGTTCTATGAGGGGGAGCGATGAAGAGGTATGTTTACTTAAGAAAAAAAAAACTTTAGCTCGGAATGGAATGTTAATTGATTGTTTTAATAGCTTGTGGGCATTGTATTGTGTGCATCTTTTTATTATTTATATCAATAAAAGCAATTGTGGAAACAAACTATTAGAAATGTGAAGTTTTTAAAACATATCCAAGAACGGAATTATCGCGAATAAATTTTGTTGATTAAAATCAAGTTCCGCGTTTCTTTGTTTACTTTCTTTGTCATCTGATTGTTCTGCTTCACGATGGATTGTCTGGAAAGTCCCTTCTGGTTAATGTTTCTGATTAATACAGCATAATCACATTGACACACCGGTTCTCATTGAACCACCGAAGTTAAGCAACGTTGAACCTGATCAGTATCACGCACTGTATTGTACTGAAGTGGCATTCACCCTAGGAGGATTGAAACAGCTTCCCCCGAAGGAGGAAGTTTCATAGGCGCATAAAATTCACAAGCGGTCCCAAGTTGCATGTTAGGGGAGATGGTGACGTTAGATTTTTGCAGCTCTTGCAGGGAGGTGTCGATATTCTTCAACATACAGCGCCTAGTATTCCTAAATGATCACCAATCTGGTACAGGCTTAACATTACTTAACTTCGGTGATCAAACGAGAACCGGTGTATCGTCGTAATTATACTAGGCGCTGCATGTAGGAGGACATCGAAAACCCCCTGCAAGGGCTGCAAAACCTAACGTTGTTATCTCCCCTAACGGGAATATACATGCAACTTGGGACCGCTTGTGAATTTCATACTCCTATGGAGTATGAAATTCAAGCCGCTTAGTGTAAGGGCCGCTTCGTACAATTCAGTACAGTTTAGAACAGATTAATGTTTACTGTAAAATATTCTATTATTTTGAAAACAGCTGCATTCGTTTGCTTATTTAAATACTGGTAAATATTAATCAGAATGGATTTTCCAGGGCAGTCATCGTTAAGCTGACAAAGAAAATAAAGAAAGACACGCGGAATTTGATTTGAACCAATTTATTATTTATTCGCGTATTAATAAATTTTCTTGAGTAAAATAATATTTAATTTTTTTTTTTTTACACAGTGATCACCACTTATCAAGGCCCGGGAGTCACTCAGGGTTAAGGGTTATTGCAAGTACATTACGTTAGTGTGGAGATTTGATGAAGTGTTTACTTAAGGGGGCGGTTCATTAGGAATTTATTAACGTTGGACTTGAAGACATCCAAGTTGTAGTCCGGAGGGAAGCAGGCAGACGAAACAGAGTTCCACAGGCGTGCAGTTCTAAGAAAGAAACTTTGTTCATGGAATCCACGTTTTGATTTAGGCACAGATATAGAGTGGGGGAAATTTTTCACAGTGGATTCAGCTAGACGAGTGTTTTTCGTAAAAGATTGGTGAGGGGGGACCAGAGATTGGAGTTGAGACGAGCACCTGCCATGGAAATAACGATAAAACAAGGATAGGCTCGCAACGTCTCTTCTGTGGGAGAGAGGTTGCAGAGTAGAGAAAAGGGCATCCCCCACTAAGCCACGAAGTCTATTTTGTACTCTGTCAAGGCAGGATAGGCTGTTTTTAGCAGCTCCTGCCCAGATATGGCAACAGTATTCCATCCTTGGACGTACTTGGCTTTTATATAGATAGAGAACTGCATCAGTAGTGAGATATCTTCTGGAGCGGTAGAAGGATCCCACCATCTTTCCAGCGACCTTGGCAACAGACTTGATGTACGTGTTCCATTTCAGATCAGGAGTAAAGGTCAAACCCAGAAGCTTGTCAAAACACGGGGCATCACCCAGACGAGAGCCATCCATCACAATTGATGCCAGATGTGGATCAGAGCGTTGATGATGTAGGGATAGGAGTTTGGTTTTGGATGCATTAAAGGTAACCAGCCACGTCTTCCCCCACTGAACCACGCGCTCGAGATCAGAGGAGAGAGAATCAGAGAGAACTTTTGTCATTTACAGCCTTTAATGTGTTGCCGTAGATGGTCGTGTCATCAGCATAGATGTCAACGAATGATTTAAGTATGTGTTTAGGGAGGTCATTGATGTAGATCAGGAAGAGAGTTGGGTCCAGGATTGACCCCTGAGGGACTCCAGCATTAATACTGCAGCCTCCGATTTTTGTCCATCTACCACTACTCTTATGAGCCTATCGGAGAGAAATGATTTAATGATTGAGAAAACATTTCCAGTTATACCGTAGCTGGAAATCTTGTGAAGTAGACCCTTATGCCATACCTTGTCGAAGGCCTTTGATATGTCAAAAGCAATTGCTCTAGAAAGGAAGCCTTTGTCAAGAGATTCACTAATCCTGTGAGATATAACCGTCAGCACATCTGCGGTAGATCTTGCAGAGCGGAAACAATATTGTGTGTCACTAAGAAGGTTGTTCCTGCTGAGGTGGTTGACTATTTCTCTATTTAATATGGATTCCAGCAACTTACTCATAACACACAGGAGACTTATTGGTCTGTACTGAGAGGGACATGACTTATCACCTGAATTCTTAAATACAGGGCAAACTGATGAGGTCTTCCAGGGAGTCGGAAAGCACTTCTCCTTAAGGCAGCGCTTAAATAGTTTCGTAAGTATGGGAGCAAGTTCTGGTTGAAGCTTTTTTAACACTATAATTGGGATGCCATCAGGGCCAGTTGCTTTACTGGAATCTAGGTTCTTGATTAGCTTGGCGACCTCATGCACAGATATTTGTATGTTACCTAGCTTGTTCTCTGTTATAGGAGGAAATATGGGGAGTTGATGGCCTTCGTCACATAGGGTAGAATTAGCTGCAAAGTTCTTGGAAAATAGTTTGGCCTTGTCTGACGCTGACGTGATGACCTCTGGTCCATTGATAATGGTTGGGATAGAACGTACACTTCTGTTCAGGATCCTATTTGTTATTTGCCAAAACTGGTGGGAACCAAGCCGCTGATCAGCTACCTTGGATTTAACAGACTGGCCATATAGCTCTCTAGCATTTTTTGTTACTCTTTTACAGTGGTTGCTGGCAGTCCTGAAAGCAGCTTTAGTCTTAGTGCATCTATTACGTTGGTAGCTATGGAAAAAGTGATTTCTGTGCGTTATAGCAGCAGCACATTCTGGGGAGAACCATGTCTGGCTGTTAGGTTTTTGTAGGAATTTTTTTAGATGGTATGAATTCTGTCAGGTCTGACACTATAGAGGACACTTCCTTTTTAAACATGGAGTGCAGAGGTAAATCAGATATGAATGTACGGAAGCTATCCCAGTCAGCCATAGAGTATCGGTATACTACGGTGGAGGGGTACGCTGGGGACTTCTTACATTTCGTTTTTATCTTAACTGATACGACGGAGTAGTCGGAGGATCCTAGAGGAGAATGAACGGAACATGAACATAGCTCAGGGGAAGTTGAGAGAAAAAGGTCTAGGAGGCTTGCATATTGACCGGGTGTATCGGGCACACGGGTTGGTTCGCGAACAATCTGAGTAAGGTCATAAGCAATGGCAAAATCATGACAAAACCTCCCCTCATCGTCTGTCTTATTTGAATGGGTCAGCCATTCCACGTTATGGACGTTGAAGTCACCACAGATGTGGATGTTAGCCGATGGATGTGCAGACAGTATGTGGTCTATTTTCTCACTCATATATGCTCTTAAAGATAGTCACTCCGCTGTTGTGGGGCCGATAGAGGGCAAATATAAATGCAGTGGTGTTAGCAAGTGCAACCCTGAAGAACATATAGGGTAAATTAGGATCTTCTCTAGAGATATCCCTGCCACACGGGAAGCCATCCTTAATTTGCTTGAATAACAGGAATTTTCGCATGAATATAGTGAATAGATGAACAGCAAACAGTTATTTAGATTTGGAGATGTGATATTTTAATTCTCTGACAAATAGTACGAGTAAACATGATTAGTCATTATATTTGAAATTTTTATTCATCAAAATTCTCGTGTTATTGCTTTCTTTGACGTAGGATGCAATACAGAATATTTTCGAAGAAAAATATTCGTTTTACAAAAATATTACACTGTTTATTTTGTTGCGACAGCGTAAATTACTACTCGTCATAGCCAAGTAAACGTGATCGGTTTGTCTTATTTAAAGAGGTTTATGATAAAATATATTGTCTATAATAAAAGTACGGAATAAAATCAACGTCCAAAATATTATCGCCTGTACGTTGAAACATGGCGAGCATCGAATGTTTTCGTTTAAACTGAATGCGGTTATCTAAAATATATAATTATTAAACAGCCAGTAACCTGAAATCAATTTTTGCAATAATAAAAAATGCAAGAATAAATTTGTGAAAGATGTGGGAAAGTGTTTGTGTTGAATGGAAAATATTTGCATAGGAATCGTTCGGTTATCTCCCTATAATAGCTGAATTCACAGGTGACAATCGGACTATATATATATATATATATATATATATATATATATATATATATATATATATGTGTGTGTGTGTGTGTGTGTGTGTGTGTGTGCGTGCATGTGTGTGTGTGTGTGTGTGTTTATAGATTACTAAGAGTGTTAGAAACATATTTTTTTGCAGACTAAATCGGAGGCAAATTAGCCAGTTTTGTACAAATCCCAAGAGCCTTCTAACAAGTCTGAAAGTGACACAATCTTCAACGAGCGAGATCGGAGATGCGCTGCTATATAACTCATGCTCTCTACAGATTCAATTTATGAGAATAGGACCATTATCACCACCCTCAAGATGCAAATCCGGACGGTTCAACGCTTGAGGGCAAAGCTCAATGAAGTTTCCGGACACAGTTATGGTATTTGGTGTATTTCCAAGTCAGGGCCACATCATGCCACCTCACATCTTCGAAGTTGGCTTGAAAGTCAACACCAAAGTATATCTGGATATGCTGAAGAGTGTGGTGATCCCCTTGTGCAATCAGGTGGCCGCTGGTAGACCCTGGATATGTCCGCAGGACTCGGCGTCGAATCATAAATCCAAAGATACCCAGGCTTGGTTTCGGAAGAAGTGCTACGACTTTGTACCCTTTTCTCACTGCCCCCTTTCTTCCCCGACCTGAACCCTCTGGAATACTTCGTTTCGTCATACGTGGAGAACATCATCAACATGACCTCCCACAAAACCAAAGCTATCCTGATCGCAACCATCCGCCGAGTATTCACCGAGTTCCCGCCGGCACTTGTAGAAAAGGAATGCTCCAGTTCTGGACCTGTACCGAGACGGTGATTGAGGCTGAAGGCGGCTACATTGAATAGATGTCAGCTCTACTACGTAATTAAGTTATCGATTTTTTAAATAAAAGTTTTAAAATTAAGCTGTAGCATTGTATTCTTTATGCCGACAATTTTATCGTTCCACCCTATACATTTGTTGTAATTTACATTTTGATTTTTTGCCGTAAAATAGCTTTTCATGGTCGGAAAATTATGCAACCTGCATTTGTTTGTATATAACTTTTTCTTTTTTTTAACTACAAATATACATCTGATTATTAGCGTTGGTTAATAATCAAGTTATAATATTGATTATTATAATTGGTTATATAATATTGATTATTATATTGGTTAATAATCAAGTTATAATATTGATTATTAGCGTTGGTTAATAATCAAGTTATGAAGGTTTGAAGGCCCAAATCATTACTAAAGGTAACAAAACTTAGAACAACAACAATTAAAAAAATCAATACGTACACCAGGTCATGGCAGACGGAATAAGAACAATCTTCCTCGTGTATTAACTAAATCGTATTTGTTCAACATAAAATTCTCAAAATTAAAAATATGTATTTAAAAAAAGTTGGAGGTTACATTGATCGAAGCTTTATGAATGTAATAACCAGGACGAGATTAGTAGACTGAATAATCCATATTTGGTAAGGGATTTCAAAAAACATGTGACGCAATAGATGTAGGTGTTGTTTTTAAGTGACAATCTTTTTGGAGGTTGACTTACTATAGACAGTGATAATAAAGAATTACATAAAGATCGATTAGGGCTGGCGGATAAAAACAATCTACTCACGTTGATTAAATACAATGTTTAGTTGGACATTCTGTATAGGTTTGCCATAAAGATGTAGAAGTTTGTCCGTTAGGTTTCCAAATTAGAAAAGATACACCCGAAGAAGATCGGAAGCTACATCAGCCTATACGTAACAATGAAGGTGAGAAGATGAGGCCGTATAATGCAGAATATATATATATATATATATATATATATATATATATATATATATATATATATATATATAGGAAAAGTGAAAATGTGTATGTGTGTGTATGGACACTTCTCAACCTATATACTCAACAAATTTTTTATCTACAGACTTGAAATTTGGTATACATGATATTTAGACACGTGGAAAACTTTTTAATCCATTTTCATTCAGACAAAAGGGCTGCTAAGGAGTTAAGATTGAAAAAAAAATGGTACGTTGGAGTCATCGGAGTTTTCCGTTTGTTAACTGTTTCACAAATATTAAAGATTACTTATGTTAAGAAGAAGTAGTATGAAAGCACATTTTAAAGGCGTGTCATGCTGGTTTAATGGTTATCGTACCTGACTCATTGTCTTTAGGTTTTGGTTTCGATCTCAGTGCAAGTCTTTTTTCTTTCTTTTTATGCCCCCCCCAATTTTTTTTTTTTAATAATTTTTTTAAAAAAAGTAAGCATAATACTCGCATACACATGACTCAGTTTCTGTATTAATTAAAATATAATATTTATGCATATTTTATGACTGGGTAACGCTGGGCGGCTTTCTAGTAAATAATATAAAAACAAATTTTCATTAAATGCTGATAGCAAACCAAATAAAAAAGCATTAAAACCATGCGTGTACGCATCAGGTGCTTATAAAATATTTAATATCGCGAACTCCGTTCACCTTAATAATGTATATTTGGATGAAGAAGTGATTCCATTGACAGCGCGGGGGTTATTATGCAAATGAGAAACGATCTAATCAAATTCATGATTGTGAGAGCGCGTCACTCAAATTGGGAAAGGGTCGAGTGTTTGTGAATGGGCTCGGGTCAGCAGACGGAATCAACAAGTGCGCGTATGCATCCCCTTCCCTACCTGGCAATGAACCGCAATTGAAATATGACTTTTGAAATATGAGTCATCGAAATCGGCCCTGTTAATCGATGAGTTTTATCTGGCATCCGACGGCACGAAACAGCCGCTGGTGTTGCCGTGACAGGAGGGATGAGGGGTTGAGGCAGGGGATCGGCTGCGAGAACGGAAGGGATTGGAATCAGGTCAGTCTCACAAGACACTTCTTGCATCCTGACCCCAAACCCTCTTTACTGTCTCACTTAAAAAAAAAAAATATAAAAAAATAACAAAACGAGAAAAAACAAAACAATACGAAAGAAATATCAGCTTCTATCTTTATGTTTCGTTATATTCGGGATTTATCGGGATGTTGCGGGTCACAGGCCAGCAGTGAAATGGTGGGGATGGGGCTGCACAAGTTAACGGTGACGCCGTTCTATTTCTGCCTTAGTGAATGTGACGTCCATATTAATTCTGAGCACACAATTCATAAAAAACAAATGTATCAACACAAACTAACAAATTTTGCATTTTCTCTCTCTATCTCTCTCTTTCTCTCCCTCTCTCTCACACACATACACACACACAAATACATACATACATATATCATTCTAGTTATTATAGGAACAACTGGACTCACGGAAAAGAATTTAAAAATAAAAAAAATTACCTAGCAAATATACCCGGTGAGCCTAGTGCTAGAGAGATTCAAAGAATTTCACTTAAAGGGACGGTTAGAATCTCAAAATGAGATAACGAGTGAATGTCTGGCGTCTGATAGGATGCCCAATCTCCAGCTTGAACAAAGTGATAAGAAAATTGACCCCCCCAAAAAAAACAAACAAACCAACAGGAGATATGTGTGTGTGGTGGTGATGGTTATGAAAATTTTCCGGGGAGTACAGAATTTTATAACGGCTAAATACAGACCAAAAAGCATAATGAATTTAACAATTAAAAAATGAAAATAAAGGTTAGCTAACGAAACCTGGTAAGCTAACCTTTATTTTCATTTTTTATTTTTTAAATTCATTATGCTTTTTGGTCTGTATTTGGCCGTTTTATATATATATATATATATATATATATATATATATATATATATATATATATATATATATATATATCTGATGTCTCTTAATAGGTTAAAAGTTAGATAAAAAAATCGCCCTATATCAAATGTTGAGTTTCAAATTGGCATCCCAATACTTTATAGCAATTTAAATACAAAAAAAACAATATACAGAAGAATTGCCCTACATCAAATTTCAACTTATATTAAGTAATATATTTTAAAAGAAACGGCGCAAGTGCGTGAGCGTCACTAATATCTATATGCTTTGCAAAGTCCTAACCTATTAAAGGTATGATTATAAATTGTGGAATATTTATTTTAGGCAACAGGGTTAGTAACATAGGCACATTTTTTTAAAATTTTTATTTGCTATGTTATTTAAAGAATGAAACCAAATCTTTACCATACAACCTTCCCCAGAAAGAAAGAAAGAAAGAAAGAAAGAAAGAAAGAAAGAAAGAAAGCTCAACATTAAAAACTAATGCTATATCCATTGCTCATATCTATCCTGGGAAGGGGATTTTACTATGTATAAAGAAAGAAAGTGTATGTATTTTGACTCAATCCAACGTGTTTATTTTGGGAGGTATGGATTGTCCACCTTCATAAACAACATTGTGTTCTATTTTGACGTCGTGAAGATGAAAATGAAAAAGGAATCTGTTTCAAACATATGTGATTCCCAATCACGTTTCAAGGGTCTATTCAACCGATTGTAGACTTTGATTTTCTTCCTCAACAATCCGATATAATAATATAAAAAAGGGAAACACAATAGTCGCACAACAGCAACAACAAAAACAAACAAAACTAAAACAAAAATACACAGCCGATATCTTTATTTCCCTTTATCTTCGAGACTATATTTACTTCCGGTGGTTAGCGAGGGAAGGTCACGGATAAAGTTCATGAACACTACAAAAACGGTTCCATATTTGCTTGTATGTGTACAAAATACAATAATTCACCTAAAAGCGAGGTTATAGTAAAGATTGTCTCCTCGTTTTGACTTCCGGTTTCTGTTGTCCATTTGGGCGTATAAGTCTTAACATATGAGAAGCAGATAATCACGAATCCGGATGGACCATATCTTGCTTGTCACTGTCGTCCCGTCTCGGGAGCAGAAGCCGAAAGTAAAAAAGCAGAGACAATATAGATTATGGCCCAATCGATCTTCGCTCTCAGCTAATGTAACGTTTCAGGTACCTTATAAATATAATAAAAGTAAATGTTCGAAATTTTTTATTTGCGTTTCTGAATATAATACGATATGGGAACCATTAATTATACACAATAGATAATATATACAAGTAATAAAGTAAAAATACTAATATAGTTTTTACAATATAATTATCCACTTACACGATTTTCGTCGTCCACTACAAATCAGAGTGGATGAATCTAATGAGATTCGAAATCGGGACCCCGCAGTAACGAACCTAAACTCTTAACTCGCTCGTCCATCTCGCACGACTGTCTGGATATATCGCGATTTACTTGAATGTTATTTATTTTTTTGTTTTTGGGATACGTTTTGAATTAAATTTTTTACAAAAGTGCATTTTTACCTAAATGCGAGTCGGGAATAATTTTCCCTTTAACCAATTTGGTACCCCACATGGTGTGTGGCATACATATTGTTTTTAAAATATAATTATCCCCTGACACGTGTTTCGTCGTCTACGACTCAGAGAGATAGATAGGCAAATATATATATATATATATATATATATATATATATATATATATATATATAGTGAAAAATTTTGTGGAAAATTCAAAGACTCACGTTTTCTTTTTTATAACGTTCGTTTATTATTATGTATATATATATATGTTATATATATATATATATATATATATATATATATATATGTGTGTGTGTGTGTATTTATATGAAAAATATGTTTGTTCAATTATATTTCAGCACTTCTTTATACCAATCCGTTTATTAATAAAGCTCAATTGCGTGTTAAATTAACAACAGAGCATAAACAAATGAAAGACAAAACAGCTAAATTCCAAGAGTTTATTCATCTTATCATTTTTTTAACATGTCAAATCCTCCAAATTTTTTACAGCACCTTTTTCGTACTATTATTATGTCAGTACTTAATATTTTATGCATTGATTCATCAGAAAAATTGGAGTATTTTTTACTTTAAGAAGAAAAGAAAAATAATATAGATATATATATAATTATTTACTATGATAATTATTAAATATATACAGACACTAGTGTTTCATCCTTTCGGAAATAATTAGTGTAGAGTGTCGCGATTAATACCGGTCGATGAATTCGAACCCGTCAACGGAGCCGTCTCTGAATCAATTAGCAAGGACCAAATCCATTTGGCCACCGTTAACCGCGAGAAATACTGTTGACATTTAAACATTTAATTTTAAATGTTTTAACATCTGTCAGTGATCATTATACGATGATCTGCATATGTGAGATGAATTTACCGAGTTTATTCCAACTGTAAAGTGCTCAATAATAGGAAAAAGTTTCTTAAAGGGTGTGACATAATTATTTACTATAATAATTATTAAATACCTACAGACACAAGTGTTTCATCCTTTCACGAACCATCAATACAGGGTGTCACGATTAACACCAGTCAATAGATTCGAACCCGAATTTATAAAATATACTTATGGCCATACTTCTCAGGCACAGGCCAGGATCAAATTGTAAATTTGTCCTTAGTCAATGGAGGAGGAAACCCTTCAATTCTAAGACAATTTTATTTTTTGCCTACTTCCAGAGTGCCACTTTTTGGTTGTTGGTTGGTTGTTTTTGTTTTACGGCATATCAACCCTTTTCAGGTTATTTAATGCCGAATCCAAAGATTTTGAAGAAAAATATTTTAACAGAATATATTTGTTGTTTTCAAGTTGGTTTCTATTTAATCCATAGTTGGAACCCTAACAGGTACTACCACTCTGGGTCAGAGTGGACCTGGGAGCAATGGTAATTAAAGAGTGGCTCCACACTCCCCAAAGCCCACAAGCTGGGGCCTCATGACTGGATATAGTTTAAGGTCATATCCAGGACCCCCATTGAGGGACTTTTACCCTCTGCAGGGGGGGGGAAGTCGGTGTATTCTAATGCCCCACCGACAGGGCCACCACTTTTTGGAGGAGTTTATTTCCCACCTCATTAAAAATGACCTTGTGTCACATTTTGCTTTCATGATGAAGCAAATAAATATCTACTTATGGCATCTGAGGTACACATAAAGGTCTATGTTTCATTGCATTTGAAATTCTACGATCCTGTTTATAGGCAACTGATGTTTTTATGCTATATAATTGGTCGTTATTGCCCATTTACAACATCCACATTCTTAAGCACATAAAATGATAAAAACAATTAACAGTTGCATATAAGTAGATGGAATTGGTGGTGATATATATATATATATATATATATATATATATTTATATATATATACTAGCAGGGAGACCCGACGTTGGTTCAAGCAACCCCACTAAATAGACAACTTCAACATGCAAAAAATCTACCAACGATAATGCAATATTCCTAAATTACTGTAGTGAATGCCCAGAAAAATATAAAACTGCCCTTATAAAAATTTGATCCACCGCTCATACAATATAGCATCAAGTCGAGAAATATTTTACAAAGAACAAACAAACATAAAACAAAATAATTGCACTTTAGGAAACCTATTGTTGATTTTATAAAATTATTTTATGTTATGTCTTGAATAAACATTTTAATTGCAAAAATCAAGTATCATGGTTCAACAGTGCTTTTAAACAGTAATAGTCATGTTGAATGCGCTCATATCTTATCAAAGAAAGTACTGTCGATTTTACACGCCTGACTCTTCTGCTGTGCACTGATAAAACTTCTCAATGCACTTGTGAGTTAGGTCGTATAAAAGTGTTGATTTTGGTCAAAATTGGACCGTTCCTTTTTTTAATAGAATTTCTTCGATTACCGATTTCCAATACTTATCAGAGGTATACCGATTAAAAAACCTATCAAAGAACACTCACAGGCACATAAGGTACATGTGGGCGAAATTAAAAAAAGTCCGCCCATATGCACGATATATAAACCACGTATAATAGATGAAAAAAAAAACTGTTAACCAAACCATTACGGATTTCAAGTCATTACTGCATTACCAGGCAAGTGTATTTAATCAAAAATATGTAGATAAAGCCTGCTCGAAACTTTATATATATATATATATATATATATATATATATATATATATATATATATATATATATATATATATATATACGAATGTTGTTGATTATTTCAGTACATGCGTCGAAGTATTGCAAATTTTGCCGCCCCATTCTGCATATTACAAGATAAAATGTGATCTTTCCTTAAATGATGCGAGTTTCACTCGGATGCAAAAGCTAGAAAACTGAACCCCATGTATCGCTTTATTGTAGGTCAATATATATTTTTTTAATTTTGAAATTGCTATGAAACGCAGAGAAGTGAAATTTGGTACACTCGGAGAGAATAACAAGGTGATTTATTTCTCTGATTTTTGTGGGATTTGAACAAATATATTGAAAATTATGCTAATTTTTCTATTTTATGCTAATTTTAAGTGTGTATCACTTTATTGCAAGTGTCTAAAATATATAGTTTCGGTAATAAAACAATATTCTTACTTTATATTTCTATTCATATGAAATAATATCCAGTAACAATATTAACCAAAAACAAGAACGACTTTCACATCATTTTGTTTAAGGAAATATTTATTTATCACCATACTTCCCATGCTTCAAAATCACTTTGAATAGCCGATTGTCAACTGATAATGTCAATCGGCGGATTTGAGATGATGTGATGCTATAGAAAACTTCAAAAAACTTCATCCAAATTTCATCCTTCGACAAAAATTGAACATCTCCTTCATGAAATTTCATATGTGTAATTGACAAGATCTGTTCAATTGGGTTTATATCTGAAAAACAAGGTGACCATGTCATCAAGTTTTCTCCACTGATGCCTAATGACTTAAGGTAGGATGTCGTAGGCTTGACTGAGTGGGATGCCACATTGTTGTGTATAAAAATCAATTTGTGGTGACACGCCAATGGAAGGTCATCAAGTCATAGTGACAAATTCTCATTTAAAAATAAAATATAAAACTGGCTTGTCAGTTTGACACCATCTGACACTCGAAATGGTTTAATTAGTTAATCGCAGATCATTCCAGCCACAAACATGACACATCCACCTCCCGGAATCGATGAGGGGTAGGAAATTCAAGAAGACTCCAAACTTTGACATACTCACCTGGTCCATCAAAGGTTGGATTAGCCTCATCGGTGAAAAGAACATTATCAAATATGGTTTTCATGTATTACTGAGAACAAGCCAAACATTTTTCCTTATGGGTTTGGGTTAAAAAAGATCCTGCTATGGGCTTAATGCTTCTTGCAATTTCATCTAAATCATTGCAGCGTGTCTTTCTGTATAAGGAAGGTATTTCAGCCTTGCCAAATATAACAGCACTGTTGCTGCCCGGCTGCTTGATAAGTTGACGGCGAATTTTTCTAACATCACGAGCAGAAACTGACTTTCTTGTGTATTTGTCTTTCCTTGGTTTGATGTTTGGATTTTCAACGAATGAAAATAATGTTCTTCGATCTCTTCCAAGATCCTTGGCTAGATATACGAGAGATAAACCTTCTGAAAGGCCTGCAACAACACGTTCCTTTTCACTAGCTGTCAATCGACCCTTTCTATGTATTTTGGGAGACCTGTAATGAAGTGATACACGCTTAAAATTACCAGAGAATAGAAAAAACTAGCATAAGTTTCAAAATATTTGTTCAAATTCCACAAAAATCAGGGAAATAACGCACCTTGTTATGCTCTTCCAGTGTTATACCAAATTTCACTTCTTTGTGTTTCATAGCAACTTCAAAATTAAAAAAAAAAATATTGACCTGCAATAAAGCGATACACAGGGTTTATATATTTCCCATATTTCGTCGAAAAAAAGCCCCCCAAAAACAACAACACATTCTGGATAAAACTTGAGTTTTAGACAACGTTAACCACCTTTTTTAATTTTGATATTACTCTATTTCAACATTGAGCACTCCTGTTGATTTCTGTTTTTTCTTTCGAATAGTAGCAGTGACTCTGGTTTGTTATTATCCGTTAACTCACTTGAAGACAACAGAACATGAGCTGTAATGCTATGAGTACGGATATATATTGCCACATTTGCTTAAACACTAGCGGGGGGGGGGGGCGGTCTTGCTCGGTCGTAATATATATTTTAATATATTTTAATTCATGTAGATTTCGTAATTATTATTACAAAGCCAATTCTTTATTGATTATTACATTGTACCTAATATATAGTACTGATTGCAAAAAATTAAAACATGACTTGGCTGCTATCAGCTAGAATCGAAACAAAAACATTCCCTACCGTTTGACCTATCAAGATATGGATAAGAAAGATTTAAAATAAAACCAATTTAGGCTAACAATGAATTTGCGCATGCGTAAAAGCAATAGAAATATGTTGGCAAATTGACATGAGCATTTTGCATTTCAACTTGCGGATATTTTTGTGTACGCACTATTCATACATCCAAACGAAGATTTTACACGTTACAAATCATTCATGGCGTATGGTTACTATCTCCTGTTAATTTCAGTGTTGTTCAACGAATAGTTTAAGAGTTTTTCAGTTAAATATTTACAGACACACACATACAACTATTGTATTACTTGCTTAAATTACTTTTCACAAAGCAACAGTAAACCTTAACAGTCGTATGACTTATTAAAAGGCCACAGAAGCAGCAGTTCTATTTCCTGCGGTCTTATCTTATCTCAACTTTAATGGGGACTTCATGTTACATGAATTGCGGTGGTCGGGATTCGAACTAATATTTAGGCAATCCATGGTATTGCAATGAACCGGTAATCTTTCTATGGGAACTGACATGTTTTCCTTGTATCGTTTTGTACACCATATACTACCAAGGATGACATTTAAGAGCGTTAAACAAACAAACAAACAAACAAACAAAAAGACTTGCTTTGTGGAATCGCTAAATATTTAATCGCCCATGGGATTATTTTAGCGGAAAATCCAATCCGTATTACAGGTTGTAAACCGGATATGAATTCGGAAAGAGAACACATTCTCCTTCTTTTTCTATCTCTCTCTCTCTCTCTCTCTCTCTCTCTCTCTCTCTCTCTCTATATATATATATATATATATATATATATATATATATATATATATATATATATATATATATATATAAATATATATATAAATCTTTATATATATGTATATATAAAAATATATATATAAATATTTATATATATGTATAGATATGTATATATATATATATATATATATATATATATATATATATATATTAAATGATATTTACATATTGGATTATATTATACAGATGAAGGATAAGCATATGGACGCTGCAATTTATCAAAAATTCTGATTTCCATAAAGCCGATAAAAAAAAAATCACATACAAATTCCAGCAAATAAATGTTCCACTCTGCAGTCACCTTTGAAAGAGAAAGGTTCGATAAAATCCAGAGGAGACTTCTTAAGGAAATGAACATTTTCTAACTTGGAGTGAAGAAAGATGCTCTTGTTACGAAGCTCGACTAAAGCCTCCTATTTTAAACTAATTAAGTTGAAGGGCTACGGAGGCGGGGGTGGCACTATTAAATCGAGCGACCTTTTGTACTCTAGAATTTATTTTTCAGTATAGTCACCACCATACTCAGTGCACATTTGTCAGGAATTCAATGACGCATTTTATCTTTTGACCCACGTCCATGACAGTGGTTGCTTTACTGTTGTTCCACGCCATGGATATCTGCACACAGAGAGCCGCTACTTTCAGGTTATGAGTACAAAGTACAGTCATCATAATGAATTTTGCAATCCTCTATGAATCATTTCAGCGGAATAAAAAACAGGTATTACTTTTGAAACGCACCTCGTACCAACAGTTTCTAGATGATTGTACAAAACGGTACCAGATTTATATAACAAGCAAATTCTTTAATGAAGAGCAATGTGTATTTATTTGTATATAAATAAATATAAATTCATAGTGTCACACAGAAGTAAGCGAGTAAAAAGCATACAATCGTCCAGCCCGCAGGAAAAATCGTTTCAAGTAGTGAAGGCAAGCAAGAAAGACAATAACAATTCAGACAACCCTGAAATGAATTCGGAAAAAAAGTCGATGGTGGCTGTTTTTTATGTCACCAAAAATGTAAATAATAATTTCTATGCAAAAAATTAAATTACATACGTAATTCTATGGCTTTTATATAAATATCAATACTAACATTGGCGAAGCACCATATTTTGTATTATTTTTGATAAAGTATATACTAAATATAGTTATGACACGAAACAATTAAAAAAATGCGTTAAAATTAAGAAAACGGAATGAACGTTCAAACCAATACTATCACTGCAACTCTGTACATATAAAACAAAATCAATAAAATCGATAAAGGGAGCCTTTAATCACACTAAAAAATCCTAAAGCAAAATACCACTGACTTGGAAATCTAGTAGCGATTAATCAGTTATGATTTCTGAAACTACTTTTTCACAAAAGAGTCGTTTAAACTCCGATTTTTGTGTTATTTTTACAATGGGTATAAGACATAAACGAATAAATATTTTCTAAATTTGATTTTCTTTGGATACTTTATGTGGCATAATAGGAGTAAAACCTCCCATTTAAAAATTCAAATATTTCAGATTTAGATTAAACTAGTGGGGCTATCCGGCGTTGCCCGAGTGTGGTGAGGTGTGGAGGAGTAAATTAAAACAAAATGGAAAATAAAGAATAAACGGACGTAATAACCTTGTTTAAATATCATAACTTTTTTTTAAATCGGGGGAAAAAGCACCCAGCGAACGTGATAAAAAATAAAGAATAAGCGAACGAAAAAGAAATGGCATAAATGTTTAAATGTTAAACTTCTTAAAAATATCGAAAAAAAAAACAGCGAACGTGAGGAGGGATTAAAAAAACGAACGTAAAAATAGCATAAATAACCTCTGTTTCAATATTAAAAATTTAAAACAAAAAATGTGTTACCTAGACTCGAACGTGGAATCTTATGATAACGACGTTAACACTATAACGACCGGTCTATGATCGCGTGAGCGAAGTTAGGTCGATTTTTAATATTTCAAATTAATTCAAGAAATAACGTTTTTTGCGCATGCGTGTTTTGTTAAATTGTCATAAAGTAACGATTTTTTTGCTACCCCTCCCCGTAGAAAAGTATCCAGTTGAGGGTGAAGGAATTAATATTTTTAGCCAATTTTTCGATATTTGTAGTCAGAAGGGTCGAGTTTCAAAACGATACAGATCTCGTGAAAATCCGTCGCCTCTGTCGAAAGTTTTAGGCAGACATACAAACATACATATATACATACATACATTTAAACAGATTTTTCCCCTTTATATTATAGACTAGCGGGAGGTACCCGGCGTTGCCCGGGTGTTTGGAAGTGTGTGTGTGTTGGGGGGGAGGTAGATCAAAACAACCTTGTTTAAAAAAAAAAACGTTAGCCGGGTGTTTGGAGGTGTAAAAAAGAAAAAAGTTTTAGTAGAAAAGTAGGCTTGAACCCCGAACCTTTGACGCGGAGGTGGAAAGGAAATGGAAAAAAACCCCTGCGACCTAATAATCTCGACCACGGGAATTGATGAATTGATGAATTTATAAGCTGCCGCTTATAAAGCGAAATTAATAGGTGCGAGAACGTTAAGTCGCGTGATGTTTGACCTAGTTTTGCGCTGGAAGCCAGTTTCTGTTTTTCCCGCTACGCGGCGATCCAAAAATATCTCGAAAATAGCTTGTAAAAGTCGGGTAAATTAAAGATAGCAGCAACCAGAGTCCCTTAGTCGTAGATATTATTATTTAGACAGCATATAAAAAGTTTTAAGAAGGAGCAAGTCAACCGAGAATCACGGCGAAAAAAGCCTTTTGTAGACATACACAAAAAGCGAACACACATACATACATACATACATACATACATACACAAATTTTCGCTTATATATATATATATATATATATATATATATATATATATATATATATAGATTTGATATTTAAGTCATTACAGTTCAATTAAGCCAGATTCCCTGAATTTCAATTTCTTCCTAAGGATTGCTAAGATATTGAATTTTAGACGTTTTGCATAATGAAAACAATGTAATGGATTTTAATAAAAATTAAAATAAGGATTCTATATATAAGGTTTAATATCATTATATATTGATTTTAATTTTCACAAGGAGATATAATAGTTCAGGTCTGTTCTGTTCGGGGAATTAATTTATCCGCCCTAGGACGGATATTCTTTTAGTATTTTTATAAATTTAAGCATGCATAAATATATATTTATGTGCACAGTATTCACGCCTCAACTAATGAACCGACCCTTATGAATTTTCGAACACAGCAGATTGACATAAGGCTGTGCAATGTGGGCTCTATTTATTACAATTTTCTTATATGAAAATGAGAAGAATATGTCCGAAGCCTTTCATTAAAATTCAAATATCTCCGATTTTTATAAAATTTTAACAATACATATTAGTCATATACACCAATTTACTAAACTTTTAGAGTATTTGAAAGTTTTTTATAGGGATAATAAATATTGAAAGTTTTTTATACGGATAATATAATATTGAAAGTTTTTTATAGGGCTAATAAAATATTAAAAGTTTTTTTTAGAGAGATAATAAAATATTGAAAGTTTTTTATAAGGATAATAAAATATTGAAAGTTTTTATGGGGATAATAAAATATTGAAAGTTTTTTATAGGGATGATAAAATATTGAAAGTTTTTTTTTATAGGGATAATAAAAATTAAGCAAGATTACCTAAATTTCTTAAGATCCCTTAAATTTTCGATACTTTCTATAATCAAAACCATGTAATGAATGCTAATCCAAATTAAATAAGGATCCTAAACTTACAGTTTAGTAGCATGCTGATTTTAATCTTAGTAAAGGAACATAAAACTGGTGCAAAACTATTCTGTCCAGGGAATTTAAATTACCCGTCCTGGGACAGGTATCTATTTATTGAATTTTTATACACTACATAAATAAACCTTAAACAGCGTTACTTTTGACTAAGCAAATAAAAGCCAAGTTTTATTAAAAGAAAAAAAAAACAAACTAATATTTTCTCTTTATAATTTTCAATAAAAGAACATTAAAAATTGTTTATTTAAATTTTTCCATTTTCGTTTGGCACCATTATTTTCATTTCAGAAACTTTTTCACTCATCAGCCCCAGGAAATAGAAAGGATGCTAAACTGTCCTGACAACTAACGAACGAATCAACACACGATTTACCTATTTTTACAACAGAATCTGTCATGACATGAAAACAATAAACACATTTCGTCAATTTTCTCTTTTTTGCAATTAACTAATGATTTGATATAAACTATTTCATAAATCTACTAATTCTTCATTTTTTTTTAAATTAATAACTTGATGGGAAACTACGGCTTGTATATCTATACTAGCTCTACAAACCTAAGCAAGTGTTGCTTGGAAATCTTTTTATTTACATTCAATTTGTTGCATTCTTTCGTTTTTTTTTTTAATTATATCGATCATTTTTTAATTTATTGAATTTTAATTATATCGATTAGTGTAAAAACATTATATCGATTATTTTTTTAATTATATCGATTATTTTTTACGAAATGATTATTTTTATTAACAAAATTTACAAAATTCAGTTTTATTATGAAAGCATCATTTAATTGTAAAATAATCCCTCTATATTATATTTATCTTAGTTTCTTTCGTGTTTGTCTTTTCGCTTGATCTTTTCTTATTTATTTAAAAAAACTACTGAGACGATCTGAGTGAAATTTTGTATGGACCTTTGCGCAGCAAATTAAGTATTATGGTAATTGTTCGATACACAATTAGGGATTAATACGAATTAGTCTCTACACTACCACATTTACTCTCACTCTTCTCGAAAACTACTGGTCCGATTTGTTTGAAACATTGTATGGACCTTTGTTATGATAAGGTGCAGCGAACTAACTATTATCCGTTCGATGCAGAGTTAGTAATTAATAAGGATTAATAAGGATCAGTAATTAATACAAAAATGAGAACAAATTTAACCATATTTTATCATTAAATCACTCATACTAAGTCAACAGTTCTTACCTTTCTCGTTTTTAACAGGCTAAATGACTAGTAATATTATAAAACTATAACTCATTTTGTCGTCTTAATCTCTATTTATATAGTTATAGAGTGTAACTAACTATCAAAAATTACAATATTCGAATATATAAGTTGCTTAAAACGTGATTAGTTAAAGTTCAGAATAAAATCACGCTTTCTCTTAACGGTTAATTTAAAAAAAAAATCTTCTGAACGCTATTAAAAGTTAAATTCTTCACTTGTTTGGAGACGGAATGCGTTGTTGTGATAAGTGATTTTCTCTACTAATTCGCACTTTTTATTTTAAGATTCAAATATTAATAACTACATTTTATTTCAGTATTTAATTTATGTATTTCTGTTGTATTAAATGCTAGCTTTAATTTTTTTTTTCTCGTCCATAAATGTTTATCTACCAAGTTGATCTTAAATATTGTATAATCAATCCATTATATTATCATTTTCAGTCCCCCACCCCTAATTTCTGGCTCCCATCTTATCTCGCAATTACTTATAACGTCACCAACTAACTTCGGAAGAACCCCCCCCCATCCGATTTTGTTTTATATCATAAGTTGCTTAAAACGTGATTAGTTAAAGTTTAGAATAAAATCACGCTTTCTCTTAACGGTTAATTTAAAAAAAAAATCTTCTGAACGCTATTAAAAGTTAAATTCTTCACTAGTTTGGAGACGGAATGCGTTGTTGTGATAAGTGATTTTCTCTACTAATTCGCACTTTTTATTTTAAGATTCAAATATTAATAACTACATTTTATTTCAGTATTTAATTTATGTATTTCTGTTGTATTAAATGCTAGCTTTAATTTTTTTTTTTTTTTTCTCGTCCATAAATGTTTATCTACCAAGTTGATCTTAAATATTGTATAATCAATCCATTATATTATCATTTTCAGTTCCCCACCCCTAATTTCTGGCTCCCATCTTATCTCGCAATTACTTATAACGTCACCAACTAACTTCGGAAGAACCCCCCCCCCATCCGATTTTGTTTTATATCATAAGTTGCTTAAAACGTGATTAGTTAAAGTTCAGAATAAAATCACGCTTTCTCTTAACGGTTAATTTAAAAAAAAATCTTCTGAACGCTATTAAAAGTTAAATTCTTCACTAGTTTGGAGACGGAATGCGTTGTTGTGATAAGTGATTTTCTCTACTAATTCGCACTTTTTATTTTAAGATTCAAATATTAATAACTACATTTTATTTCAGTATTTAATTTATGTATTTCTGTTGTATTAAATGCTAGCTTTAATTTTTTTTTTTTCTCGTCCATAAATGTTTATTTATCTACCGAGTTGATTGCAAAAATAGATTACCTAATTGTACTCATTTTTAGTTCGTGGGAGGGGAATCTATCACAATACTTTCCCTTAAACAGGTCCGTTGGACTTTTTATTAAGTACAATACTTAATAGTTATTTTATTTTATTTTTTTTAATGGAGAGTAGAAAACGCATTGTGGATGCGTTATCGGCAGCTCCTGTTACTCTCGCTTCTTCTTATTTGTCCCTCAGTCCTCATTTTTAAATGAGTGATTTTTCTGACAAAGGGAGAAGAAAAAGCTGTTTTCTAGGTTGGCAGTATTTTTGCGCGAACAGTTGGCAGAGTTGGTGGAAATTTTCTGTTTCTATGTCTATCCTTGTAGCCATGTCACTAGTAAGGGTGCTGGAGGTAAACGTTTTGTCTGGGCTGACGTTATCCGCCTGATAGTCAGGGACCCGAACCTTGGATTAACCACTAAGGAGGCTGTCCTATCAGCAGGTGCAAAGTACTGGGGCTGCTGTATTGCCATTTGGTGAATGGAATCTGGACCATGCACTAGCTTCTGGTGGGGCCTCTCGATGCCATACTAGTGGGTAATTGTTACGGCTTTACCTTATCATGTGGTACAAAAAAAAAAAATTCTTCGTTTCTTTTTCTCTCTTAGTTTCCCCTCTCTGTCCTGCTCTAAGTAAATCTGTCGACCTAGTCCACAAATTCCAAAATTTCATCATGACAAGTTTCAAGAAAAAATACACGATTAAACCCGGTTCTCCAACTTCCAACGTAGACCCCTACTACCATGTCTCCTTCTCCAACATCAGGGGTCTACGTTCTAACCTTCCAGAGGTTGAAACCCAATTACAGGAGACTAAACCAGACCTTTTATTTTTAAGTGAAACTGGCATTGGACAGGCTATTTCCCTTGATGAGTTTGCAATTACAGGATACTCTAACTTAACTTCTAAATCTGACCCCCAAGATCGCCATGGGCATGGAATATGTGCCTATATTAAAGATAGCTTTCCATGTGGGAGGGACATCTCCAGGGAAGATCCTAACTTACCCTATATGTGCTTCCGGGTTGCTTTAGCTCACACTACTGCATTTATATTTACTCTCTATCGCCCCCACAACAGCGGAGTTACTATCTTTCAAAGCATATCTGAGAAAATTGACCAAGTCCTTTCTACTTATCCTTCAGCTAACATTCACGTATGTGGAGACTTCAATGTTCACAACGTCGAATGGTTGACCCACTCAAACAAGACCGATGATGAGGGGAGGTTCTGTCATGATTTCTCCATTGCCTATGACCTCACTCAGATTGTTCAGGAACCTACCCGTGTGCCCGATAATGACGGCCAGTATGCGAGCCTACTAGACCTTTTTCTCACAACTTGCCCTGAACTATGTTCAGTTTCTGTTCTGTCGCCTCTTGGATCTTCCGACCACTCTGTTGTATCAATTAAGATAAAAATGAAATGTAATAAGTCCCCAGACGTACCTCTTCATCGTACAGTATATCGATACACTAAGGCTGACTGGGATAGCTTCCGTACATTTATATCTGATCTACCTCTGCATTCCATGTTTAAAAAGGATGTGTCCTCTATAGTATTAGACCTAACTGAATGGTTAACTGTAGGTATTGACCATTTCATACCCTCTAAAAAGTTTCAGCAAAAACCTAACAGCCAGCCATGGTTCTCTCCAGAATGTGCTGCTGCCATTGCGCACAGAAATCACTTTTTCCACTGCTTCAAACGTAATAGATGTATGGAAACTAAAGCCGTTTTCAGGACTGCCAGCAACCATTGTAAGAAAGTAATAAGGAACGCAAGAGAGTTGTATGCTCAATCTGTTAAGTCCAAAGTAGCTGAGCAGCGGCTTGGTTCCCACCAGTTTTGGCAAATAGCAAACAGAATCCTGAACAGAAGCGTGTGCTCCATCCCAACTATTATCAATGGACCTGAGGTAATCTCGTCAGCATCAGACAAAGCCAAACTCTTTGTCAAGAACTTTGCAGCTAATTCTACCCTTTGCGACCAAGACCGCCAACCCCCAATATTTCCTCTTGTATCAGAAAACACGCTATGTGATATACGTATATCTGTACGTGATGTTGCCAAGCTAATCAAAAACCTTGATTCCAGTAAAGCAACTGGCCCTGATGGTATTCCAATTATAGTACTCAAAAAACTTCAACCTGAACTAGCGCCCATACTTACAAAACTGTTTAAACGTTGTCTTAAGGAGAATAGTTTCCCATCTCCCTGGAAAATCTCATCAGTATGCCCTGTATTTAAGAATTCAGGTGATCGCTCATCCCCCTCTCAGTACAGGCCAATAAGTCTCCTGTGCGTCATGAGTAAGTTGCTAGAATCTGTATTAAATACAGAAGTAATCAAACATCTCAACAAAAATAACCTTCTTAGTGACACTCAATATGGTTTCCGTTCTGCTAGATCTACAGCAGATGTCCTTACAGTTATATCGCATAGGATTAGCAAATCTCTCGACGGTGGCAATCTTTCTAGGGCAATTGCTCTTGACATATCTAAAGCCTTTGATAGGGTATGGCATAAAGGTTTACTTCATAAGATCGCTAGCTATGGTATAGCTGGAAAAGTCTTCTCAATTATTAAATCATTTCTTTCTGATAGGTTCATAAGAGTAGTAGTTGAGGGGCAAAAATCAGAAGCTCACAGTATTAATGCCGGTGTCCCTCAGGGATCCATCCTGGGCCCAACTCTTTTCCTGATCTACATTAATGATCTTCCAAATCATATCCTTACATCATTTGTAGACATTTATGCTGACGACACTACCATTTATGGTACCACATCTAAGACAGTAAACGAGCAAGTTCTCTCCAATTCTCTCTCTTCTGATCTTGAGCACGTAGTACAATGGGGAAAGGAGTGGCTGGTTACTTTTAATGCATCTAAAACCAAGCTTCTCTCTTTACATCATCAACATTCTAATCCACATTTGTCATCAATTGAAATGAATGGCTCTCGTCTTCAGGAGGCCTCAAGTTTTGACAAGCTTCTGGGCTTGACCATTACTCCTGATCTTAAATGGAACACGTATATCAAATCTGTTGCCAAGGCCGCTGGAAAAATGGTGGGATCTTTCTATCGATCCAGTAGATATCTCACTGCTGATGCTATTCTCTATCTATATAAGAGCCAGGTACGTCCAAGGATGGAATACTGTTGCCACATCTGGGCAGGAGCTGCTAGAAAGAACTTGTCCTGCCTTGATAGAGTTCAAAATAGACTTCGTAGCCTCGTAGGAGATGTCCTTTTCTCCTCCTTGCAACCTCTATCTCACAGAAGAGATGTTGCGAGTTTGTCTCTGATGTATCGTTATTTTCATGGAAAGTGTTCAACTGAGCTTCAATCTATGGTCCCCCCTCGCCAAACTTTCACAAGAAACACTCGTCTAGCTGTAAACACTATCAATAATTTCCCCCACTCTTTATCTGTGCCTAAACCTAAACGTAGATTCCATGAACAAAGCTTCTTTCTTAGAACTGCACGCCTGTGGAATTGTCTTCCGTTTTCCTGCTTTCCGGCTGACTACAATATGGTTTTGTTCAAGTCTAAAGTAAATAAGTTCTTGATGAGCCGTTCCATATAAGTTATTAAATTTACCAAATTTTCATTACTAATGATTACTATATTGACCAACTTCTACTGTACACTCTTTAACCCTTATCCTTGAGTGGCCTCTGGGCCTTGATAATGTGGTGATGCCTCTGTAAAAAAAAAAAAAAAATATTATTTTAAATTAATTTAAACATCCTAATCAGGTTGCAAAGTAAGCAAAGATGCTCCCTATTTCTTATTCCACACTCTTTCTGTAGATTCGATCCTGAACTATTCTCCCCCTTTTTATGTCTATATCATCAGACCACCGTGAGAGTATAGTGCACAGGCCTATGCTTCGTAATCTAACACGTGTTATCCAGCAACTTGGGATAGTGCAACGATGGCTACTTGAAACGACTATAGGATCTGCTCTATGAAAGCCGACTCAAGAAGCTGAACCTGTTCTACCTTGAACGCCGACGTTTACGTGGTGATCTCATTTTAGAATGCGATAATCTCAACACTCATGGACGACAATGGCATCCTAAGTAAGACTAATCTAAATAATACATCCTCGTGTCAAAACTTCCGAAACGTAAGAGCAAGTACTTATTAAAAAGATAATTATATAATTATCTTGTGCTTGGCCCCTATTAAAAACTATTGGAAAGTCAGCTTAACCCACTACTCGCGATCTGTTATAATTTTTCTTTATCGAATTTTCTTGCTTTGAGCTAATTTTTCCTAATTTTCACTGACACAAAGTGCCTTTTATATATATATATATATATATATATATATATATATATATATATATATATATATATATATATATATATATATGAGATCGGTGCATGTTTTTGCAAAGATAAGGACCCCATTTAGGAGGATATGGGAAATTGACTGATAATAATTATCAATGTCAAATGTTATAAAGCTCAGCATTTGCTTATCTTTAAGATTAAAGAACCATTTTGCAACTGAGTCTGAGCATTGTGAAAGAGGGAGGGATATTTTTTCCTAATGGATGGAATGATTCTATCTCCACACTAATTAAAGCCCGCATTTCAAACCATGTCCATTCATCTAACCAGTATATCATGGATAAAAATAAGGGTGCAATACTTTCTACATCAATTAAAAATCTTAGGCAAAAAAACATAAACTTCTCCATTAAATGGTCAATACTAAAAAAATCTCAATACTACACTCATGGCGGTAAGTCCTGCCAGCTCTGTATATTTAAAGTTGTAAGCATTATCACTCTATCTCAAAGTATTAACATCTTTAATTCTAAAATCGAATTGATTTCAAACTGAAAACAGGAAAAATACAAGTAAAGCTAATTCGAACTTGCATAACTATTCCCACTTCCACATTCACTTCACCTTCGAGTTATAGCTGAAAATTCTTATATCACCCTGACCTGTAAGTTCCCCTTCACCTAGAATCTCCGTTTCTCTATTATTTACCATTCTTAAAATACTTTCATCCCCCCATGCTTACTGCTCTGTTAATCCGTTTCATGACCTTACGTTATTTTAATTAGACAATGATCACTTAGTCCCAATTCCTTTTATATCATTCTAATGCATCGACCCTATGTATCTTTACACCCCTCTCTGCCCCAAAGAACTACCGACTTAGTGCCTTGATACTATCTTCCTTTTCGACTATACACGATTCTCTTCTACGCCTACGATTCTATTTTCTACCTTTCTATTCCACAATTTTTTCCTTATTTGTTTTTCCTTCTATATTTCGTTACTCCCCGCCCTTTTTAGTACATTAACCCTTAACTCTTACTTTGTCAATTTTCTCACCCTGAACCACATTTTAATGTTGATTACGATATATCCCTCTAAATCATCACTTAAATTTATTTTCACTTAAATCCACTGCACATTGTAACATTTGCTACCCCCCACTACAACTCTTTCGAGACCTGAATATTTCATTCGTCCCATTTTATACTCTGACTAGATACACATAAGTTTGAAATGCCTTACATTTGTACTCTCTCGCTAATTTTGTTTTATCAATTTTGACAGTTCTTTCATACACGGTTTATTTCTCAATATTATCTTTCTCTAATTTTTTTTTTACCAATATATATATATATATATATTTTAGTCATACATCTTTCTGAATCTATTCATGTATTTATTTATCTTTTACCGTTTTCTTCTTTATTTCATACTATTTTTCTCTTACACTAAGTAACATGATACATCCTACTTCAGGCTTCTATCCCCCCCTTACCCATCTCTCCCTCCTTCCTAACCCTTCTTCTTGCCCCGTCTAATTCCATTATTAGTACATATATCAACAGCGTGATAGTAAAACCCAACCTCTGATTTTACCTTGTTAACTTTCTCTCCCGTTTATTTTAAGTTTCATTCTTTCGCTCTTTTCCGATTTGTAAAGCGCTCAACAGCGATCCTCAATTTGAGGATCTCTCGTCCTAGGTCAGCCGATGACTTCTGACCCTATTAAAACTGCAATGGCCAATGATCATCTTTAGTTCTAGAGCGCTTTAACAAAATTCGCAGCGTCGCAGGCCTCGTGTCGATCTCCGCTGAAAATCAATTAGCTTCGCATGCAAGCCAAAAAAGGAAGACAAACTGAAAAGTTAATTCACGAAAGGCGGTCACGTCATAGATTTACATCGGCCATGGAAGGTTATTTTGCCAACTTTCCCGTATTATATCTAGTTCTCTACCTTTTAACCCTTTTCAATTTGAACCCTATATATATATTTTAAAAGACTTCATATGCCTCTCTGTACAAGAACCATTATTCCTTCTCTGACCTCGGATATTTTAAAAGAAAGTCTAAAAGATATCTTATGGAACTCTTTTTGGACTCACTAATCACATCTCCCTATTGCAAAGTTTTGGATATCACTGGATATTTACAACCATACATATTGGATTTTGCTGATTATTCCCTTTCATTTTATCTTTAAACTTATACTTTTCTCTCAATTTTCTTTCTCAAATGTTTTCAATACTTGAGTTAACAGCAAAAATAGATACTTATCTATATTTACCTTATGCTAACTTATTTGGTGAAGAGAAGAGCCTTTCTTTGAAACTCCATGGAACAAGGAACCTTTAATGAGAAGAGCATTTCTTTGAAACTCCATGGAACAAGGAACCTTTAATGAGAAGAGCATTTCTTTGAAACTCCATGGAACAAGGAACCTTTAATGAGAAGAAAAACCTTTCTTTGAAACTCCATGGAACAAGGAACCTTTAATGAGAAGAAAGAGCATTTCTTTGAAACTCCATGGAACAAGGAACCTTTAATGAGAAGAGCATTACTTTGAAACTTCATGGAACAAGGAACCTTTAATGAGAAGAAAGAGTATTTCTTTGAAACTCCATGGAACAAGGAACCTTTAATGAGAAGAGCCTTTCTTTGAAACTTCATGGAGGAAGGAACCCTTAATGAGAAGAAGAACTTTTCTTTGAAACTCCATGGAACAAGGAACCTTTAATGAGAAGAGTCTTTCTTTGAAACTCCATGGAACAAGGGACATTTCATCTTTATTTTGTATTCCTTATTTTGAATAAAATATTGCAAATTTAATTTTACAATATCTTGGTCTTTGGCTACGTATATTAGGCTCTATCACTGATATTGAGTCTTTTAAGTTCTGGATAAGGTTGCTGTTCTATAAATATGTACTTCTATATTTATATTTCTGTATTTTCGAATTTGAAAAGTTTTTTTTAACAATCTTTCATTATCTTATGAATTCCGCTCATATATATATATATATATATATATATATATATATATATATATATATATATATATATATGCGTCTTTGTATATACAGAAGCAGCTTGTGTCTGCGTTTTGCCTGTGACGCCAACGTTCGACAACGGTGGCATCCCGGTGGAGATGAGGCGCGAAAGACTTTCTTTCACTGTTGTCTGTTCTAATCAATCGGCTCGAATTAGAATCGCGTCGAGGCGGCCTCCAAAATGCGACAATTTGCCACCTGTCGTTGTCAGCCCTCCATATTGAATATTCCACAAACTCATTAGCCAATCAGAACACCGTTCCCTTGAGTCCGCAGTATTTCCCTTCCCTTCCACCAACACGCGCGCGCACACACACACACACGCGCACCTAAAAATTGCTTTTACTTCCGCCCTCATTTTCTTCGCCATGTCTTCGGCTCTCAATCATCTTCTCTCGCCAGTCCTAGGAGTAAAGCAATGTTTTGCTGTCGTTTTTGTTCCGAGCCCAAACTTATCATCAATAATGTATGTGTACGCGCTCCGTGCAAGATTTAACAGCAACACCCAAACGAACACGTTTAGTTCTATTTTTGTTTGAAAACTACATATGTACGCTCACACAGACTTCAATTATAATAAGAAAGGATGTCTGTATAGATCATATCTATCTATCTATCTATCTATCTATCTATCTATCTATCTATCTATCTATCTATCTATTATATAAAAGGAACCGTGTGTGTGCATGTGTGTGCATGCGTATGTGTGTGAATGTGTATGTGTGCATGTGTGCATGTGTGTGTGTGCATGTGTGTGTATGTGTGTGTTTGTGTGTGCCCTATTGACTCGAAAGCAGCTAGGCCGATTGTTTTGAAATGCTACACGAAAGTACTTTATGTGTTTGAGAGTGTTCTTATGTAGGCTTTGTATCGAAATCCGTCTAATAAGTATCGAAAATGGATAATCGAAAAAATCCAAATAAAGAAGTTCGATTTTGATCAAAGTTAACACTTTTATACAACCTAACATCACAAGTATATTTTAGAAGTTTTATCACTGCACAAGCAGAAAGGTCCAGCGTATAAAATCAACTGTAAGTTTATTTTAGAAGACAAGGGCACGTTTGAAAGTAATGTTTCTTTTTAAAGCACAGGTGAAAGTTTTTTGTACTTTTGCATTTTAATTCAATGTAAAATTTATTTCATAAAATCAGCAGTTGGTTCTTTGATAAGACAGGGGCGCGTTCGAAATGAATGCTTCTGTTTAAAACACAGCTGATCCATGCTACTTGAGTTTTGCAGTTTAAACTTTAAATGAAGACATTATTTATAGATAATTTTATAAGATCAACAGTAGATTCTTTGCAGTGCAAGATAGACTACAATGTATTGTGGACTAAGTCACTTCGGGAGGCATTAAAAGCTTCTTCCCGGTACACTGGAGAAATGGGGACCCTTAACTAGAACAGGCAATCAATCGATTTTATTAAAAAATTGGTGATTTCACTGATTTCGATGGCAATAAAAGTATAAAATGGTGGAACATTTGTTGATCCTCAATCAATCCCGGACAACGTCCAGTCTCCCTGATATATATATATATATATATATATATATATATATATATATATATATATATATATATATATATATATATATATATATATATATAAATGTTTAGAGGTACAGAATTTGTATATAGTTTTAAATAAAATACTAGGCGGAAGTTTCTCGAGAGCTCTTTCGGCTATCATCTCGTCAGGAGTAAATCGATAGCAATCTAAATAATATTGTAACGAAAATAAAGAGTTCTATTAGGGAACTTATTAAATGTGCCAACGTACGGGGACATTAATATAATTTATTTACGTTAAAAAACGATTAAAAAACGATTAAAAATATTGGCACAACGTTTGTGCCAATGTTCTGTATATACAAATTAATCCTGTGCATATATATATATATATATATATATATATATATATATATATATATATATATATATATATATATATATGCACAGGATTAATAAAACTAATTAACCGGATACTTTGGATAAGATTTGCCATGCAAAAACTTGATAATGCGGACTATTTTATGGTTAATTTAGTTTTGCGTAAAAGAACAAAAATGGATGAAGTACTCGCTAAAATTCAAATACCCTTCGATTTTACAAAGACGTTAATTAATAAATATCCCGAAATTACTGTTTCCCTTATGCGTTTAAGGGACATAGCAATGACACAACCTCCAATTTGAAAATACAATATTTCTAAAGTTACATTGAATTTGATCCATTATCATTAGTTCCTGATTTTCCATTTCTTCTTTAGGCCTCTTGAGCCTAAGTATTAAATGTTATATATTTTCTACAATCAAAATCATGTAATAACTGCTAATCCAAATCGAAATATGGTTTCGTATATGTTGATTTTATGTTGCTTAGAGGACATAAAACGTTAAAAGCTGTTCTCTTCAGGGAATTAACTTTATCCGTCATTGACGGTTATATATATATATATATATATATATATATATATATATATATATATATATATATACACATATATATACGTATATATACGTATATATACAATATATATATACGTATATATACGTATATACATATATATATATATATATATATATATATATATATAGTAAGTTATAAAATATATATGGCGATTTAGCTACACTGAATATTCCGCGTTTCATCCACTCTGGGTCTCTTCAGTAATATGCGTGAATTTTGTGGTTGTCTGTCGTTTTTATATACGCACTTTCTATTGAGATTTTAGTTAGCCAATCAGCTTTCTCGTATCCACCGCGCCCTTCCTATCAGCCAATGAACATGCACTTATCGGACAAAATCCTATTTGACCTCTGGTTGACCTGTTCCTTTGTGTATGCTCTATTTGGCCTGGATATCTAGTTTCTTGACCTGTTTTAGATCTAGGTTAGTTTTTTTTAATGTTAGTTTATATATAAATAGATATATGTACATACATATATGCACATATATATACATATATATATACATATATGTGTGATCGTTTATGTATATTCATGTTTATTTAATTTATTTATTTATTTATTTTCTATTGTTTTGTTAGTTTTGTATCGATATCCTAAAGTAAATATTTGATCTTGTGAACACAGTTGTTCGCTATTTCTCTTCTACAGTTTAATAGATGTTGGGGTTCTTTAAAGTATAGGATAGCAAATTTTTCATGAAGGCATAATTTACATGGGTCATCTAGGTAGCTTGTCTTATTATTTTCCATTCGACTACCGGCGAATGTCTGCTTTCCTTGAGTTCCCAGTATTTATTTGCTAGCGTTGTTTTCATACAGTGTTTTTTTATTTTTGAATTCAAAAATAAAAAACACCGTATGAAAACAAGCCTGACGAGTCCTAGAGTGGATGAAACGCGGAATATCTAGTGTATCTTAATCGCCATATATATGTTACGTTGTTGTTCTATAATAAAGGGTTGTGTGTTTGATGTGTCATCTCTAATAATGGATTAGAAGAGATGACGTGTTATATTATATATTTATGTTGTATCATAAAGGGAATCGTGTGTGAGTGACATGTATTTTCAGAACCTCCCTCTGCTTCTTCGATGTTGGATCATCTGGAATTTCTCGTCCTGGAGGGAGACTTGATACCTGCTTTTGGATGAAGATTCAATCACTCCAAGACAAGTTATTAGTTCTATAGTTGTTATTTCACTTTCTCCAGATGTCCTGCAGAAGGTGGAAGTGAAATCGGCCTGTGTGGGTTCTTCTTCTACACACGTCAGCGTTCGTCCCCCCAGTGAAGAGGAGTAGACAACGGGAAGCCGTCCGTTGTCTTCTGAGTCCAAATCAAATCTCAACGATTCAGCTAACCTGATCACATGACTCGCACGCAATCCAATCAGCTGATCTTAACTTCCGGTCAACGTGTCTACATTATAATTACACTCTCCCTCTCCCCCTCTCTCTCCCTCTCTCTATTCCTTAACATTCTCTCTCTCCCTCTCTCTATTCCTCAACATATATTTTATAACTTACTAACTAGCTCTACCTACGTATTGAGCACTTTTGAAGTAAATACTTAAAGTTTACGCATAAATTTATACTTTCGTATATTAATTTTATGTGAGTAAATGAAGTATATATATATATATATATATATATATATATATATATATATATATATATACTGCGTATCAAATTATTAACGAGTTTACATTTTTTAAATATTTAAGGAACGAGTGAATAAAAATCCATGAAACTTTGAGAAAGTACTTACAATACTATTCAGCTACTCCAGTCCGAAAATAAAATTATTTAAAGCAGTATTAGCGAAACTATAGCAGAAGATAAGAATATCTGTTGATTTCAGTGTGCCAAGTTATTCACGAGGTTGAGAAAAAAACACAATATACCCATAACTTGTTTATTGAAATAATTTTTAAACATTAAATGAACTAAGAAAAATGCTTAGAACACAATAACTACATAGCAATTTCTACGTTGACATAATTAGTAGGGGATATGCAATCCTTTTTTTATGAATGACTTGTAAAAAAAAACGTTGGTCCACAGAATTAGTCAAATTTGTGATTTCGTGAACAGTTATTCCTCGCGATACCTCTTGGAGAGCATCCCACAATTCATCTTTGCTTTTAAATTGGCGTCCATTTGCATAGAGGCGTCGCTTCATGATATTCCAAAGTTTCTGAATTGGGTTCAAATTTGGTGAATTCGCAGGCCACTCCATCTTCCATAGCCCAGAGTACCCCAGTTGTTTTAAATGCTCTTTGCTTTTGTTTGATGCATGCGAGAGAGCATTATCCTTCATAAAATAATGGTTCTTCTGAAAGTCAACCTTTGCTTCCTAAGCCATGGTTCAAAGTGCTCCTTCAAAAAAGTTCTTCAGAGTTTGATGGTACCTTCCTATCATTTTCGATATTTCGAGGGTAGTTTTACCTTTTGTTAACTGTTCTGTAATAGTCCTCTTTTCAGAACTAGTCTAACCACCTTTACATCTCATTTTATTGACGAAACAAACCCTAGTTTATAATTTAACACACCTCAAATGCCGTGGATTCAGCAATTACGGTGGCAAGTCTTTACATTGCGTGGAACAGGACGAAAATTTCACAGTATGCGCAGCTCAGCATTGCCAACGTTTCCGAAGTTTTTGATACCAAACTACCGGTAAGTTTCTGAAACTTGTTAAAAATGTTATCTTGTTAATAATATGACACGCAGTATATATATATATATATATATATATATATAGTAATTTATAAAATATATATGGCGATTAAGCTACACTGAATATTCGGCGTTTCATCCACCCTAGGATTCGTCAGGCTTATGCGCGAATTCTGTGGTTGTTTATCGTTTTTATATGGTCCTCTTCTGTTGAGGATTTTAGTTAGCCAATCAGCTTTCTAGTATCCACCGCGCCCCTTCCTATCAGTCAATGGGCATGCATTTTATCGAACAAAGGATCTGTTTTAAAACTAGTTTAGTGGTTTAAGGCAGACATTTTCTTTAAAAAAAATTTTTTTTTATATATAAATATACATATGTGTACATACATATATGCACATATATATACATATATATATATATATAATACATATATGTATATTCATGTTTATTTAATTTATTTATTTGTTTATTTTCTATTGTTTTTGTTAGTTTTAAAACTATTTTGTATCGCTATCCTAGAGTAAATTTTATTTTGTGAACACAGTTGTTCGCTATTTATCTTCTACAGTTTAATAGATGTTGGGGTTCTTTAAAGTACAGGATAGCAAATATTTCATGAAGACATAATTTACATGGGTCGTCTAAATGCCTACACGTTGTAGCTTCTCTTATTATTTTCCATTCGACTACCGGCGAATGTCCGCTTTCTTTGAGTTCCCAGTATTTATTCGCTAGTGCTGTTTTTATACCCTGTTTTTTTATTGTTGACTGTACTTTTGTGGTCATAGTATCGAGTTTTGAAATCTAAGGAAGTCATGCCTACGTAATATTTCTTGTTATTCGGGTTTTTTCATCAGAGGAAATCAAATGCAGTTAGCAAAATATTCAGCTGCGAATGGACGCTATTTTGCTTTTCAGCACAATTATTGAAAATAGTTTTTTTGAGTGGTTGTGGATATTCTGGGAGTGGGATTTGCGTTTTGATTTTATACTGTTTGTTGGAGCGCATATCAAAATGGTATGCGTTCCATCGAATATTAATGAGAAATTTATTGATAGCCTGTGTAAGCTTGTGGATGAAAGATGAATTAGAGGGAATGGGGATATTTGTAGCGGAGAGGGGTATATATTCCTTGTCAAACATTTTTGATAGAAAAGCTCAACCAGCGAAAGAGAGCTTCTAGATAAGCGAGATAAGACACTAATAGAATTCAGATGAAAAATCCTGATAGATATTACTTGAAGTAATATTTCAAGGTGATCCTAGCCAAAAAGGAAAAGCTCAATATTTAAGAATAGAGCAATATATATATATATATATATATATATATATATATATATATATATATATATGCTCAGTTGAGGAAAGAAAAATTATATCCAAACTTCTTTACTAACTCATTGTTTAAGAGGTTAAAGAAAACTTTAATGAAATATTGGAATATCTATGTATCTTAAATAGAGATCAAGTGTTAGCCACAGGAGGAGGAGGGGGTCCTTGATTTCTGAGAATTTCAACTGAAGTAAATGAAACAGTACACACACACACACACACACACACACACACACACACACACACACACACACTATGCGCTCTTAAAGGGAAAATGTCACATAGCTCACTACACAATTCAGGTCATTAGCTTTCCAACAAGCCTTTATTTGTTAAATTCTGATCAATAGTCGCTGAGATTTCAGACTTATAACATTGCCAAAAATGTGGTATATCTATCTATATATTCTATCTCTCTATACACACACACACACACACGCACACACACACACGCACACACACATATATATATGTATGCATATATCTATACTTGTAGCCAAATTGAATATTGAAATGCTCATATCTTTGGTTCGATGGGACGAAACTACATGAAAATTTTCAGGCTTTTTAAAGATTATAATACTATTCTATGGTTAAAATTTTCTGACAATTGGTAAAAAAGAAACTATATTTTCAAACCAATAAAGTATGCCTAAATTTGCCTACATTTGTATATGTAGTATCCTAGCAGGCCAGGTTCAGTTTTGCTACTTCGGTTGTCTTCCATGTTGCATTGCCAGGCCACTAATATACATTCATGAACAAAAAGAAAAAAAATGAGCCAAGAGTGAAAGAAGGAAGAAATCGATTTTTTAATATTTTTCCATGCATTTATGTTAATTTTAACTGAAAATTTCTATTTTGCAGATCATTATTATTATAGCATATAATAATAAGTGAAAAAAATGAATCCTAAAAATGGTAAGACCGCATTTTGGCGAGGATAAAAAAAATTGCAGGATTAAGACAGTCCAAAATGACTTACAAGCAGATTTTTGATATTTTAAGAAAATAAAATGTGAAAACATCTCTTTCTGTAGTGAAGCGAATTGGTCAAAGGTTTGAAGTCGAATGCTTGGTAAAAGGGAAATCTGGATCTGGTCGCCCTAGAGCATCCACTTTGAAGGATGACCACAGGCTTAAATTAACTGTTTTGAAGGATCGAAAGAAAACTTATGTTGACCATAGCAAAGAATTAAAAACAGGGACTGGAAATTCTCTTTCTAGGTATACATTATCTAGACAGATGAAAGGAATAGGATTTTCCTCTAAAAGGTGTGCAAAGAAGCCATTTTTATCTAAGAGGAACATCAATGATAGAAAAAGATTTTTCGCGTGTTATGCCAAGAATAATACGGACTGGTTCAGGAATGTTTTCTGGTCAGATGAATCAAAATTTTGTCTTGTTATTGATGCTCCCGAACGGTGTGATCAAAGAACCGGAGAAAGATTTTCGCCAAGTTGCATAAAAAACAACAGTTAAACACGGGAATGGATGGATAATGGTATGGGGAACTTTTACTGCAGCAGGAGTTGGAGAACTTATTAGATGTGAGAAGTCAATCAATGCAAAGAAATACATTCGAATATTAGAAATAGGACTGTTACCAAGTATCCAGAAGCTGGGAATATCTCAGAACATTATTTTCCAATATGATAATGCCCCTGAACACACTGCTAAAGTCACAAAAATGGTTTTCTGATAATTCAATTAATGTGATATTTTGGCCAGGTCAAAGCTCCGATTTAGACCCAATCGAGAATATTTGGTTCATAATATCTCGTGCATTGGCCGGAAGAACTTTTGAGAACAGTAGCAGGTTGAGAGCATGTCTAAAAGGATTGATCTTATGAAGAAATCAAAAGGGAATGCCATTCCATTCTAAGCATTTATTAAAGTAAATATCTTGTTCTGTGTTATTAGTCTCGTTTAAGTTCCTTTGTTCAATTGTTCTTTGTTCAATATAGCATTTAGTGAAATAAAATATATAAAATTTGTTTGGCACATTTTTTTTGCTCACGAGTATATATATATACTAGCAGTCCAGCCCGGTTTTGCTTGAGCCCTATGTACTATTCATAACTTTATGCGCATATGTATATATATATATATTAATATGTCGAGTGTTTAACAAATGGGTTCCAAGTATCACTTTCATAGTATCACGCGATTGTGGATTGAACCCGGGTCGATAATAAATAAAGGGGCTACAGTGTAGTAGAAATCATGCCTACAGGGATATTCTAAGAAGGGAGTTAAACAGCGAGATATTTGTTTACATTATAGTTAAACAGTTAGTAAAGCAGGAAATAGGGAGGGAATTCCAAAATCTTACAGTTTCAGAGAAAAAACTATCAGAGATTAATGTTCTTATGTACCAGGGTCATTGAAAGTGTGTGATTTTGCTGCTTGTCCAGGACATTTATGTCAAGGACACCTTTACTGCGAATCTCATATTATTATCCGCTTGTCCGTGTCCACTAAGTATTTTTAAAATGCTAGGTATAATTCAAAGATTTTAGGAATTTCCATACAGGTTCTTTTGTAGGTGACACTTTAAGTTTTCTGTCCACATCTTTACAAAACGACCATGGAATGCTTCGTTGTTAGTGCTTTCGAACACTGCTGTTGAGGTGGATCATTTGAATACCATGTTGTTATTGATTGAGATTTTCGGACTGACTTCCTCATCTTGGTTGTTATAGTCACAACGTTTCGGCCGTTTTGCCCTCCGGCCTTCATCAGGTGTTTTGTAACGAACTGGGGAACCGTTTGTTGGGAGTCTCGAACCCAACCTATTATTATTATTATTATTATTATTACGGGGGTACCGTGTTCGGACTTCAGCTAGGCTCTGGGACATTGTTGCTGATTCTCTGTTTTGAATGTTACTTTTCACTGCCTTCGTTCAGGATTGAACTCAGCACCTTTGGGTAACTAAACTTTGATACAACGTCTAGGACCACTCGGTCATATGTCACTAAGACAATTCTTAGTTGGTTTTTGTTAATGTAAAACCTATGTTGTTATTCAAGGTTTTCTCTCTCTATCAGAGGTGTCCAAATTGCATTCAGCTCTATGCTTGGTTTGCTCGGTAGGTTGTTATGTCCGAGCATGTGAGCTGTTTCTTTAAGCTTTCTCACTTTCCAGTGGGTCTCTCTGTTTATTATTTTTACTTCATCCCATAGAGGGCGATGGTCCCCCCTCTCCATCCAGACATGGTTGGCTATACTCGATTTTTCCGTCTCCCCTTTAGTTACATTTTGTCGGTGTTCTTCCACCCTTACTTTAAGGGGGCGGCATGTTTCACCCTTGTAAAACTTTCTGCAACTACATGGGATGGAGTATATGCAGTTCTTGGTACGCAACTATGTCCCAGAGCCTAGCTGGAGTCCGAACACGGTACCCCCGTAATAATAATAATATAGGGTTGGGCTCGAGACTCCTAACAAACGGTTCCCCAGTTCGTTACAAAACACCTGATGAAGGCCGGAGGGCAAAACGGCCGAAACGTTGTGACTATAACAACCAAGATGAGGAAGTCAGTCCGAAAATGTCAATCAATGAAAACACCTCATCTCAAAAATACAGACAATTACCATGTTGTTAGTTCGAATACCTTGTTGCCGGTTGTAGCCCTAGGAAATACTTATTAAAAATGACACGAGCAACAGATTTAGACAGAAAGAATATATTGCTCAAGAAAGAAAATACTAAGAAAGTTTGTCGGTATTTCCGACAGTAAAGTTTACAGTCTGTAGTCTCGCGTTAGGTCTCAATATTTCCCCACGAGAGTATTAACTTCGAGGTTTATATGATGGTTAGCAGACTCTACTATGAGTGGATGGTTAAGTTCCTGTAACATTAAGCTAGTGCTAAAAATAATATTCCTTTTGAAATAATAAATATCTGTTATGGAGTATTGTTGACACATATGGGCTAGTGAATCTACCATTAATTTTTCACACTTAGACATGGTCCAACCGTTGTCCCATCTACACAATTTTGCATCTGTGTGCTGTTTTACAATTACTTTAATAGAAGGTGATCTGATGAACTCATAGCACTTGTATCCCCCTAAACATACATACTATTCATTAACCCGACATGCAACAAAATCCCACCATTTCTCTATTAAGGTTCTTAGATTCTGAAAAGCTTTTTACTCTAATAATTTCTTTCCACGAACTGCTAGCGTTTGGAATTTTTCTCTGTTTTCCTGTTTCCCGACTGTAATAACCTGTAGAAATTTAAATGTAATGTGAACAGACATCTTGCTGCTCAATTCCCTATAGTTTCCTCTTAGACAAGATCCCAATTGTCGCCCTTTACTTTTCAAGTGAAGATATGCCTTGTTTTAGTGAAGAAGAGTAAAAACAAACGGTAAAAATTCCTTTTGTGTTTTTTGACTCTTCCGCTATAAAGGAAATATGTTTTAAGAAATGCGAGGATTAATTTCCCACGGAAGGAAAAGTGTTTTCTTTTTCGTTTAACGTAACGTACACTCGCCTAGCAAATAAATGGGGCAAATCATATTACATGTATATGTTAACTATCCTCAGTGCCTGGCGTTTCCCGGGTGTTTGTAGGTGAGTGTTGAACAAAAAAAAAAAAAAAAAAAAGTTGTAGTAGGCAGGTAGGATCGAACCCGTGACGCGAAAGCTAAAAAAAAAGTGGAGGTGTTTGTAAGGGCGTTGATTAAGCAAAAAAAAAAAAAAAAAAAAAAAAAGGAAAATTGCGAGCGCAAAAAAAAGTGGTAGTTGGCAGGCAGGCTTGAACCCGTACCGCAAAGGAGGAAAAGGTGAAAAAAAAAGAGAATAATGATAATAATCTAATATATAAACGGCTATATGTCTGTCTGTCGGTCTGTCTGGCTACCTGTCTACATATTTTTAAACTCTATCTTCTACGAAACTAAATATAGCAGAGCGGCTTTAGGGGCCTCAAATGATTGGATTTTTTATAAACCGTTCTTTTATGGGTCTTTAGCTGGTTAAAATTGTTTTTAAGGGGTTAAAAAATGGGTCAAAATTGAAAAAAAAGCGTAAAACATTTTGTACAGTCATCTTATTTTATTTTTAATTTTTAATCAGTTCATATGCGTGTCATGTTCGTACAGTGGTGACATCACCAGCTTTGAATGCTACGGTTTCAGTTCTAGTTGATGGCATCTAAATACCTTTTTTTTTACTTCTGACTATAATGATATATACGAAATTTGGAGAAATTAAAATATCATATTTAAGCGTACTTAACGCCCGGGCAAATCCCCCTCCCCACCTACGCTATATATCTGTTTGTGTATTTTAAAAACGTAATTTTATTATTTTATTAAAGCTTGACACTAGAATATTGATTAAACTAAAAAAATGTCGAAAGAGGCCAAGGAATTGAACGAATACAAAGATCTGAACTGCAAATTCAATCTATCACCCGTTGGCACACGACGTCTGCTTTTGATTTGCCAGCGGCACGAAATAAACAAAGAAAATAAAACTTTAAATGCCACGTTTCAAGTTTAACTAATCCAAGAATATTATCAGCACTTGCCTTTTCTTTTCTTATTGTCTTCCAGCTTTGGATAATGCAACGATATTGGAGTTCAGTCAAATATCGTTCTTCCTAAGAAGCAACCTGATTAGACATCGGGAAATCTAGGTTATTCTATCAGCTACGCATATAAGTAACTACATGTCTCGCATAAGATTTAATCTATCGCTCGTTGACCCGATGCTCCTAGTTAGATTTGTCAATTGTTGTGGACCCAATCGGAATGATCGGCTCTCGTCTTGAGAAAGCACCTTGCTTTGACAAATTTCTGGAACTGACTTGCATTCCTGACCATAAAATCAAAGACCTTCATCACTGACAAAAATGTTGGATCATTCTACCGCATCAGAAAGTATCTCGCTCCGAACACAATCCTCTACCTGTATAATAGCCAAATACGTGCTCAGATGGAATACTATTGCCATATCTGCAAAGGAGCTCCTAAAAGTATCGTTCATGCACTGACAGAGTACAAAACCGCCTTCAAAATCTAGTGGACGAGGACCTTTTTGCTTCCTCACTTTCTCTGTCACACAGAAGAGGCTTTGCTAGTCTATTTCTGCTCTGTCATTATTTTTATGGTAGGTGCTCGACTGAACTTTAATCTATGGTTCCCGCAATAACTCATTCACAACACACACTTATCTAGCTAGTAGTGTTGCGACGATTAATCCGAATCGGAATCGGGAATCGGAAAAATCGGAATTTTTGCGGGTATCAGAATCGGAAAAAATTTATGCCTTTTTCCGATAGCAAAAACGATACCTTTAATTATCTTTTTTATTTAATTTTGTTTTTAAAAAATCTTCCACTTCTGGTAGTAATAATACAATAATATTTATTGATTTAAACTTTCATTTAAACTAAACTCTATTGATCACACCATCACACAATTGTGTTTTACGTTTGAGAAAATAGATGCACATTTTGTTGGATATTAGACCGGACAACAGCTAGTAATCTTTCTAAAATAGTTGATATTAAGAAATATTGTTTGGGGAAATAAAATTGGTCACTCAAATGTACAAATAAGTTTAAGTTAATGCTTAAAAAATTTAGCTTAGCTAAATATAAACAAAATATATGATTGGTTGACCTTAAAAAATTGGGTGATGAGACGTGTCGTTGGATACCTTACATCACCAGAACTCACGAATGAAACGTGTCATTTTGTGAATAACGTGAAAGGTTAAAGATGACAGTTGACGAGTGTAGGAGTTGTCGGCAAACCGCGCAGACATGCATTCATACGAGTTCCAGAGCCTTGGAAGCAAGGCTGGACGAAAATATGTATGTAGAAACAAATTTGCAGACTCATGGGGAAAACTGAGACAATCTGGAATACATTTATATATATATATAAAATATAAATGGTTGAGGTGTGTTCCCTCAGAATCACGCATTTAAAAGTTCTAGTATGTCTCATTGGTGACGTCTATTGTGTTTGTATGTATTCATTATCACAACTCCCAGCAGTTGAAGACAGATGACCTCCGGACGATAAAGGTATGAAACTTCTTCCATATTTCCCCAAACTATGTAATACATACACTTTTTGATACCCCGCTGTATAGCATATACCTTCATTTGGTTACAGTGACTAATATAATAATTAACATGTGTTTTTACTGTAATCGGGAGAAAATAACTATTTTATAGTTAAATGTTTAGAGATTTATAAAGAATCGGAATCGGATTCGGTAATTGCACCGGAATCAAGAATTTAGTACGGAATCAGTAATTGTATTAGAATCGGGAAAAAATATTGGAATCGTTCCATCACTAATAGCTACGACTTCTGTCAGTAATTTTTTCCACTCTCTATCTGCACCGGCATCTAAACATAAATTCCATGAACAAAGTTTTTGTCTAGAAATGCCCGACCATGGAACTCCATACAGCAGGTTTGTCATCCGTTTACAAGTCCAATGTAAACGAGTTCTGGCTGAGCTGTTCCTTTAAATAATCAAATTTTACCCAATTCCCACCACTACAGATTATGACGTTGTCTCACTGGCCTCCTTATACTCATTAACCGTTATCTCGGGTGGTCTTAAGGACATGATAAGTTATGACTCCCTTGTAAAAAGACACACGAAAACATGCAAACTGTTAATATTTTAGTTTGTATTTTCACAACGATTCAGGGTTGTTATGCAATATAGGGACTGCATTATCGTTCGCATATTCTAGGTAGGTTGCGTTACGTAAAGTACTCGAAGGTGCCGAAACGCTTAGTCAATAAGAATCGTAGCAGCCGATAATAGGCAAACGTGATAAAAAATAAATTTATAAAAACTGATGAAAGTTCTAATTATTTCAATAAATTTGTGAAAAAAAGTGGTCGTCATTTTAATAAATTTGTGAAAATTGATTAAAGTGGTCGTCATTTCAATAAATTTGTGAAAACTGATTAAAGTGGTCGTCATTTCAATAAATTTATGAAAACTGATTAAAGTGGTCGTCATTTCAATAAATTTGTGAAAACTGATTAAAGTGGTCGTCATTTAAATAAATTTGTGAAAACTGATTAAAGTGGTCGTCATTTCAATAAATTTGTGAAAACTGATTAAAGTGGTCGTCATTTTAATAAATTTGTGAAAACTGATTAAAGTGGTCGTCATTTCAATAAATTTGTGAAAACTGATTAAAGTGGTCGTCATTTTAATAAATTTATGAAAACTGATTAAAGTGGTCGTCATTTCAATAAATTTGTGAGAACTGATTAAAGTGGTCGTCATTTCAATAAATTTGTGAAAATTGATTAAAGTGGTCGTCATTTCAATAAATTTGTGAAAACTGATTAAAGTGGTCGTCATTTCAATAAATTTGTGAAAACTGATTAAAGTGGTCGTCATTTCAATAAATTTGTGAAAACTGATTAAAGTGGTCGTCGTTTCAATAAATTTGTGAAAACTGATTAAAGTGGTCGTCATTTCAATAAATTTGTGAGAACTGATTAAAGTGGTCGTCATTTCAATAAATTTGTGAAAACTGATTAAAGTGGTCGTCATTTCAATAAATTTGTGAAAACTGATTAAAGTGGTCGTCATTTCAATAAATTTGTGAAAACTGATTAAAGTGGTCGTCATTTCAATAAATTTGTGAAAACTGATTAAAGTGGTCGTCATTTCAATAAATTTGTGAAAACTGATTAAACTGGTCGTCATTTCAATAAATTTGTGAAAACTGATTAAAGTGGTCGTCGTTTCAATAAATTTGTGAAAACTGATTAAAGTGGTCGTCATTTTAATAAATTTATGAAAACTGATTAAAGTGGTCGTCATTTCAATAAATTTGTGAGAACTGATTAAAGTGGTCGTCATTTCAATAAATTTGTGAAAATTGATTAAAGTGGTCGTCATTTCAATAAATTTGTGAAAACTGATTAAAGTGGTCGTCATTTCAATAAATTTGTGAAAACTGATTAAAGTGGTCGTCATTTCAATAAATTTGTGAAAACTGATTAAAGTGGTCGTCGTTTCAATAAATTTGTGAAAACTGATTAAAGTGGTCGTCATTTCAATAAATTTGTGAGAACTGATTAAAGTGGTCGTCATTTCAATAAATTTGTGAAAACTGATTAAAGTGGTCGTCATTTCAATAAATTTGTGAAAACTGATTAAAGTGGTCGTCATTTCAATAAATTTGTGAAAACTGATTAAAGTGGTCGTCATTTCAATAAATTTGTGAAAACTGATTAAAGTGGTCGTCATTTCAATAAATTTGTGAAAACTGATTAAACTGGTCGTCATTTCAATAAATTTGTGAAAACTGATTAAAGTGGTCGTCGTTTCAATAAATTTGTGAAAACTGATTAAAGTGGTCGTCATTTCAATAAATTTGTGAAAACTGATTAAAGTGGTCGTCATTTCAATAAATTTGTGAAAACTGATTAAAGTGGTCGTCATTTCAATAAATTTGTGAAAACTGATTAAAGTGGTCGTCGTTTCAATAAATTTGTGAAAACTGATTAAAGTGGTCGTCATTTCAATAAATTTGTGAAAACTGATTAAAGTGGTCGTCATTTCAATAAATTTGTGAAAACTGATTAAAGTGGTCGTCATTTCAATAAATTTGTGAAAACTGATTAAAGTGGTCGTCATTTTAATAAATTTGTGAAAACTGATTAAAGTGGTCGTCATTTTAATAAATTTGTGAAAACTGATTAAAGTGGTCGTCATTTCAATAAATTTGTGAAAACTGGCTGAAAATCTTCACCATGACTTCAGTAGTGGGGACAGACGCTGCAGTCTCCAGAAACAAATATTGCATTTTGTCAAAAAGGGAAATTTAACTGCAAACAAAACACTCTTAACACTAACACTACTCCAAGTTGTTCCCGACGGTCGTACATCTTACAATATGATATAAATGCGGGAGTACCTCAGGGGTCTATCCTTGGACCTTTATTATTCCTAATATTCATAAATGACCTCCCTGATAAAATTGTTTCGGAGATGGGTATATTTTCCGATGACACAACTCTCTATAACAGGCATGAGGGGAAAACAAATGAACATATATCGAAGACATGGCAGAAACACTAGAGGATGACCTCCAATCTGGATTGGAACAAAAATAAATGGTTACATTCAATGCTGCCAAGACTAAGCTTGTTTTCTTCAATAACTACAAGAGACCTTCTCTACCACTAATAGCAATGGCCAAGAACACATTACCTGAAAGTACTCCTTTTAAAATCTTCGGCCTAAAGTTTACAGGGAACATGTACTGGAATAGATACATTGAGAGCATTGCCAAGGCTGCTGCAAAGAAGAACCCGACAAGCAACTAAGTCCCACCCATTTACCGTAGAGATCCCTAGGTGTAAGAAAGCCTTTTACTCCAATAGTTTCTTCCCCATAAGTGCAAGTCTTTGGAACTTCCTTCCGGGATTCTGCTTTCCCAACTGTAATGATATGCAGAAGTTCAAGTGTAATGTGAACAAACATCTTGCTACTCATTTCCTTTCATAATGCCTCTGCAAATTATGTCCCCGATAGTAGCCCTCTACTTCAAAGTGGCACTGTGCCTTGTTTGGGGTGAAAATTGATTTAAAAAAAAAACAACACAAAGCACACAATTCACTGAAAATTCTCCCTATTCCCTATTGATGCATGAGTCTATATTTTATCGGAAATACAAAATCTAATAACCCACCCCAATATCCTTCATAAAAAAATCAAAGTTTTATTATTATTTTTTTATCAAAACGCCTTATCTGATAATAAATGTTTTACTATCCGAAATTAATATGGAAAAAGTCAAGATAAAAATATATGATTATTAAACTATTTAAATCTTAAATGTTGTTTCAAAGGCATTTTGTCTGTTTATTCAAAATTTCATATGCACAGACACACAGACACAAAGGCACATGTGTGTATATGCGTGTATATGCACTTTATGTACGGTATAATCACGTTGGTACATCGGTTCCCGTCAGATCACGGAAGTTAAGGAACGTTGAGTCTTGTCAGTACGAAAATGGGTGACAATTTGAGAATTCCAGGTGCTGTATGTTCTCTCCGCTTATCTCGGCATCGTTTCCAGTCAGTCTTGGGTGTCTCCAAGCAGTGCCGATTCAGAAGACGTGTGGTTGTTGATTGCGCAACACTTGCCTCACAATTACATGCGCAACTACCCTTACAGAGGTGTCCATTGTCTCTTGAGCCTGAACGGAGGCTTCGCATATGCAGTATCCTCTGATATTAAACATTTGAGCTTACTTTCCCACCTGACTCTATTACACTAGATACCTAAAAAGGATGGAACAAGGAATGAGCGCAACATGGAACGGGAGGATGGAATAACTGGTTTAGCTCGAAATTCCAAGTAGATCGGAGGAGGATACAATTACTGAAACGCTATAAAAATGAAAATAATTAATTTAAGGAAAACAGTCTGTAAATAATTTAAATGGCAAAACTACACCATCTGATAACAACGTTTAAATATTGTTTTGGAACTACTTATTATGGTAAATCCGTATTATAGCTTATTATATGAGCGCTGATGCCAATCGTTAAAGGATGGGAATAATATTCTAACGTTTCTGAGTTATAAGTCTAATTTAGAACGTAAAGACGATAATTTAATTCGTGTTTCCGTTCTTACTAATTGCCAAGTTATTTCCCTTGAAACAACAAATTATTGCTATCTATTCTCCTATTTATATATTAGCCTGGGTGTCCGGCGTTGCCCGGGTGTTTGGAGGTGTGCATTGAGAGAAAAAAAAAGAAAAAAATGGTAGTAGGCAGGCAGAACCCGTACCGCAAAGGAGGAAAGGAACGTGAAAAAAGTGATGTCTTTGCTGTTCCGTCGCCAAACAGGAAACGGCGAAGATTCAAATTAAGGCTAGTCAATCGAAAAGAGAGGATGATTTTCGACAATACCGGCGAAAAATCGATACCTTCTCGTAAAAAAGTGCCCAGTTCAGGATGAAGGAATTAATCTTTTTAGCCAATGTTTCGATATTTGTCGTCCGAAAAGTCGAGCTTCAAAACAGTATCGATCTCGTGAAAATCTGTTGCCTCTGTCGAAAGTTTTATTTATTTATTTATTTATTTTCTACATAGGCATCACAACTTATCAAGGCCAAGAGGCCACTCGAGGATAAGGGTTAAAGAGTGCACAGTAGAAATTGGACAATATAGTAACCGTTAGTAATGTATATTCGGTAAATTTGTTAACTTATATGGAACGGCTCATCAAAAACTTGTTTACGTTAGACTTGAAGACAACCATATTGTAGTCAGCTGGAAAGCAGAAAAACGGAAGATAATTCCATAGGCGTGCAGTTCTAAGAAAGAAGCTTTGCTCATGGAATTTACGCTTAGGTTTAGGCACAGTTAAAGAGTGGGGGAAACTAGTGATAGTGTTTTCTGCTAGACGGGTGTTTCTTGTGGAAGTTTGGCGAGAGGGGACCATAGAATGGAGCTCAGCCGAGCACCTGTCATGAAAATAACGATAAAGCAGAGATAAACTCGTAACATTTCTTCTGTAAGAAAGAGGTTGCAGGGAAGAGAAAAGGACATCCCCCACAAGGCTACGAAGTCTATTTTCTGAACTCTATCAAGGCAGGATAAGCCCTTTCTAATAGCTCCTGCCCAGATGTGGCAACACTACTCCATCCTTGGACATACCTGTCTCTTGTATAGATAGAGAATTGCATCAACAGTGAGATATCTACTGGGTCGATAGAAGGATCCCACCATTTTTCCAGCGGCCTTGGCAACGGATTTAATGTATGTGTTCCATTTAAGATCAGGAGTAATTGTCAAACCCAGAAGCTTGTCAAAACATGAGGCCTCACCAAGACGAGAGCCATTCATTTCAATTGATGGCAGATGGGATCAGAGCGTTGGTGATGTAAAGATAAAAGCTTGGTTTTAGATACATTAAAAGTAACCAGCCACTCCTTTCCCCATTGTACCATATGTTCAAGATCAGAGGAGAGAAAATCAGAGAACTTGGTCGTTTACGGTCTTAGATGTGCTACCATAGATAGCAGTGTCATCAGCATAAATGTCTACGAATGATGTAAGGATGTGATTTGGAAGATCATTAATATAGATCAGGAAGAGAGTTGGGCCCAGGATGGACCCCTGAGAGACCCCAGCATTAATACTAAGAGCTCCTGATTTCTGCCCATCAACCACTACTCTTATGAACTTATCAGAGAGAAATGATTTAATAATTGAGAAGACATTTCCAGCTATACCATAGCTGGAGATCTTGTGAAGTAAACCTTTGTGCCATACTCTATCAAAGACCTTTGATATGTCAAGAGCAATTGCCCTAGAAAGGTAGCCTCCGTCGAGAGATTCGCTAATCCTATGAGATATAACTGTAAGCACATCTGCTGTAGACCTTGCAGAACGGAAACCATATTGCGTGTCACTAAGAAGGTTATTTTTGCTGAGATTGTTTATTACTTCTCCATTTAACACATATTCCAGTAACTTACTCATGACGCACAGGAGACTTATTGGCCTGTACTGTGAGGGAGATGAGCGATTACCTGAATTCTTAAATACGGGGCATACTGATGAGATTTTACAGCTTTGTAAGGATGGGCGCAAGTTCTGGTTGAAGTCTTTTGAGTACTATAATTGGAATACCGTCAGGGCTGGTTGCTTCACTTGAGTCAATGTTTTTCATTAGCTTGACAACATCACGTATAGATATTTGTTTTCTGATACAGGAGGAAATATTGGAGGTTGCCAGCCTTGGTCGCAAGGCATACATACATACATACATACATACATACATTTAAACAGACAGGTGAGATTTATATTATAGACTAGCCTGTGTGCCTGGCGTTGTCCGGGTGTTTGGAGGTGTGTGTTAAGCAAAAAAAAAAAAAATGGTGGTAGCCAGGCTGGCTCTAACACAGACAGCGAAGGAGGAAAAGAACGTCAAAACCCTTACCAAAACGTGACGTCTTTGCTGTTGCGCCCATCGCCAAATTGGAAGTGACAAATGTTTAAATTAAGGCTAGTCAATCGAAAAGAGGAGATGACTTTCGAAAATATCGGTGAAAAAAGCGACCCCTCCTTGTAGAAAAGTGCTCATTTGAGGGTGAAGGAATTAATGTTTTTAGCCCAGTTTTCGATATTTGTCATCCGACGGATCGAGCTTCAAAACTATACCAATCTCGTGAAAATCTGTAACCTCTGTCGGAAGTTTTAGTCATACATGCATGCATACATATATACATGCATATAAACAGACAGGTAAGATTTATATTATAGATTATACATATATATTTAAAACTTGTCCTACATTATAATATGTCAGATATCTTGACCAACTTTTCTACAATACTAATTGTCCTATTGTCCGTTCAGTATTCCAAATCAAACTCCTTTTAAAATATTTTGATCAATTCGTATTTCTCCTTTGCCATTGTTTGTCTTTTTCACGTTTATGTTTAGGAAATATTGCGATTTTCAATCTATCTACAAAAATATAGATTTGAGTTTTAAAAAAATTATTTTTTCTTACATAGTTTCAAGTTGAGCCAACTTCGTTCAACTTTCAAATCAGAGTGTCGCTTTTTTGCATCATGTTATCACGCAACAAGGTGGAGAGCATAACTGAATTGATGAACTGAATCTAAAGAATTCACGTATTTTATAAATGCGTCGTTTCACCTCATAGACTCGTTTGTTGATCTGTAATGCCACTCTTATTTTCTATTATTAAATCTTAACTAACCCGGATCTGTGGAAATTCCACAGGGGATCTATTCATAAGTAATATATTGATATTGTCATTCTGGAAATGTTCAGCGTAAATGGAAACGCTCTGATATTATTTTAACTCTTTTGTTAAAACTGCAGAAGTATTTATCTAAGCTAGCAGGGATGTCCGACGTAGCTCGGTTGTAAATACACTTAAATATATTTTCATTCTTGTAGATTTCGTATATATTATTATAGAGTTAACGTCCTTTTGATTTTTATATATTATAAGCTTGCGATTTCAAAAAGAAAAAATATATCTATATGACTGGGGTGCATCAATTGAATCGAAACCGACACCAAAACTTATATATATATATATATATATATATATATATATATATGTGTGTGTGTGTGTGTGTGTGTGTGTGTGTGTATGTCCCTTAGAAAGTTATTTTTATTTTTGCATACCAATTGTCACTATACAGCTCTCCTACTCTCCGGGGAGTTGGCCCCCATTTCCCCTTCACTCATCACATTAAAAACTGGCTTTGTGCCTAATTTTCTGGCTGAGGGAGCAAATAAATACCCTGTTGTTCTTGGCTTTCGGGCCGAAATCAAAGTGTAATATCTGTTCTACAGATTCTGTACTTAAGGTAATTTGTACCAGTCAATGGAGAGGAAACCCTCTATACTGGGACAAATACTATTTTGGACCCAACCAGAGTGCCCCTTCTGCCTTTTTTTCGGGGAGCTGGTTTAATCCCACATTAAAAACGACCACATTTTGCTTTGATGGGAAAGCAAATAAATACTAATAATAAGAGTTCTTCGTAAGTTTTCGTTTCGGTTTCGATTATAGCTGATGGCACTTAAGTAACCTATTTTTTATATAAATAATTTTATCAAGAATTCTTCATAAGTTTTGGTTTCGAAGGAACTCAAGTATATATATATATATTTTTTTTTTCATAAGTTTTTATTTCGGTTTCAACTTAAGCTAACGCATCCAAGCCGTGTATATATATATATATATATATATATATATATATATATATATATATATATATATATATATATATATATATATATATATATATATATAGGGTGAACAGAAAGTCCTTGGACCAATTCAAAAGTGGTTTATTAATAGAAAATTACAAAAATATAAATTAAACATGAATGAAAATTATAAGTTAGGAAACCAAGAATAAATTCAAATTATTTATTTTCAATGTGATGTCCCTTCCTTTCGATTAGACGTTCAATTCTCTGTCTGAAGTTACCAACCGAGGCACGCAGCGTTTCCTGGGGTATTTTAGCCCATTCACTCAGAAGAGATGTCTTCAAAGCATCAACACTTGGATGAGCAATAGAACAGACCTTTGCCTCCAACAAAGACCACACCGAAAAATCCATGGGATTCAAATCAGGCGATGCAGGAGGCCACATCTCCTTACTCCAGAATCTTGGAAAATGACGTTGGCACCAGTCCTGAGTTTTTCTGGAGGTGTGGGATGGTACTCCATCTTGTTGGAAGGTGAAAAGCTGATCTTTGAAGTGTTTCTTCATCTCTTCAAATGCTGGAACCAAAATATCGTTAATGTAGCGATCTGTGTTGATCTTAACCTCCTGCTCCACGAAAATCAGAGGCGACTTCCAAGATTTGGAGACTGCAGCCCACACCATGAGGGAAGACGGCTTTTGTCGGCGGAAAACTATTCTCACGGAGTCATCAATGTCTGCTGAAGATTTTGCGTAAACTCTGTCGTTCTGATTGTTAATAGTCGCTTCAATTGTGAAGAGTTTTTCATCAGAAAAAACGATCTCTCGCTCTGCCGTGCTAGCCTTCAGTTCTCCAAGAAGAAGCTTTGCTCTTTAAAGTCTCTTGTGCTTTTGGGCAGGTGTTAGGTACTGTCTCTTTCTCATCTTGTAGGGGGACAACTGGAGATCGTTTTTTACGATGGTTCTCATCGAGGTCACGCTCACATTCATGTCTTTAGTAATTTTTCTTGCAGATCTCTTCGGGTTCCTCCTTACCCTCTCTCGGACAGCTTTAATCACCTTCTTTGTTAGAGCAGTGCGAGGTCTTCCACTCCTAGGACGGTCTTCAGATGTACCAAGTTCCTTAAATCTGTTCACAACATGGTACACGGTGGATTTAGCCACTTTCAAGAGCTTAATAATCACTGAGTTTGTCCTTCCCGCGCAATGAAGCTGAATTATGGCCTCTCGTTTGCTCATTTTTCTGAAAGTTTAAACAAAATTATTTTAATATTTTTGGTGAAAATAATTAGATCAATAGTTAGACTAAATGCTTACTTTATTCGAAAAGAGAAAAAGTGATTTTAACAATATTTAATTTTAAAACTAAAAATGGTCCAAGGATTTTCTGTTCACCCTGTATATATATATATATATATATATATATATATATATATATATATATATATATATATATATATATGTATATATATATATATATATATATATATATATATATATATATGAAATCGCAACTTTACAATATATAAAAACCGATAGAACATTAACTATATACGAAATCTGCAAGAATTAAAATATCATATTTAAGCTTTGCCGTGCGTTCGCACTAACTTAGATAAATACTTTTGCAGTGTTAACAAAAAACTACAATAATATCAGTGTCTCAATTTACGCTAAACATATACAGAATGACAACATCAATCTATTACATATGAATGAGTCCTCCTGTGAAATTTCCACAGGTCCCGCTAGTATAATATTCAAAAAATTTTTTAATGCTGCAATATTTTAAGTTAGAAATTTATTGTATTTTTTACTAGAATATCTCGTCCTTTTCTTTTCCAGTTTTAACAATTAATCCTTTACTTTTCCATGTTTAAGCTTAAGCATATTACTTTTCATGCTCGCATTTTTCTATTGTAATCCATAATTTTTCCAAGTTTCCAGTAAATTCAATTGTTCTTTGTTTAATGTTAGTCTTATTTTTTTGTCCCCATGAACATAACATACACATATGTAACAAAAATGTACGGTACTCGTCTGCTTTTAATAATATCCCCCAATTATCTACCTTTCATAATTTCATTCTCTCTGTTTCACTTGTTACTTCTTTTTTTCGCGAGAGCGGTGAATTGGTAGCAACAGTAGTCGCTGAAGCGACGTGGTTGCAATGGAAACCAGTCATAAAAACGTCGTTCAACTCCTTACGAATTTTTATAATTTTGAACACCAGTAAATTCATCATAACTTTTGTTTTACTGAACGAAAATTGAAAATTTTTTTTCACAATATAGCTGAGAAGGTGATCTATAAACCGTCATAATTATTTGAAATTTGGTCGAAAAATGAGTGAGCGGTGAAGCTTTAAAAAAGTTGTAAATGACTAAAACTGTCACTTAACCATATATTCAAATATTACCGTGCTTGAATGAAACATATTTTTCTTTGGTTATTTCTGTATAATCGTTTATCCTCTCATAAATCGAAATATCTTTTATAGTGTTACGAGAACTTAATTCATCCTTCCTGTATATACAGGATGAACCAAAAGTAGATGGGAAATATTGTAAACCTTCCTACTTGTGGAAGTGGCACTCTTGTCATAATAAAAGACAACTAGGGTCAGTCATCCGGCCTCAATAAAAATGGTCCTAGCTATTATCTCCACGATAATCAGCAAATAAAAAAAAATATAGTTTAACTTGATCTGTTTTTCTTTAAAGAGTATAAGTAGCCAGGGCAATTTTTATTGAGGCCGGATGGCTCAACCTATTGGTTGACCTTTGTCATGACAAGAGTGCCATGTCCACAGGTAAGAAGATTTACAATATTTTCCACCTATTTTTGGCTTACCCTGTATATAAAGATCGTATCTGTCATTACAGAAATGTTTCCTTTCACAAAAGTCTACAATAACGGAGAAAAATAAATAGAAAGATTTCGAAAATCCAGAACCTTTTAGAAAGATCGAGAACTTTCTAAAATATTCTAATACTATGTGGCGCTCTTTATAAAAGAGGTTTTCGCGCTAACCCGGCTGTTGTTGGTTTGTTGGCGTAATGAGTTCAGCCTCATCTCCGGGGTGATATCAGAGTTATAAATCCAACTGAATGAATCCTCTTTAAAACCTCCTAGTAATAAAAGGTAACTTCTTTTGAAATATTTCTCTGACTAAAAACACCATAAATGAAAAACTTTGAGATTTTACGTATATGAGCAATTAAATTACCTTTCAGCGTATACTGACCTCCTTCTCCCAATTAATACCCGCATTCACTTTTTTGACACAAGTATTTACTTATTTTCGTTTACGCTGAATGTTTTTGTGTGTGTTAACTAAATATTATATTAAAATTAATCTTGCTGGTGTTCTAATGTAATCGCTTGTTTTGTTACATAATTGTAAGATCGGAATATCTAGGTGTGAGTCATGGCTCTCATATCTTGCTTATCTTGTGAACATCGGCGTGACTTCGCCCTTTCATTTTTTTTTCCAGCTCCCATGACGGTAACTACTACAGGTCGAATTTTTAATTATCATATCTTAATATTTAAAAAAAAAAAAGAAAGCTACACGGTCTGTTCGAAACCAGTCAATAATTAAAATATCGTGAATGCTTCACGTGGATAATGGCCCTATTCTACTTCTAACATCCCAGCTAGCCGACTAAGAATCGTGCTAAATATGATTCGGTCTCCTGCTGGGTCAATTTAAGCTGGAAAGGCAGCTATAATTAGTAGATTCCCAATGAGGGTGTATTATAATCACACTACTACTACTACTACTACTACTACTACTACTACTACTAATAATAATAATAATAATCATAATTTTGTAAAAGGAAAAAAATATAGAAATCGTCTTTCTTGGCACCGCCTCCGATTCCAAATTCAGATTGTATTTTTTTTATTCACGATTTCGCTTGCCTCTTTCACAATGGCGTCATCTGACATTTTCAGATTTCTTGACAGCAACAATCAGCTGCAATTCTCTTCCTGCTGTTCTTGACAATCGAAACTATCACAATATCAATGGCCGACACTTTTGTCCTGATAAACTTTGTTAATTAATTACATTTTCCCTCAAGACTATTGTTTGTAGCGCATGGCCAATCTTGAAAGTTCTATAATACTACAACTAGTGTAGTAGAGGGCGACCAGAGGGCTTCCTATTCATTACCTGCTACATTTGTCATTGATCTTTTCCTTATACTGCTGAATGTTTAGAAAGGGGATCAAGAACCATTTCATGACTTGACCAACTATTGGCCTCACGTCTCCCAACGTCAAACACGCTTACGATTATTCCAAATGAGTTGGTACTATAGTAAAGTTGGTGACCATAGTCGAGGGCGACACGAAGGTTCCCTTTTCATTACCTACTTAGGTGTAGGGAAAGATATTACCTTTTCTCAGGATTACTTCACTTTACCATCGTAATATGTTAAAGTGCTGAATGCTTAGCAAGAAAATCAAGTACTATTTTTAGTCTTTGGTATGGCTCGACCGAAGATTGAACCCTGGGCTCTCAGCTCATTAACGACCACTTTCAGCCTTTGTAACGTGGCCGTTACGCTCAAACCGTGTTCATTATAATTGCAACCAGTCTTAGACCTCCACGCCGTCCGATAGTGTTGAAAAGGAACAACCAACCAACCAACCAACCAACCAACCAACCAACCAACCAACCAACCAACCAACAACAACAACAACAACAACAACAACAACAACAACAACAACAACAACAACAACAACAACAACAACAACAAAAAAGTAAATAAATAAATAAAACAAAAATAATTTCGAATCGGCTTTTCTTCCTGTTTTAGCAAAAGGCATTTATTGCCATCACTTTCCAAACAATGTTTTCTTTAACTGATCATTTCATCTGCCATGAGATTAACAAAACCCCGCAGTCTCAGTGCAGCTTAAAAGTCTCCTGTCGCCATTGCTGGGCCTCACGTCCATCTCATCTGGCCCATTTTTCTTTTTACTCCTCCTCACGTTAGCATTAGAAAGCCGTATCTCGTCTTCGACTTTACACGTCCATCTTCTCTGGCGCGGACCTTGCTTTCCCACACCCCGGCTGTGTCCTAATTTCTTTTTCTTGTCGTGCAAGATCGCGCACACTTCCTAATGTGCATATGTACCTTTTTCGGCTACTTTTGCAAATATCTTTGCAAACTCGGTATCTTACAGCTCATGCTATTTTCCTACTCGCTCATACGCGCTCTGTTACATAACTTCCCTTCTAAAAGGCAATAAAAGAAAACAAGAAAAGAAAACTCAAAAGTTCAGACGATAAAACATGAATAATCAAGTAATTCAATCCAAATAAAAATGTATTAGTGTATAGTCTGTTCGATATTTCCATTTTATACTTTTCTCTCGGAAATCCTTTCGTTATTCATTCTTTCTTTTTCATTTGTAAAAATAAAGAAATTCCAACGTATTCTACAAAATATGTAAAGGCAACGTTTTAATACGTTGAAAGGAGAAAAATACCAGTGAACTGATAAAATAGCGAAGATGTATGTTTTTTTGGGGGGATTTTCAGAAATTTCACGGGAGCAGTGTTGAAGTGTTTCAGCTTGGTTGTGCAATAATACAGATTTAAATGTTAAAATATTTTACAAAGCCAATGAAATCTCTGCAAGACCAAATCAAAGTCTGCATAGTCTGAAGCTTGTAAATTCGCCAAACTGAAACGGGATGGTTTAATTTGAGTTATTAAGTCCGTTAATGGCTTCTTGACAGTCTTCATAACACATATGTTATATTGTTAATTGTATTTCAAGATACATTTATATATTTTTTCGCGCAGCTTTTTTCTTATTCTTTTTTATTAACCCTCGATTCCCTCTCACCATCCTATTAGTCATAATCTTAATAAATCGCCTTACTTGTTTTATACATTTTTACGCCAACTGCCGAAATAGTTTCTGTTGGCTAAAACTTTCTCTTTGAAATCCTTGACTAAACTAGTTAGCATAACTATATATGACACTTTATTGCTCAGTTACTTTTAACGAGATTATTTGAGAAAACACTAGTTTATCTAAGCTTTTGTCCACGGCCCTTTTTTGTCTCTTAACGGCTCATACCATGTTTGACGAGATTAATCAAGATAATTTCGACCTATTTTTGTCGAAATGCTCAGTCCCTTTTGGCGATATTATTCGAGACAATTCCGATAGACACCTAGCCCAACGGACCAGAGGCAATTATCGTGCCTCCGACTTTATCATCGTACAAGAATTATTACATTCTCTCCTTTTTGTGTTACAAGACCGTTTGACTTTATCATCAAACATCGACAGTTCTATCTAGTACATTGTTTATTCACTCATTACTCTCTAATTCCTGCTATCCTCTTTTGCTAAGCTTTGTTCGTAAACCGACCCATCAAAATCTAATCACTAACTTTTGATGGCTAGGTTACGTGCAATGCCCGGGAAATTTAGTTCGTTGCTTGAATTCTGTCGACAAATTTCGGACTGTCTACAGAAACACACTAGTCGCTATTTACATTCTTCGTCTTTATAACCGAGAACTGTGAGCACCTCAAATGCTTAGTGGGCACTTATCCTTTTACCACAGTGGCCATGCAAGCTGCTGCGCCTTATCGTCATAAATAGTTTCAGTTTCTAAAGAATAATTTCCTTCATGTCAAGTGTTTTCCTGACCGCCATACAGTCTTGCCTGTTATGTATTTCAAAATTAAAACGACTTATAATTGTAATATTTCAGTGTTCCGTATTTATCTGAATCCAAGTAGCAAAATACTGACGAACAAAAGCATCACAAACATCTCGCAAATAAAACAAAATTATTTATAAGTCGCTCAGCATAGCCCGTGCTAAAAATGTCTTTTCGTTTTCAGTTTTTTATTTAAAAAACTGTAAAAAATATTCAATTCCTTCTTAATTAATAATCATTTTTCACAATGGCAAGATTAATAGTTGATTATGAACTCAAAAGCTTAGAAAAAATTACTACATTTTATAGAAATAAAATCAGACTTATTTTTCTTTTTTAATATTTATTTTTAGTACTTACTTCAGTACTTATATTTACTTTTTCACGCGTTATAATTGTTTAAGCATTTATTCCAGTCGTGCAAACCTACACCCAAATTGTTTTAAAAATTTTAAAACCTTAGTAATTCATAACAATAAAACTGGAGATACTACTTAAGAAGTCCAAACACAAACTTATAAAAATATGTTCAAGGCAAAATGGTTTATTTTAACTTCCTTTCTAAAACAGAACAAGCTATTAACTACGTTAAAATGAGTATGAAGCAATATATTTTATCATAATGCATAACTGACCTGTAAGACGAGAAGATTAAAACAACATTGATGGTAAAGCACGGTTCCCATAAAACAAGTAAATATGACTGACAGGATCAGAGAAAATTCGAAAGTGAGCAGACCAGAATAAAAGAAGCAAACAATTGACTCACCGACTGGTGCAATATCCCTTTTTTAAGTTCTCCACTCTCGGCCTGGTTTGTTATTAAGTCCTTATTTGTGACTACGTTTTTTTCCGTAGCAAAGTTTATTTTTCTTTCTATTTTTCTTTATATTGAGCCTTTTTTTGGTAAAAGGCCTAGTCGCGAATCCAATTCAACATTATGTAACTTGACCTTTACACTCGACCGTGTTCGTTGTAGTTGAAACTGTTCTAGGCACCCTACGTCGTCTGGTACCGTCGAAAAGGAAAAAAAAGCAAACAAAGATAAATACATTCGACTCGGCTTTTCTTTCTTGCTTCTTGTTTTTTTTCTAATTGTTCATTTCGTCTGCCATGAGATCAACAAAACCCTGCTGTCTCGACACCAGCTTAAAAGTCTGTCGTCAGCACTGCAGGGCCACATGTCCATTTCATCTGGCTTGTTTTTCTTTCTGCCCCTTCTCACGCTGGTATCAAATAGCCGTTTCTCGTCTTCGAATTTACATCTCCGTCGAGGGCTTTGCTTTCCCCAACCACGTGATGTTCTTTTTTTTTCCTTTTCTTGTAACTTAATTTTCATCTAACTTATACGGCCTGTCCAAAAAGTAACGGAAAAGGATTTTGAACTTAAATAGATACTTTATTTTTGATGATATCTTTCTATAATTTTAACAGAACCTAAGACATTGAAAAATGAAAGAAAAATAAAATGGAAAATTCAAACAATCTTTATTCATAAAAAAATAATGTCTCTTAAATGTTGCCCATTTTCAGTTTCGCATATTTGTACTCTTTCTAAAACATTATTCACGACAGATTGCAGAATCCCTGGATTGCGATTTAACTCCCTTAGTTTGTTCTTGATGTTTCCCTTCAATTACTACAGGGTTTGGGGGTTGACGCTTCGAGGTCTTCCAGCTCGCGGAACGAAATAAGGGAGTTAAATCGCAATTCAGATATTCTGCAATCTTTCATGAATAATATTTTGGAAAGAGCACAAATATGCGAAGTTGAAAATAGGCAACATTTCAAAAACATTATTTTTTGTAAATGAAGATTGTTTGAATTTTGCATTTAAAAAAAAATCTCATATGTCTTCGTTTGATTGTGTTAAAATTAGGAAAAGATATCAAAAATAAAATATCTATTTAAGTCCAAAACACTTCAGTGACTTTTTAGACACGCTGTATAAGTCAGATGAAAATTGAGTTACATATTACCAAGTTCTTAAAAATATTGTTCCATGCTTTTTTTTATTATAAAGCATCCTAGGGTTTGTATTACTGTACACATAGATTCGAAAAAGTTGTCAAAAAACAAATATATAACAAATAAATGTTATCAAAGGCAAGATAAGTTACTTTTCTACCAAACTGGATATATTTTTCGTGTTTTTATTCAATGTAACATATTTATTCAGCTCGAAAAACATACAGTGCTTACCGATGTATTGGAAAATTCAAGATGGCGTCTGATTCTCTCTTTAACACCGTAAGTTTGGGAAAATGTGTTATAAATAAAAAACTATACAAAATACTATAAAAACCCCGCCGAATATATGTCAACCTATGTCACGGTAACATATATTGAGCGAGTTTTTAACAGTATTTTATCTGGGTTTTTATTTATAACACCTTTTCCCAAACTTACTGTGTTAAAGAGAGAATCAGACGCCATCTTGTATTTTCCAATACATCGGTAAACACTGTATGTTTTTTGAGCTGAATAAACATGTTACATTGAATAAAAACACGAAAAATATATCCAGTTTGGTAGAAAAGTAACTTATCTTGCCTTTGATAACATTTATTTGTTATATATTTATTTTTTGACAACTTTTTCGAATCTATGTGTACAGTAATACAAACCCGCATCCTAGGAGCACAAAATATAAATAAGTCTCAAGATTGTTCATCATGTTACAGACTTTAAAAATTATTATTGAATTAATTAAAAAAAAACATAACTAAATATAATCTCCTAATTCCTTCATCCTGATGTTATTACTATTCACAAAGGAATGACCTTCTAGAATAATACTAATACTATGGTACTGTAACATTGATTGTTTTTGTTTTAAAGCGAGAAGTACAAACAATTTGGAAAAATTTCATATTAATTTATTATATGAAACATTTAAAGAAAGCTGTCGATACAGCTCAGTAGTTACATTTTCCAAGCTTAATCTTATGTATATTCTTGTGATTGGTGTAATTTCTACAAGTGTGGCAGTAATAGGTGTGTTATGTTTCCGAATTTATAATTCATATTATTTGAATTATTCGGAATACTGTTTTCGTCTTGAGTGTTATTCGGTGACAATGTAGAAAATTTATTCTGAAACAAAAGTTCGCTCGTTTAAATGATATCGTCTCCTTTTGGAACAACCCTCGTATGAAAAAGCGCGCCCCCCCATACGCCCATGCACAGCCATCGATAATCGCTTGCAAAAATGCATTAACAATAGGTATGACTATGTAGAAAAAAAAAAATTTCGCTTGTTTGAATGAAGCAACGTCTCTGTCCCCCTTCTCGCTAATCTTTCACGAAAAACACCCGTCTAGCTAAAACCACTGTCAATAATTTTCCCCATTCTTTGACTGTGCCTAAGTCAAAACGTAGATTCCATGAAAAAAGCTTCTTTCTTAGAACTGCACACCTGTGAAACTCTCTTCCGTTTGTCTGTTTCCCAGATGACTACAACTTGGTTGTCTTCAAGTCCAACATAAACAAATTCTTGATGAACCGTCCCCTTAAGTAATCCAATCTACCAAATTTCCATTGCTAACGATTACTACGTAATTATCCCATTGATTACTGTACACTCAACAATCCTTATCCTCGACTGGCCTCCGAGCCTTGATAAGTGGTGACTCCTATGTAAAAATAAAAGCTCTTCAACATTTTGTCAAACAAAAATAAGAGGTTTTACTTTTGGAGCGATCCTCGTATCTATTGTATGTCTATTAACGTCTTACCTCGCACACAAAAACGAAAAAAAACCAAAAAACAAAAACAAAAAAAAACCTACAACAAACAAACAATAAAAGAAGAAACAAACATTAAAGGAAAAAGACATTCCTCTTATTGCATTTATTTACGTCATTTAATTTATATTAAATGCCCGTTCCCTAATACTTCCTTGTACGGGAAAATCGTTGTTTTTATATATGAAAAGACAATCTCTTTCAGAAATTGAACAATGATAAAGATAATTACGTATTCAATAAAAAGTAAGCTGAGTGAATTTGTTTATTTATTCGCATAAGAAAAAAAAATCCATAAGAAGTCAATTTTAATTTTGTTATTCCAGAAATATTTAAAAAAATTTTCAAAAGTTTATTTGGAAATCATTTTTTTGTTCATAATCAATGTTTCTCTGTTTATTCGGAGATATATTTTAAATATATATTTTTTAAAATTGAAAGTATAGTTTTAATAAAGTATCCAATGCAGAAGTTTATCGAAGAAATTATTTTTTATTTCGCCTAAGAAGAACTCTTGTTATATGGTTTACGTAGAAATAATGTTTTGTATAGCGTAACCAATGTATACTGTTAATGATGAAATTCATTTTATTCCACCTATAAAAAAAACTCATAGACTGTGGCAATGTTCATCGTATTCGAAAAATCGCATATTCTATACAAGAAAAACTGACCTTGTATGAAGCAATCAAATTGCATATTTCAGGAGAAAACGTTTTTATAGTATTTTGATAGTAATTATAAATGAACTTTAAGAAAATTAAAACTATAAAAAGAAAAATACACTGCTGTTTAACCTTACGTTTGGAAGAAGTTTTTGATTGGCTTGTGTGACGCGTTCGTTAAAACGTAATCCATCATTCCAGAACGTACAAGTACTATATTTTCAAAATGGCGTTACGATATTCCCTTAATCTGAAATATTTTAGGTAATTAAAGCGAGATTATCATCTATTAAGAAAGTGCCTAGTGAATCCGGGGATAATTAGAGTATATAAAGTATATAGTGGATAAAAAATGTACTAAAAAAGTAGAGTTTAGCATCTTAAGATTTGAATTCACAAAGCCATACTCATGAATACGATTTTAAACACGAAAGATTTTAAGTCAAGTATGTTTGAATTTATTAAATAACAAATGGATCAGCAATAAAGACACGAAGAGAAACCGCAAAGGAACGAAGAAAAATTCTAAAAAACTACTACTGCAACAACCCGGCTGACTACAATATGGTTGTCTTCAAGTCTAACGTAAACAAGTTCTTGATGAGCCGTTCCATATAAGTTAACAAATTTACCGAATTGATTACTATATTGTCCAATTTCTACTGTACACTCTTTAACCCTTATCCTCGAGTGGCCTCTTGGCCTTGATAATATGGTGATGCCTGTGTAAAAAAAACAAACCCCAGCAAAAAATCGAAGACTAATGCCACAACAGTAACAAAACGAAGAAAGATAGCAAAAAAGAAACGATGACTATTCAAATAACAGTAACAGAAAGGTGAATGACAACAAAAGTTTGAAGAATTATTATTACAAACAGTGCCGAATGGTGTTTAAAATACGGAGAATGAAAATACTTTGTCACAAAATGCTATTTGTAATGCAACTGACAACTTCACTTATTCCCCAGACGAGCATGACATTCGCTTCATATTTCAGATGGTATGAAAATCTATATAAAATAGCGTTTGTAAATTTTGGAGATGAGGATTGGTTATTCGTATTATTTGTATTCATCGGACTACTGTTCTTCTCTTGAATGTCATTTTCACAACGTTTCGGTCGATATATACAGTATACATACAGTAATAAGCAAATAACAATAATATATATAAATCTGCAGTAACAGATATAGTTACATATAATAATAATAATAATAATAATAATAATAATAATAATAATAATAATAATTAATAATTAATAATAAGTACTGATATTTAAAACGAGAAATAAAAATGGTCCCAGGCTCCTAAATTTGGTACTAGAATTGTCCGCAGGGACCCGTGGCGCAGTGGTTAGAATACTTGGAAAATCAATTGTAAAAGTGATATTTTCCTGAAGATTGAAGGTTCAATCCTCAGTGTGGGCGACCGAGAAATACAATTGCGAATTACTGACAAAACAAGAGCAAGTAAATAAAGAATCTCGTTCAAAATTCCGCCCAAATTCCCGAGTCCGACAAGATACACCTGAAGAATGTCGGAGGTTACAACGACCGAAACATTGTGAAAATGACACTTACTACTATATATTAGGTTCAATATAATAATCGATAAAGAATTGTCTCTATAATAATGAATATGTAATCTGAATGAATTAAAATATCATATTTAAGCGTATGTTACATTCGGGCAACGCCGAGTAGCTTGATAGTCATCTATAAATGTCTAATTTTTATAAATCAATTCAAGTAGAAACCATTAGTATTGTACGAGGCTTGCGTCAAGGAGATATCAATAAACTTACACACTATTTGCGCCATCCATAACTCGAAATATCTGCTTTTCATAAAACCTTGCGGGTTATCATTACAACTTGATGGGAATTATTATAATTCTTTTCTTTTGTTTTTTTGAAAAGCCATTTGAAATCTGTTACGAGCTTTCATTTTGCATTGATCTCGAGAAAGTTATTGTATAGCAAGTCCCCAATTACATGGAACATGTAGCGTGGCCTGAAAAAAACAAACAAACAAACAGTAAACAAAAACGAAATGTGAAATATGAAAAGAAATTCCCTCGGGAGGGGACAACAGTTTACCGAATTGGCAGACGTAAATCTGAGCTTAGATAAAAAAAATCCCACCAAAAACACATGCTTACACAAAGCGCTTTTTTTTTGTTGTAATATTGCCTGCTCCTGCATCAAGCAACGACACCAATTTAACTGCAGATTTGCGTCGTGCCTGGCTTAGCCAATCGTGGCGCCAGATTGTTTTTAGTCGCCATTTTGATTTTCTTCCTATTATTTTTTCGCGCTCTTTTTTCTTTTAAAATTTTCAATCGTTTTTTTCTGTGATGTAGTCCGCTTTTCAGCCAAATATTTAAACCCTCTCTTGTTGTATTTTCTGACAGGACGATATTAGGCAATGTTTATGTGTTTTATAAAAAGTAAACTATAGCTATAATTTATTTTGTGAGGAAATGCTATACGGCTTTTTTTTATTATTTTTACTTAAAACATAATATAATCTGAATCATTTCATACAAAAGAAGTTAATCTTCTGAAAATCATCTTCATTTTTATGAAAAGTATATAAACAAATATTCTAAAAGCATCGTGTTCATCAAATAATTAACATTGGAACCAACATTTGAAAGTTGAGCACGATATTTATGTTAATATTGGGGGAGTAAATCCGCTAGTATATAAAATGGGTATTTGTATCATCTTTATTATTCGGACTATTATTCTCATCTTGTGTGTTATTAGCACAACATTTCGGTCGCTGTACCCTGCGACCTTCTTCGGGTGTTGAATACCGAAACGCTGTGCCAATAACCCCCAAGATGTGAATAATTCCCTGGTTAATCAAAATAATACAAACGTTCACATCTCATCTCAAAAATTCAGAATTGCATTATAAAATGAGTAGTTTAGAAAACAGGTGAAGTGAAGTAGTCATTAAAAAACTGTGTTTTTAGATATGGAACGAATATAATGAATGGATTGAATAAAATCATTCCGTATAGATCAACACTTAATATTTATTCTCTGTTAACAGCTAATCAAGTATTACTTATTAGTGTAGGCGTAAAACTTGAATATCGCTGTACGACACGTCCAATCCAAAATGTCAGATGTCGAAAGAAATGCAAGTGGCATACTTAACTCTGACAATCTCTTTGGGGCAAGGCAAATAAACAAGGAAAATGAGTTGCTTCCTTTTAAAATATAAAATCCACACCTAACAACATCTAACAATAGGAACTGAAAGTTCAGTCAGAGTCGACTCGCTGAACTACAGAATATAGAACTATAGGATATGACGTCACATGACCCAATATGTGAGTGAGAGAGAAACAGTTAGTTTCTTGGAAGCATGCAAGGACTGCGCGAGAAAAGTGGATATAGTTTACAAAATGTGATTAAACAGTAATTATCGGAGTTTCTTTGTCCCACCTACTGCACTGGACAGTGATTTGAAACACAAAATCAAGTCGAATAAACCTCCTATCTTTTTCATTTGTTATTGTCTTGAATTAGTCATTTTGAAAATATGAAGTGGATTTCAGGACGGCAAAAGCCTCGGCCAGGAAGAATCACACAGTAGAAAACAACTATCTAACAAAGGATGAATTATTATTATAAACATCATTTGTTGTGGATTTATGGCGGAAACTTGTGTTTCTGCACACACACACACACACACACACACACACACACACACACACACACATATATGTGTATATTCATGAAGAGAGAAAGAAAGAGGGAGAAAGAGAGAAAGAAAGAGAGAGAAAGAGAGAGAGCTCTTATACGAAGATCATCATATAATGATTAGATCACTCTGAGAGACGTTAAAAATCAGTTAAAGAATACATGTTTAAATTTCAACAATATTTCTTGCAGTTAACAGTAGCGGAATGGATTAGGACCTTGCTAATGAAGCCAGAGATGGCTTCTTTCGCCAGGTTCGAATCTACCGACTGCTGTTAATCGTGACACCATGCACTGAAACATTAGTGTCTGTAGGTATTTAATAATTATTATAGTAAATAATTATATATATATATATATATATATATATATATATATATATATATAAATAAATAATTATATATATATATATATATATATATATATATATATATATATATATAAACAAAACAACAAATCTAAATTTATAAACGATAAAAATAAACAGTAAAGTCATCCAGAGTTCGTGGCCTAACGGTTAAGGCACCAGACTGTGGTAAAACATGGTCTGAAGTTTGATCCCTAGGAAGAGTCGAGCTACGCTGATGAGGGGTAGTTACCTCGAAACACGCGTGTACGTAGATTAATAAATAAAAATGTTATATACGTCCAAACAAATTATGGGCGACTTTCTAAGTAAATTTAAAAAAAATGAGCTTCGAGGCGTATTTATCGTTTGAAAAGAAAACAACAACAGATCTCTCTCTCACTCTTTCTTTCTCTCTCTCTCTCTCTCTCTCTCTCTCTATATATATATATATATATATATATATATATATATATATATATATACTCGTTTTTTTTTATATTCAAAAGTAATGGACTAATGAATTCAACGAGGTTGTTAGATAGTGCTCAATAAAAAGAGCTGATAATACTTGTTTATTGTTATATAAACATGCTCACATCCCGCTGCTACAAATAGCCACTTGTTTCAATCAAACAACAGATATCATCAGGCAGCGACTTGACTATTCAAAAGTTCAATGAATAATGGATTTCTATTTTAGGTAGGAACTCTTTAAAAGTTGGAGTTAAAAAACTTAAAACACAGAACTTTAATTATAAAAAGAGGGAGGGGCAATTTAAATAAAGTTAAAAGATTACAATGGAGAGAGAGTGATTGAGAAGAGAAAAAAAAAGGAATAGAGAAAGAAATAGAAAAAGAAAATAGAGAGAAATGAAAAGAAAAGATATAAATGGTTATTATAAAGAGAATAAGGACTAGAAGGGAAAGGAAAGGAAAGGAAAGAATGATGAGATCTAGTTAAAGAGAGAAAGAGAGAAAGTAAGAATTTGACAGTACGTAGAAAAAGAAAAAGATCTGCGTGTCAGCCAATTTATGAACAGTTATACAATTCAGTAATGAAACATATTATTACAAATACAAACAGAAGATACAATCCAAGCGTCAGAAATGAACATGTCAAAAAAGACAGCGAATGTATCCAGCCAACATATTTATCAACTCACATACGTCCACGAGTAATATCAACGCAGTTCAAACATACGTCTACAATTAATTAGGCCCTTTATGCTAAATGATATAAGTTTAAAGTTTTCGCGTTTTTATTAGATAAATATATAAATAAAAGAAGAAAAAATAATAATGATTTAGTTTTACAGAGGAATAAAAAAAAGCATTAATTCATATTAAAAGCGGCTTTGCTCTTCATAGCAAGAAAAGTAATTCTGTGTATGGAAGAAAACGAGTCAGTGAATTAGATTATTTCTATTGCATGCAACACAAACAACCAGATAAATAATTAGCCTTGTGAAGAAGTACTAGTACACAATGTTTTCTATTACTTATGTTAATCTAATAGGTGTGTTCGCTTTGCGAGGGTATAATTATGTCTGTTTAATTTCTTATTGTGGATGTTTTAAAATTTTACTTCGATTTTTCTCGTTATGTACTGATCATTCGTTAATGAAACCGATAAAAATCTGTTCCTTATTTCATTCTACACATTTCTGCTTTTAGAAGATTAAAATATTTACCTAAAAAAGTTATTCAAATGTTTCTGTTTTGAATTTTTTTTAGATTTTAAAATTTTTTAATGACATTACACATACAGAGATGTTGCATAGTGAGAGTAAGAGGAGAAATATAGATGAAAAGAGACAGGAAGAGAGAGAGAGATATGTATACATCAATAGAGTTTTAAAAATTATTTACACTACTAATTACTAAAACTGTGTTTGCTTGTCTGAATGTTGGTTTGTTGTCACATTGTTTGAGGAAATATTTTAATACTAATAAACCAGAGAGAGGTTTAGAAAATTCGTTTTATTACTATATTGGAACCCACATTATGTAGATGAATGATCTTTTTAATC